>NC_134711.1:259251831-259554861 GCF_049634645.1 Pelodiscus sinensis
GAAATAAATGGATTGGTTCCCTCAAACTCATCTCTCTCCCCTCTCTGCCATCAAATCTCTGGACTATGAGGCTATGTCTACACTTCAGCTCTATGTTGGGATACCAGAAGTATCCTGAAATAGTTGTTCTGCATCTTTTGAGCATGCCCGTGATTTTGAAATATAATGGGCTCTCTATTTTGACATCCCCTTAAACCCTATTCCACAAGGAGAAAGGGACATTTTGGAATAGTGATTTATTTCAAAATAAATCCTGTGTAGAGTGCTAAATTTTGAAATAAGGTACGCAATTTGTGTAGCTGAAATTGCGTATCTTATTTTGAGCTATGGTGCTGTGTAGATGCACCCTGAGAGATTTCAAAGTCAGAACTGGGGTGAGGGGAGGATGGGGACAGAAGCAGTATGGAACAAATTGGGTCTTATTCTTCTCTCTCCTCATATGGTCATACATACCAGTCGACTGGGGGTGTACAATGACACCTTCTGATTTCTATGGTACAGAGCAGTGGCGAGACAGGCCCTTAGGCTTCGTTTTGAGCAAAATGCTTTCAGACTACAGATAAGTGCTACATGCATAGATGACACATTATTAAGCTGCTAAAGTTGTCTTAGCAGAACGTGGAGGACAACTATGCTGAAAAATAGGCTCTTTCACAGTAGACTGAAAGCATCAGAAAAATGTTGACTACAATTCATGTCACAGTAACTCAGATGCTCAGTTGTGTCAGTGCTCAACTCACCACAGCTCGGGGATGCAGAAATTTACACTAACTTTGTTTCTCTTGCTGCCTCGGTCAGAAGGGGGCTAGTTCAATCCCTGCATAAATTAAATCATCCCCAGGAGTGCTCTCCCAAGTGGCTATTTTAGTATCCAAGGATCAGTGGACTAAGGCATGTGTCACCCACCCTGTTCCTGATAATAAATAAACAAATAAAATCAATAAGAACTAGGCAAAAAAGATAGGTGAAAGGTCTGTGCCTGGAGGTTCTCTGGAATGTTTCCATCACAGCCATTAGAGTGTGTCCTTAATGGATAGTTGGGTGAGATCCCTGATGGAGTTTTCTGTTGTTGTGGCATGTTCTCCTCTATTATACTGACAGTCAGAGTTAAACACTTTGTGTGTGTTTCACAGAGACAGTACATTGGAAAATGGAAAGTGCAGCATGTCTGACAGTCTGAAACAAAGTGGATTCATTTTTCCCATGTCAGTACTGTACTTAATAATTGAGTGCAAGAATAGTACCTCAGCAGACACATTGGTGCAGCTGGCAGGTACATAACTGTTATGTTGTTAAGGCACCACAAGGTACCTAATACAATCATTTTTTTTCCGTCAGTTTAGCATACAAAATGTCTTAAATAACAATAGGGGCCTCTTCTCTCGTGAAACACAATTTAAAATGGTCTCTTGCAGATATTCATTTTAACCTGCAAAACAGATTTTAACATACATAAACATGATTTTTCTTCTCTTTGCTTCCTACTACAGTCATCCTGGCAGCCTCTTTAATAATGGCCCATGTAAATATTGCTTACTATGATATTTTTACAAACTTCTGAACACAAAAGACACAACCATATAATTGTTAGTGTAGTGCCTCATTCACCATGGTACTGATCAACTATTTTCCATCTCTTTTAACATAGTTGCTTGACATTTTTTGTAAGGGATTTACAAACTAAATACGAGTTCATACTTTTTACAGGGATGCGCCCAAGCCACAGGATACAGATCTGTAACCACGATCAGCAGCATTTGGCATGATAACAATCTGAGGAATCAGTTAGGACTACCTCTAAATGAAATAAAATCCTCAAATGGTGTTGTGTAACAAATATCTAAAGATATTTTTCCTGAAGAGAATGAGAAACTGAAGAGTTGAGGCTAACTTGGAAGACCAGACATCTGTTCAAGAGGATATTTTTGTACTTTAATGGAGAAAGGCATATGCTGTAAAGAAAACCAATGTGTCACAGGGAAAAATAATAGTGGTCTGTGAACTGAGGAAGACCAATCATAGTGCACTTTCTCATACACATCAGCATAACTGGTTACTCTTGTAGAAATGGTCAGGGCACTGTGGTGGAGTGGGGAAACGTTTGATTTCAAGATGACGAGATCATCTGTGACACTCTTTGAAGAGGCATCACTCTTTTATTTCCCCTTTTCTTGTTCCAGGAGATAGGAATTTGCAGAGCTTGGCAAGTCTCTAAGGGGTATGCACATTACTTTTAGAGTCCACATCTGCAGAGGTCACTGTGTGGTCTCCCATTGCTGACTAGGAGCAAAGCAGAGGGATTAGCTTCTGAGGCCGTGTGCTGCATCCAAGGATTTGTCCCTTAATGGTGCTTTAGCTTTGTGATATTCTTGATCATGCCCCAGTATTGGATGTTAAATCTTTCTTGCTCAGAAAAACAGAAATTGACTAGAACATTAGCTACCCACTGGAATCAATACTGAGAGGTTAATTGCCATACTGAAAAGATACAGCATGACATTCTCTTTCCTGCTCATCTGCTAACAGACAGCCTTGTCTTTTTAACACAACAGAGCAATTTCTGAAAAAGCCGCAACTTGATAGAAACCAGCTCACTTCAAGAACAAGAAATGAATGAAAACACCAGATGTTGTTCATGTTTTCAATGGTATCGTATGATGGACAAATACTCTTTAGTTGGAATGGCTTCTTTTCAGAGGCTCACTCAAATACATAGGCATAATACAACCCCAAATGTGCACCTATAGTTTGTGTTCCAATATAGAAGCACCAAATACCTGGATATATGAAAGAAGCTAGACTGAGCATAACAACATGTAACATTTATGCCCACGGAAATTCACTGCAATTGACAAAGCCGGAGTTAGGTTCCTATACAATGAATGGGGAAAGAGAGGCACCATAGACTGTAATCAAGAACAGACAACATAAGTTAGCCAATGGGAGGTGCTGTTGCCAGGGCTTTGTACTAATTCTATCCTTGCAGAGATAAGTTTTTATATCCAGGATTTAGGGAGGCACCTCTATCAACTTGTGATTCACAGGCAGGAACTCTCTTTGGACCAATGCATCTATGCCATTTGGCAAGAAACAGGACATGGAGGCTACTGCCCACCTAATAATTTTTATTGGACTTGGTAGAGGATGTGCATGGATTTCGGAAGACCTTCAATTCACCTCCACTATCCAAAGAGAAAGTATTTGAATACAAATTTCAAACCTTTAAAGCGAATGGTCTGACTAGCAAACTATGGAATAGTGTAATGTGTAGTTTCTCCTTTTCTCCCAGAGAAGCTGTTATACTCTGGATAAATCATGAAAGAGTGTTTGGAGCGTGGGTACCCTGACCATTGGACTACAGAATCATTCAAGCATACATGTTCTTTCTATCTACACCAGTAACTATTTAAGTATCTACCCAGAGTGGCACAATTATGGCCAGGCAGAAAGAAAGAGACAGAACGAGATAATCTGTGGTACAGTACTTAGTGCACCCACCTCAAAAGTGGGAGATCTTGGATTTCATTCAGCTGCTTTCATAATTCATTCTTTATCCACCAAGAAACAGCTTTGACAGTAGACCATGATGGAGACCTGCATCAGAATATCTCCTTACTTAGCAGCAGAGCATTACTCTGACATACAGGGGGTCCCTAGTTAAAATTTTCTCCCCATCTGGCAGAGGGTCTAAATTGAACTTGGGTCTTTCACATCACAGGCATATACTCTAATCACTGGGGTAAAAGTTATAAAATAGGCAATGCTACCACCACCTCCCACTAAAATTTGAATGTAGTAGTTAGTTTCTAACCAAATCCAATCCTTCATGCAGTGAAACACCTAATCTCCCCTGGTTTGTGAATTTCTGGGTACGAGATAGGTACCCAGACATCTACAGTGAAGCAGAAGTGTGAATACCAAGAGGCAGAAATTCAAGTGCTAAGGGAACTCTTACTCTGAAAACTTAGAAATGTAGCCGTGTTAGTCTGGGGTAGCTGAAGCAAAATACAGGACAATGTAGCACTTTAAAGACTAACAAGATGGTTTATTAGATGATGAGCTTTCGTGGGCCAGACCCACTTCCTCAGATCAAATAGTGGAAGAAAATAGTCACTACCATATATACCAAAGGATACAGTTAAAAAAATGAACACATATGAAAAGGACAAATCACATTTCAGAACAGGAGGGGGATGCGGGAGGAGGGGGGGAAGGAAGGTAAGTGTCTGTGAATTGACAATATTAGAGGTGGGGAGAGTGGGATGTTTGTGAGTTAATGGTATTAGAGGTGATAATTGGGAAAGCTATCTTGATAATGTGTAAGATAGTTCAAGTGTTTGTTCAATCCTCTTTGGAGAGTGTCGAAATTTAACATGAATGACAGTTCAGAGGATTCCCTTTCAAGTGCAGATGTAAAAGGTCTTTGTAGCAGAATGCAGGTGGTTAAGTCATTGAGAGAGTGTCCTTTCTGGTTAAAATGGCAAGAAACTGTTTTTTCTTTGTGATCTTGTCTGATATCTGTTTTGTGGGCATTAATCCTTTGGCGAAGTGTCTGAGATGTTTGTCCAATGTACATAGCAGACGGACACTTTCGGCACATGATAGCATAGATTATATTTCTGGATGCGCAGGAATATGTGTTCTTGATCTTATAACTCACTTGGTTAGGTCCAATAATGGTATCAGCAGAATAAATATGTGGACAAAGCTGGCAACGGGGTTTGTTGCAAGGGAAGGTACCTCCCCCCCCTCCGCATCCCCCTCCAGTTCTGAAATGTGATTTGTCCTTTTCATATGTGTTCATTTTTTTAACTGTATCCTTTGGTATATATGGTAGTGACTATTTTCTTCCACTATTTGATCTGAGGAAGTGGGTCTGGCCCACGAAAGCTCATCATTTAATAAACCATCTTGTTAGTCTTTAAAGTGCTACATTGTCCTGTATTTTGCTTCTGAAAACTTAGGCACTGATTAAATTTAAGCACATACAGGCATTAGTTTTGAGTCCGTCTACACTGCAGGGTGGGGGGGTTCAGGATACTTCTGATATCCCGGAAAAACTCCGCTGCGTCCAAGAAACACATTTGTTCTTCCACTTTTTTTTTTTTGGAAAAGCGAACACGCTCTTTTGGAGAGCTCTGTATGCCTTGTTCTACAAAGGATAAGTACTCCTCCGAAAGAGGAGGCTTTTCCACCATTTGGCCTCGTCTAGACCAAATGGGCCAAATGGTGGAAAAGCCTCTTCTGGAAAAGAGATCAGAAAAAGCTACACAAACTGAAAAGTGCAATTTGTGTAGCTTTTCCTGAAAAAAACTACAGTGTAGACCTAGCCTCAGTTTTTGCATCTCAGTGGAACCAAAACTGGAACTTAGGCTCCTAACTCTTTTTGTAAAATCCAGCTCCGACTCTACCTTTTATTACCACTTTTTTGTTATTTGTGATTTTAGGAAGGATCAAAGAAAAGAGAGAAGGAAAGCCTTGGCTTTTTTATTATTTTTATTTTAAAGGGGAATTGCATAATAAATGTTGGTTTATCTACATTTTAGCCTATTCTCATTGCTGATACATAAACCAACTGAGATAAGTGTGTGAGATAATTTGTTCGAGGAATCTTACAAATCTGGCAGATGTAGTTAATTTACCATTTAGATTATAGAAGTACCTACAGTAATTTTCAGACAGAAAGAGGAGTGGAGTCCCTTATATGCAATAAAATCTATCCTTTTCACTCTTACCATAAATTAGCATTTTAAATTAGCAATAAAACTGAGCTTTGTCAGCTCATAAATCTAAATTGTAATTTTAATTTTGAATAAGAGCTGGCATAGCATTTTTACATTGTTTTAAATGCAAAGCTAATATGGAATTTTCATAAAGGATACACATTTTCACTTAAATATTATTAAATAGCTTTATCATCAAACTGATAAAGTAGATGACTAAGTATCAGATAAGTAGTAGTACCGGTTACTATAGATTTACATGAGGGGTGGGAAACCTCCCTCCCACAGGCCCCAAACTATTCATCAGGTTAGCCACTGCCGAGCGAGTAGGCACTTGTTTTCACTTGATCATGCATAAGCACAAAATCATGCAACTTCTGCTGGCCACAGTTCACTGCTCCTAACCAATGGGAGCTGTGGCAGGTGGCCTTGGCCGGGCCACCACTTCACACATATTCCATTATTTGCAGACACTCAGATAAACAAAGTATCCAGCTGCCCAGAAGCAGCTAACCCTGACAAACTTGCATCCAGCCAGCATGCCAGATATTCCCCACCATTAATTTCCATGGTGGAGAGTATTTCTCATTGAGTTGTGATCCAGATGGAACTGAGAATGAGGAGATATGGTGTGTTTATGGATGAAGAGTCTAATTGCCCTTTGCTTTGCACCTGATGATTTACAGGTGAGTGTAAAACACTAATTAATCAGAAGGATAACATTTTATATCCACTTAAATGACTAGGGGCTAGGAACTGGTGAATGAGGCCTGTCACCTTTACTTGTCTCATGAATTAGATACATAACCTTAAATAACATACAATTTAAAGAAATGCATGAAAAAAAAAAAAACCCTGTCCATTAGTCATGCATGCATGCAGAACTCTCCAACAGGAGATTCTTCATTCAGAATAACTATCTTTCTGCTGACTCATATGATAATGTTAAGCCTGAATCATGCTCAGTAGGTCCTGTAATAGTTGCATATAAGTGCCTAAAAACCATCAGTGTTCCCAGCCGATACCAATAATAGGTTCTTGCAACTCAGACATCATGCTGTTATATTAATTAACCATATCCACAGTTTATACAAAATATTTATTATTTACATATACAAATATCTATGTAAAAAAATCCCTTTGAGAAAAGCACATTTGTTAATATTAAGACTTGTGGCTTGAACACAATGCCCCCATTGACTGCAGTAGACTGTGGATCAGGTGCAGCCATAAATTTAGCATTCTATATTAGTTTCACAGCAATGATCATCAAGACGTCTATACCATATTTTGCTAAGGTAACTAAAGCTTTCTTTGGCTTGATTAATTTCCTCTAACACAAAACATATAAACCAGAACATGATATAGCTAAAAAATGCTGATATAAATAACATGGACCTGAAAGCATTAAAAGAAGAAAATAGAAAATTGTTCTATTTTCTAGAGACAGGCTTTTTGACTACAGGATTCAGGAAGGAAACAGAAGCCATATTCACCAAATAAGCTGTGTACTTGAAGGCAAGTCTTTCCCTCTGACTGTTATAAGAAATAAAAAACCTGTAACGTCTGTGCACTGTCAAATTAACCAATGCTTCTAAGATTTCTGTCAGACTGTATGTAGATCATGTTTATCTAACTCAGCCATTCGAATTATTATTTTTTTAGTATGATAGATGATCTATAACTGTTGACTGAGGGTATGTCTACACTACCCCGCTAGTGCGAACTAGCGGGGTAATGTATGCATACTGAACGTGCAAATGAAGCCCGGGATTTGAATTTCCTGGGCTTTATTTGCATAACCTGGCCGGCGCCATTTTTAAATGCCGGCTTGTTCGAACCCCATGCCGCGCGGCTACACACAGCATGGGCTAGATAGTTCGGACTAGGCGTACAGATAGTTCGGAATAGCTTGCTAGTCTGAACTATCTAGCCCGTGCCGTGTGTAGCCGCGCGGCACGGGGTTCGAACAAGCCGGCATTTAAAAATGGCGCCGGCCAGCTTATGCAAATAAAGCCCGGGAAATTCAAATCCCGGGCTTCATTTGTACGTTCGGTATGCGTGCATTACCCCGCTAGTTCGCACTAGCGGGGTAGTGTAGACATACCCTCAGTCTTTTATGGAGTGATCCATGTATATATTTGCTGAATTAATGAAATTTGTTTTCTTGTCAGATTGGTGCAGCACTTCTCCATGTATTTTAAAAGCACTAGTAACTTCACTTTCACCTCAGGTGTTCAAGGCTTTTGTATTTTGCAAGGTAATTGTATTTGTGAAAAAAGTCAGATAATTAATCAGTGTGTTTGATATATGTGAACAAGTATGATTTATTAAACAAGAATGTTTGATTTATGCAATGTTTAAATTTTTCAAACCACGAAAAAAAATCTTTACACAAAATACAGTGAAACCTTTGTTATCCAACACTCTGTTACACAGAATACTTTGTTAACTGGCATTCCCCCCAGCCACAATACTGTCACATCTTCAGGCACATAAGCTTAGCTTTTGGTTTACCATGATTGGCTTAACAATTTTTTATTTAAGAAATACTAATAATCTTTAACTCAAAATAGAAATGTGAAACCAACTGCTTCACACTACAAAATTACAAATATTAAAAACTTGAGTTTTACCATTATTGTCCATTGCTTTTTCCTAGATCGATGGGACCATCAGATAACAGGAATGTTTAGATAACTGGAATGCCCTAATCCCCAAGCGTGCCAGATAACACAGGTTTTACTGTATAATATTCAATTTTTGAAACTGTATGACAATATAGGCAATGCCTAGAGCAAAGTCCTTGTTTCCATATAAGATTAATTTAGACAAATTCATTATCTATTTGATATGAAGGAATTAAAATGGTAATATTCATAAGGCAATTCAGTAAGCTTTGTGGTGACTATCTTGGTGTATGTAGCTTCTTACAGAATTATGTACAGTGACCCCAATCCAGATTTGAATAATAATCTATTATCTAAATTGTGTCACAAATGAAATTCTTTTGAGATATAAGAATCATGACTGAGGACTAATTATACAATGGGAGATAATATTGCTTAGGGAAAAAGGGAAGGGGTCTGTTATGATGCCATCATCATACTGACCCCTGCTGGAATCTTTAGTAAGCCCACAGGAATCAGTTTAATCAGGAGACAAAGTATAGTAATTTTTTATTAAATGTATAAGCACTCAGCTCAGGCAGAATTGGTTCAGGCTTTTAGAATCAGCTAATTCACAAGGAGCTTGCTCAGAGTCTTAAAGGGATATTATCAACTTGCAATTCACATTTCTTCTCTGAATAATTTGTAGCTACTATAGTTACGAGTAAATTTAAAATAGTATAACTAAAATAAACTAACAAAAATGTAATTGTTCAGTTTGCTTATTTTGTGTATTTGACAGCATTTAGGTCCAGATTCTTAAAGACATTTAGGTAACTAAGTGTATGTATAGACTACATGGTTCCGTCGACGGAGCCATGTAAATGAGTTTACTATACATAGGAAAATGAAGCGGCGATTTAAATAATCACCACTTCATTTACATAAAAATGGCTGCCGCGCTGTGCCGATCAGCTGTTTGGCAGCACAGCGGGGCACTCTGGACATGCCACGGTCAACAAGGGAAGGCTTTGTCAACCGCTCCGGTATGCTTCGTAAAATGAGGTTTACCGGAGCGGTCAACAAAGACTTTCCTTGTCGACCGCGGTACGTCCAGACTGCCCCATTCTACCTCTGTGTTGGAGTTGGGGGCTATGGGAATCTGATGCAAAGTAACTTTAATGATCTGGGACTTGGTGAATATCCAGATTCACTGTTTCCCCTGTGTAGTTTTAGGCTAAGTATACATGGGCACTTTTGCTATTATAACTGATGTTGTTCAGGGTTCTGGATAAAGCATCTCCGTGAGTGACATAAGTTACACCAACAGAAGCACTAGTGTGGACAGCACTGTGTTGTCAGGAGGGGGTTTTATTATGCTGATGGGAGAGCTCTTTCCTGTTGGCAGGGAGCCACTATATGAGCAATCTTACACTGAGGCTATGTCTACCCTGCATTTTTTTGGTGGAAGAGGATATGCAAATGGTGCTCATTTGCATATCTTCTACTGATTCTTTTTGAGGGAGAGGTTTTGCCACTAAAAAGTTCCAAGATGGGGCCATTTATTGGAAAAAAAACCCTTATTCGTAAGATCATTTATTTCTCAAAAATCGAGATTTACAGGTTCTTGTGAAAAAGTTTTTTTTTCTGACAAATGGACTCGTCTACACGGGACTTTTTAGCAGCAAAACCTCTTCCACGAAATGAACCAGAAGAAAATGTGCAAATGAGAGCGCCATTTGCATATCCTCTTTTGGAAAAAACAAACAAACCCACAGTGTAAACAATGACACAGATGCATCAGTATATATCTAGTGTAATTATGGCCTTAGTCACTCCCTTGCTAAAACAAAAACAACCCCCCCCATAAAAAACCCCAACACTGATAAGTGTTTCTATCGGAAACATTAAAAAAAATATATTGACATTTCCAAAATATTTAAGGTATGTTACATTTTTTACCCATTTAAAAGAATGGACACCGAAATACTATTACTACGTCAGTGTGTTTCCATAGATACTACTATATTCTGCTGGTATATGGATTACTGCAAACTACACTACTTCAAATATCATTCTTATTATTTTCCATTCTTCCACAATGTTGATGAGGTATATCTTTACTTTCAAAAAGTCTAAGCAGTGTATGTTTACAGGCTTAACAGAAAGAAAATATGTTTATGTCTGAGCCTGAAGCCCTTCAATGAAACTACTTAAATGCGAGTATGTCTACTTCCGTGTTTGCAGTATTAAATTAAACTTCCTTTAGTTTCAGTAAGATTTCTGCCTACACTGGACCATGAAATCAGGGCCTTTACTTTAACTTGTATCAAAATAGCCTCTTTGTTTCCTGGGATTTGCCTGCCCTTAAAATGCTGCAGCTGCATCATTGTAGCACTTCAGTATGGACGTTAGCTATGCCAATGGGAAGGATTATCTCATTTGTGTAGTCAGTCATCCTGCCCTAGAGGCAGTGTCTAAATCAGTGGAAGAATTTTCCCATCAACCTAGTACTGTCTACACTTTCTACAGAGTACTTAGGTCAGTTTAACAATGCCACTCTGGAGTCTGAATTTTTCACACCTTTGAGTGATGTAGTCAAACAGACCTAATTTTCTGGTGTAGCCAAGGCTTCAGAGGCCCTTAGCTGTAAGATAAATCTGAAAAAAAGGAGAGGACATCATGCGCATTTTCATACATGGTGAGTAGTAGAGCATTGTGGGGATGTGTCATTGTGGGGATGTGTCCCTCCTTTTAATGTTGAACATTGGAAATCATCCCAAAATCTAAATTGTGTGTACCACTAGAGATTTTTCTAGAGCTCGTTAGTGTTAATTAGTAATCAACCTTGTCATGGACCCCTCTTG
The DNA here is from genome assembly GCF_049634645.1 of Pelodiscus sinensis. NCBI lineage: Eukaryota > Metazoa > Chordata > Testudines > Trionychidae > Pelodiscus > Pelodiscus sinensis. Next base: position 259,263,031 of record NC_134711.1, read on the forward strand.
TACAATGTGTTATCTCATTACTACAGTCTGAAATATTCAATCTGAGCTGGGGGATTATAGCCACTGAAAATGTTCTGCATTAATATACACATTGCTGAATGAGGATGCTGAAGATCTCATAGACATTGCTATAATTGGCAATGATGTTTTCCCCATATGGAACATATTGCAACTTTGCATGTCATCTTTGCACAAGAACTACTGCTTGGGGAGATATATTAATAATGAAAACTGCAATTTTGGGAAGCAATGAGAATTCACCTGGACTTCTCCTGAAGCAGATTTTTAGCTGGCAGTCTGGAAAGTGCCAGAGTTCAAATGGTTAAAATAATTACAGAGAATGATGCCATAAAATGTTAATGAAACATCTGTTAAATTGGTTTAAAACACAGACACAAGCAAAGAATTAGTATCAAAATGCTTTCACGTTGAAAGCATATAGTGAAATTCAACAGTCAAATCTCAGATATGAATATCGATGAGGATCACTATTTGATACACATATAGTTATTTGAAAATGTATCCCTATTAGCATTTGAAAATTCCCATCCTACATCCAAAATATTTTATGTCAACTCTTAAATGGGTTTGGAAACTTTATAGATTTATTGCACAGAATGATGTAATTTTATCTTAACACTATGGATTGAATCCTTTGCCAGATTTCTAATAAGGAGGTATTGTGCAAAGACTAAAGGTACATACGGTAGTTTAATTATACTCTAGGGGTGTGTTTAGACTACATGGCTCCATCGACAGAGCCATGTAGATGAGGCAGGACGACAAAGGGAAATGAAACGGCAATTTAAATAATTACAGCTTAGTTTAAATCAAAATGGCTGCTGTGCTGTGCCGATCAGCTGTTTGTTGGCACAGCGCGGCAGTCTAGATGGGGATCTGCCAACCCCAGAACCCTTCATTGGCAGATCCTTTATGCGTCATGAAACTTAATTTCACGAGGCATAAGGGAGCGGTCAACAAAGGCTTCCCTTGTCGACCAATCCACATCTTGACTTGTGCACTGTGCTGACGATCAGCTGAGCTGACACAGTGTGGCGGCCATTTTTATTTTAATGAAGCCGGGGATATTTAACTCCCATCTTCATTGACTGTGTCGAGTAGCTTATTTTACATGCCTCTGTCGGCAGAGGCATGTAATCTAGATGTACCGCTAGAGAGGATAACTTTGCCTTTCACTGAGATGGAGCAGGTGATTTAGTTCCTATGTATGCTTAACATTTTTAAACTTCTTCATGATTGCATACTTCTTTTTTACTTTGGAACAAGCTGCTTGTAAAATTCATGTAACAGCAGAATTCTTTAAAACAAGATTTATTTGAAACATGTAGGAAAAAAGTAATGAAACAAAAGCTTTTCTGAAGGAAATATGTGATTTCTGAAAAAGTGTAAGTTTCCACAGGCACTTTTTTTTTACTGAAATGTTTTGATTTTTGGTAGGAAAATTATAATGAAATATTTTGCATTAAGTCAGGCCAATGAAAATGGAAACATTTTGTTTCAGGTGAGTTTGACATTAATCTGACATTGATCCTCTTGGTGACTGATTCGATTTGTTATACTGTGACCACCAACAAGATCTCCCATGACAGCCTATCATCTCTTGAATCATTGCAGTGTCTCATGGGAGATAGAGTCCAGATGAGGAGCCTCATCCATGGAGAAGAATGGGAGACACTCAAACTACAAGTCGCAGGAGACACTATAGCAGCTCAGGTCAATACAGTATTCTGTTGAACTAAGCTGAAAAATGTAATTCTCTTAGAAAAATTAAATGAAATGTTTCAAATTGGGATTATCAGAACTTTCCATTTAGAACTGTATTGACTTTTTGTTTCATGAAATGTATTTTTCATCCTGATTTGAGATTGACTTTTTTTTTTCAAATACCTTGCTTAGTAGAAATCTTGATTGTGGGAGTTGTTTAGCACATCTAAACTTAATTAGATAAAATTGTATACTCTTTGGGACAAGGACCATCATTTTGAAATGTATACCACATAAAGCTCAGTGGTGTCATGGTTCATGCCTTTGGGTTCTAGGCAGCTGTTCATGTAAAAGAAATGGCATATAAAGAAATAAAGATGCCATATAAATTGCAGTTATTTTACAGATATCTCAAGACCTTGTCACCTTGTGAAAGCATGTCCGTTTCCTCAAAAATGGCCTTATGTTTTATATTTTGGGGGTTGCTGTTAGAGTCTCTCTGGTATGAAAACATCAAATATATTTTAAATTTTTGGCTTAAATGGATTTTTTTTCCAAACTGATGATAGCCAATATGACCTAATATGAACCCTAGTAGATAAAGATGCATACCTCTAAGATAGGCCTTTGACTTTATTTGTCCAAAGGCCGTAGAGGGAAGCACTATAAGGAAAGCTGCAAACCATATGGAACAACATAAGGCAAAGAAGCTTCACCTTTTGGCTTAACAAGCAAGCTAAAGCAAGACTGACATTCAGAGACAGAATTTCTGAAATTGATTGCCTTGGGAAGTCATATAATCAATAACCAAGTCACTTTGTTCTTTGATCAGTCTCACTCTGTAACTGAAAAAGGTCTGATAGAAAGAAATATTGTGCCAGCAACATCATTGACTGACTTCCTGTCCATAGTGCCAGCTCCTCCTCTCTAACTAAAGCTATGTCTAGACTGCAGGCTTCATTTGGAAGAAGCTTTTCCAGAAGAGATCTTCTGGACAAACTTTTTTTGAAAGAAAGTGTCCACATTGATTGGACACTAACTCACATTTAAGTTGTGATTACTATGGATGGAGTGGCCACCAGGGCAGCTGTGCTTTTTCCTGGAGGCCTCTTCTTTCAAACCCTCCCCTCCCCCTCAAAACTCTTCTTCCCTATCCCCACACACCTTTTTCTGAAAGAGCTCTTTCTGAAAAAGGCTTCCTCCTTGTAGAAAGAGGTTTTTCGCTGCCAGAAAAAAAACCCTGCATTCTTTCAACTTTCTGTCAAAAGAGCACAATTGCAGTGTGGACCTAAGTGTAGTTTTTCTGGAAAAATGTTCATTATGTTCCACTATAATGGAGAAAGTAAAAAAGGAAAAGTTTTAACATTAGAAGTAATTCCACCAAATGAAATTAATAAGTAATAGGTTTAAAACAAACAAAAAGTATTGTTTCACAAAATGAACTGTGAGCCTGAGGAACCATTTGCCAGAGTATGTTGTGAAGACCAGGACTTTAACAGGTTCAAAAAAAACTAGTCAATTCATGGAGGTTAGGTACATCAATGTCTATTAACCAGGATGGGCAGGAACGGTACCCCTTACCTCTCTGTTTGTCAGAAGCTGGGAATGGATGATAAGGGTGGATTACTTGACAATTACCTGATCTGTTCATTCCCTCTGGGGTACCTGGCATTGGTCATAGTCAGAAGGTAGGATACTGGGCTAGATGAACTTTTGGTCTGACACAGTATGGCCATTCTTATGTAAATGTGTAATGATATTAAGTACTAGCTTCCACCTACTCTTATGTCTAATGATGTTTGTCTTAAAATAAGAACTATAATTTACCCTTTAACTTCTGGATATCATTGCTGTTTTTTCATCTTTAATTCTTTGTTTCCTTTCTAAGCTGCATAGAAATTACAAATGTTCTTTTCAAGTAATAAGTACGTGGAAAGATAACATTTATCCATGTAACTAAACTGTTCTATGTCAGACCTTTGACATTTCCATTTTATCATTCCTATTTGCAAACATTCTTGGATTTGCAAATCCATGTATAATTGGGCACTGTGACAGGAAAATCCTATTGTTTAAGCATCTGTTACACAGTATACAACCTGAACAGAATAGACACAATATCAGTCTTGATATGTGAGAGACTGAGGTGGAAAGGATGAATGCCTCCTAATAGCGTGGAGTAGCATTAAAGCAGTTGCACCTCAGTTTTCACAAAAGTCTTCAGCACACTTCAGTTATGGATGTGGCTTAGCTCTTTGGTAACTCATTGACAGAGTTCGACTTCCTCTAGAATTGCCGATTCCCCAAGCCATGGTCCAACATAATGCAAACCAAAAGTAATTTCAGCCCCACTGGGCTCAGCTTCTATCCCCTTCCTTTCAGACAATTCCCAAATGCAGCAGCTTGTCTTAACACCCAACAGTAGATTCCTAGTAATTAATCAACAGTGTCAGGCATATCCTTCCTCAGGGAAGCCCTGGATGACCAGTTTCCTACCAACTTTAACCCTACCCAGGTTTCCCACATGACATATGAGCTGCCAAACAGCTCTCCTAACTCAAGACCCAACTGAGTTGACAGTATGCTCTCAACTACCTAACTCCAAACCTGGCAGGTCTTACAGCTGAATATGGGTGGGACTGATTGATTGAGTCCACAGAAACTCATTATGCTTCCCTATCCAATATGGGGTTTGCACACACCATCAGAAACATAAAAAGCATTATAGAAAAGAAAACCCAACAAATCTGAATGGGCTTCATGCCTGTTATTCTTTATATTTAGGTCAAACCTACTCTTTTTATGGCTGGGATCCCTTGAAGATGGGAAAATGTTCTTTTTTTCCTACCCAGTTTTGTTTACCTCCTTTCCGAAGAAAAATATCATCAGTTAACAATTGCCATAATTGCTTTTTCTTTTTCTAGGCACTGGTACCTAGACAAAGTTACCAACCTCAGAGCTTTTTTATAATGAAAATCATAGAGTCTTTAGATAAGTGTATTATGACTAAATGTAAAATACAGGATCATCAACATTAGGGAATCTGTGTCTTCTATGTAATTTTCTCTAGTAAACCGTGGTGAACAATTACAGGTTCTAAAAGATTACACATTGAGTTAAAATGAGCAATTTTGCAAAGACTACTGTCATCTTCCACATTTTTACCTCAAGGTATTTCATCTTATATGGACAGCATATATTGGAACAGAAATACAAAGCTTTGATGTAATTCTTGCTAGAAAGTGAAAAAGAGGCTAACGCAGACACAGTGGTTTGTAGAAGCTGTGTGTTTCCAAATCTTTTTGACATGCTGTCCAGCAGAATCAACCAAGGAACCAAGGGGATTGAGAAGAGACTTCCTAAGTGAATTTAAAAAATAATTCAGTTTCTTAATTCATCAACTGTTATTAAATTAGTGTGCTCTCTCAGCTGTCACCACAGGTTTCTTTCAAAAAGATTTTTCTGGTTATGTCTGACCCTCAGGGTGTATATTCACAAAACCATTTAAAATGCATCTTCTTTTGCAGATGTTCTCCATGTATTGTTCAACAATGAATGTTTTTTAACATCACAAAATAGCAATGCTCCCAAGAAAATGAGATTTTACAGTATAAACTACATCTTGAAATCAGATATTACCTATTAGATCAAAAAGTTGGCTACATCCCTCTTCCCAAAGATAAAATTTTACTATAAGAAATGTGGGGCTTCCCATAGGAATAGAAAAGAAAAGGATGCAAAATGTATAAATATATTTCTTCCATGCTGCCCTGTCTGCATGTAGTGCATTTACCAAGCCTCACTATCTTGTTTCCCCCTCAAATCCCAATTGACCCACTTCTGCTATGATGTCTACAAAAAATTGTTAAGACCTTTGCTTATCTATCTCAGAAGTAAATTGTTGATTCGTGTTGTAGAAAGGGTGGATATTTAAGAGGCAGTTCTGCAGGGTGGCATATAGGAGGGTTAATGGACAAGGTTCTACTTTTGTCTGCCTGTTTCTCATCTCCAAAACCAAGCCCCAAGATCCAAGCAACAATAACTAGGGAGGTTAGGGAATGTGTGTGGGGGAAAGGGCGGCTGTGTTAGGTCAAATCATGATCTAGCCCTACATATGAAGGATATGCATTTTATACTGTTATCCGGAAAACTGAGGTAAACAATTGCTGTGGGCAATTAATTAAAACCTAATGCTGCCTCCCCCACAGAAGCCAGATTTGACCTGGTACACATATCTATCACCATTGGAAAGGTTAGTCACAAATCAGGTCAGACACGAATTTAGGGCCAAACCATATATTTGAGAAAATAACAACACTCATCAACAGCAAAACAACAGCAAACTGTCCCACCCTAACCCAGAAGAAAAGGAGGATAGAAAAGGTCCCGTATACAAAAGGATTATACTTTACACTAAAACACTTAAGGCGACGATGGATGCCTGTGACCTTCAATCTCATAGTTAATTTGAAGCCGTGAGGAAGGACAGCAGGGAGATCCCTCGGGGTCCCGATCAGTTCCGGTTCCTGAGTAGTTCCTCGAGGTAGATCCTCGCCTCTCCACATGGTGCACACCCTTTGGATTCCTTGGCACCAGTCCTTCGGCTAGGTGAGGTTCCGCAGGTGTAGAAATAGTGGCACAGTCCCAGAGTCCAAGGACACCAGTCCCAAAATCCTTAGAGAAGAGCTTTATCTCACCCTCAGAAGGGCACAACTAATGTTAGGCCTGGGCAGCCTTTGACCAGACCACGTGCGGATGACACTCCTCAGGGGTGATGAAGACAAACTAAGGCACAGCTACAAACGGATTGACGAGAACCAACAGACGGGTCGAAGAGAGCCAATCCTAGCTATTCCCAGGGTAGGGTTTATAAAGGTAGTAAGGCGGAAAAATGGGTTAGCGAGTGGGGGTGCAACAGATCAGGGTAGTGTGCATAGGGAAAAGGGTGCCGAGTGTATAACCTGGCTGTGCATGCATCGCATTAGAGAGGGGTTGCACAGGTTTAGAATCGTGTGCAGAGGCTACAGGGTGGAGTGCAAAGCTTCCCTCTGTGTGGTTTTGGTGGGAAGAAACTGCTGAGGTAACTCCATTTTAAATCATAAACTCCATTTTAAAATCACTAGCCTGGGTAACAATACAGTCATTGCATTTCTATGAAGTGATCTCCAGGGAAATAAATATTTAGTGGGGTTTTTTTTTGTTGTATAATAATTTATGGGAAAAAATCCCAAAAGATATATAAATGGAACATCATATTATCATCTGGTAAACGAGAATGAAATGAAAAGGAAATATTTGTCAACATTGTTATTAGCACTAAAGTTGCTATTTAATGAAGCCAATACTTTAAACCAATTTTTTTAAACACATGCTAATGTTATACTCAGGAATAATTGTTCTGAAAATATTTAAATGTGATATATATACTTTTTTTGAGAAGTAATGTTAGTTTGAATCAAGGGGTTTGATTCAAACTAACACGTTCCGGAGCACACTTCCTGGTTCGAATCAGCTGGCGAGCGGAATAGCATGTGGGTGAGATTATGCTAATGAAGCACAGGATATTTAAATCCCTGCTTCATTAGCAATTTTGGTCAGCTACATTTGAATCCCTAGGTCCAACTAAGGAGCAAGTGTAGACATACCCTCAGTCTCCTCTTTTCTAAACTTAACAAGCCCGATTCTTTCAGTCTTCCCTCATAGGTCATGTTTTCTAGGCTTTTAATCGTTTTGGTTGCTCTTCTCTGGACCTTCTCTAATTTCTCCACATCTTTCTTGAAATGTGGTGTCCAGAACTGGACTCAATACTACACCTGAGGCCTAATCAGTGCAGAGTAGAGAGGAAGAATGACTTCTTGTATCTTGCTCACAACATTCCTGTTAATGCATCCCATAATCATGTTTGCTTTTTTTGCAACAGTCACACTATTGACTCACATTTAGCCTGTGATCCACTGTGACCTCTAGATCCCTTTCTGTAAGATGTATTTATACATGCACATAATCATACAAATATACAAATAGTCCATTAACTTCAGTTTAACCTCTGACAATTTACCTCAGGGTCTTATGTTCATATGTTATTTCTGTTGATTTTGAGAAACTAGATCAATGACTGAACTCTCAAACGTGGAGCTGCTAGTCCACTTACATTTTAGCTGCATCTTCACTGCTAATATAAGTTTTTTGATTGAAAAAAAAATCAAGATAATTAATTTATATTAGCAATTCCACTACACAAGTCCCAATGGAGATAAGATTCTGCTTTTTACCTCTATGTAGCCAGTTCTGGTGACTCATGAGTAGTAGTATATTTTTTATCTCACTTTTCTACTTTATGGTAAAAATTACAATGTCTAATGTTCAGTAGGATTTTTGCAGTAAGATAACCAATATACCGTATCAGTTCCAGGGTAAAAATAAACCATCTTTATTTTCCTACGTGAAGAGTTTTTCTTTGACTTCACTAAAATGAATATTAGTCTTACACACAATTTTGCAGCAAATAAGAAATTAATGTAACCCCTGTACTAATATAGTAAATGATAGAATGCTAGGAATGAAATTTCGATCACCTAGAAATAAGGACTACAAAGGTTCAACAATAACAAAGTTCAGTAACTGTAGCTTAAGACTCAGGATTAAATCCTGTATTACTATGCATGGTAATTTCAATTTAGAGGAATTCAAGTAGAAAAAAATGTAGTAATGCCCTGTTCTCAAGTGTTCCTAACTAAACTCACATTCTTAACCTTCTCCATCCAGAACAGTCCTTTATTAGACATTCCTTTTAATGGCATGTTGTGAAAGTTATGTACTGCCATGCACTGGGTCACACTGAAAAATATGTATTATATGGGCTTAATCTTAAAATTCTGACATAAATAGAGTTATGCCTGATTGAGAAGTACAAGATCATGTACTATCTTTTAAAAGTATTTATAAGATACTGATTTAGTTTCTGTATTTTCATTTCTAATAGAATAGAGCCAATTTCTTCTGTGCTTATTAACATTGAGCACCACCAGCATCATAGCTGGTTGGCTGGATGTTTGGTTCATATGTTTCTTCAAAAAAGGCACATCATCCCTGACTCCAGGACAGAGATCACAACCTCGCTTGGGGGGTGTATGTCTACACCCTGAAATCAAGCACCTAAGTCCCATCATCCCATATCCCCTTCCTTGTCATTTCCCACTGGCTATATTAGTTGGCTCCCTGCTCAGCATGCTTGCTCCTGTGAATCCCTTCCTTAGGTACTAATACTCCCCATGCATTGTATTGGGAAACTGAGATCCTAAGTTGGGGATATGGATTCCATTAGGTAGCAAGACACCTGAGGTTAGGTGTTGCAATGCTAAGCCTTCACAGCTGCAAAATGAAATCCCTAGCTTGGGCAGATATAAATTGTGCCAGCTATACTCAAACTAGTGACTAAAAATAGTGTGGCAGCTGCTCAGGTTTGCTGCACAAATATGGATCCATAGAGAAAAAAGAGATTGTACCCAAAGAGGTAGCCTAAGATTTCATGGTGACCCTGCTATTTTGAGATGATTGATCGATCAGAGCTGGTATACGTATTTCTATCTGTGCTGAGAATTACACCTCAGAGCTGCTATACAGACATACCATAAATTCACTTTGTGGCACTATCTCAAATTCTGTATAGCTCGTCCAGGTTCACAAAAGAAATATAGAGCAAGGAATTGAACATGGATCTCAGAAGTCCTCGGCTAGTTTCCTAACCACACAACATACCTTCTTTTCTACTGATGGCGGGGAAAAAACAAATAAACAAAAATCTTACTTTTTTCACTCCTAGAAGACTGATAAAGATTTTATTTGTTAAATTAATTGGAAAGGTTATGGACATGTTCCTGAGAGGTAAAAAAGGCTGTCTGTTGCTTTGATATCTAAGTAGCAGTTCTGTAGAAAAGGACCTGAGGATTTTATATGAATTTATATTGGCTGGCTGAATTTATATGTTTCCTCGACACAATTATTTCCATGCTGCTGAAAGGTCATCATTATGTGACTGCAAGTCTAATTAATTCTTATATTGCATGTTATTGTCATCTACATTTAAAAAAATTAAAAGTATTTACTGGTCTTATAAGTCCATAAATCCAGCTTTGCCTTTGGCACTTACTTTTTCAAATATTTCTAAGTTTTCTGTTAAAGAATCAGTAACTCATGAGACTTTAACCATTTAAATTTGTTATTTACTGCTGTAGCTTTGTTTTCCTGGAGAGAGGAAAAAGTAGATCTACACAACTAATAGCCTAACACATTTTAGCTTATCATAACAGTACTTCACTTTTTGTATTGTTTTATGGCACTATATAGAAATATTAAATCTTGGCCCTTATCATAGAATCATAGAGCTGGAAGAGACCTCAGAAGGACAGCAAGTCGAGCCCCCTGCCCAAAGCAGGACCAATCCCAATTAAATCAACCCAGCCAGGGCTTTGTCAACCCAAGATTTAAACAACTCTAGGGATGGAGACTCCACTACTTCCCTAGGTAACCCATTCCAGTGCTTCACCACACTCCTGGTGAAATAGTTTTTCCTAATATCCCACCTGGACCTCTCCCACTGCAACTTGAAACCATTGTTCCTTGTTCTGCCATCCATCACTACTGTGAGCAGCCTTTCTCCAGTCTCTTTGGAACCTCCCTTCAGGAAGTTGAAGGCTGCTATCAAATCCCCCCTCACTCTTCTCTTCTGCAGACTAAATAGACCCAACTCCCTCAGCCTCTCCTCGTAGGTCATATGCTCCAGCCCCTTAATCATTTTGGTCGCCCTCTGCTGGACCCTCTCCAATGCATCCACATCCTTCCTGTAATTGGGGGCCCAGAACTGGACACAATACTCCAGATGTGGCCTCACCAGAGGTGAGTAAAGAGGAATAATCACTTCTCTGGATCTCCTGGCAATGCTCCTCTCAATGCAACCTAATATGCCATTAGCCTTCTTGGCTACAAGGGCACACTGTTGACTCATGTCCAGCTTCTCATCCACTGTAATACCCAGGTCCTTTCCTACAGAACTGCTACTTAGTCAGTTGGTCCCCAGTCTGTAACAATGCTTGGGACTCTACACTTGTCCTTGTTGAACCTTATCAGATTTCTTGTGGCCCAAACCTCCAATATGTCTAAGTCACTCTGGACTCTATCCCTGCCCTCCAGAGTATTTACCTCTCCCCCTAGTTTACTGTTATCCACAAACTTGCTGAGGGTGCAATCCATCCCCTCTTTCAGGTCATTAATAAAGATGTTGTACAAAACCGGTCCCAGAACCGAACCTTGGGCCACTCCGGTCGGTTTCTAGTGCCATTCTGACATCAAGCCATTGATCACTACCTGCTTGGCTTGACCTTCTAGCCAACTTTCTATCTGTCTTACCGTCCATTTATCAAATCCACATTCCTTTAACTTGCTGGCAAGAATATTGTGTGAGACCATATCAAAAACTTTGATAAAGTCAAGGTATATCACATCCACTGACTTCCCCATATCCACAGAGCCATTTACCTCATCATAGAAGCTAATCAGATTGGTCAGGCACAACTTGCTCTTCGTGAATCCATGCTGACTATTCTTGATTACCTTCCCCTCTTTCAAGTGCTTCAAAATGGATTCCTTGAGGATCCCCTCCATGATTTTTCCAGGGTCTGAGGTAAGACTGACCAGCCCATAGCACCCTGAATCGACCTTCTTTTCTTTCTTAAAGAAGTGCACTACATTTGCCTTTTTCCAGTCATCTGGGATCTCTCCTGATCTCCATGACTTTTCAAAAATAATGGCCAAAGGCTCCTCAATGACATTTGTCAACTCCATCAGTACTCTCGGATGTATTAAGTCCAGACCCATGGATTTATGTACGTTTAGCTTTTCTAAATAGTTCCTAATCTGCTGTTTCCCCACCAAGGGCTGTCTACCTTCATCCCAAATTGCGTCACTTAGTGCATTAGTCTGGGAGCTGACCTTCTCTGTGAAGACAGAGGCAAAGAAAACAATAAGTACTTCAGCTTTCCCCACATCATCTGTCACTAGTTACTGCCCTCATCCAGTAGGGGCCCCACACCCTCTCTGATCACCTTCTTCTTGCTAACATGCCTATAGAAACCTTTTTTGTTATCCTTCACTTCCCTTGCGAGTTGCAATTCCAGTTGTGCTTTTGCCTTCCTGATATCTCCCCTGTATTCTCGAGCTATATATTTATACTCCTCCCTAATCATCTGTCCAAGTTTCCATTTTTTGTAAGCTCCCTTTTTGTGCTTAAGTTCACCAAGGATTTCCTGGGTAAGCAAATCTGGTCTCCTCTTGCAGCGTATTGGAATGGTTTCTTTCTGTGACTTCAAGAAGGTATCTTTAAAATACTGCCAGCTCTCCTGGGCTTCTTTCCCCTTCATGTTAGCATCCCAGGGGATTCTGCCCATTAGGTCTCTGAGGGTATGTCTACACTACAGCGCTAATTCGAACTAACGTATCTAGAACTAAAAACTAGTTCGAATTAGCGTTTTGCTAATTAGAACTAGCGCGTCCACATTAAGTGGACCGTGAACCAGACTTAAGGATGGCCGGAAGCAGTGCCGGCAGGGCATCAGAGGAGGACTTAGAGCGTGGAGATGCTGTCTCAGGCTAGCACAGGGCTGTGCTTAAAGGGTCCCGACCCACACCCCGGACAGACAGTTCTCAGGGTTCCCAGCTTACAAAGCAGTCCTGGCTTGGAGTGCCCTGAGTGCCCACACTGGGCACATCACAGTACTCGGCCATCAGCCCGGCTGCACTTGCTGCAGGCTGCTATCTGGGGAGAAGGGGCAATTGGGGGGCTGCAGGAGAGCTTCCACCCCCAGAACCCCTCAGAGCCAGCCCAGTCCTCCCCATCAGGGGCTCGTGCCCCATTCCTCCCTCACCTCCTTCCACTTACCCTTCCCTAGCCCCTCTTCTTGATGTACAAAATAAAGATAATGTGTCTTCCAAAATGGAATCTGTCTTTATTGAACAAAACTGGGGGAGACTGGGAAAAGGAGGTGGGAGAGGGGAAGAGAGAGGCTGGGAGAGGGGAGGGCAACTAAAATGATCAGGGGTTGGGAACAGGTCCCATATGAAGAGAGGCTAAAGAGACTGGGACTTTTCAGCTTAGAAAAGAGGAGACGGAGGGAGGACAGGATAGAGGTCTCTAAAAGCATGAGTGGTGTGGAGAGGGTGCATACAGAAAAGTTCTTCATTAGTTCCCATAAAGAAGGACTAGAGGACACCAAAGCAAAGGAATGGGTAGCAGGCTTGAAACTAGTAACAGAAAGTTGTTCTTCACAAAGCAAAGAGTCAACCTGTGGAACTCCTTGCTGCAGGAGGCTGTGAAGGCTAGAACTGGAACAGAGTTTAAAGGAAAGTGAGATTGAGTCATGGAGGTTGGGTCCATGGAGTGGTATTAGCCAGGGGGTAGGAGTAGTGTCCCTGCCCAAGGTTTGTGGAAGGCTGGAGAGGGATGGCACGAGACAAATGGCTTGGTCACTGTCGTCGGTCCATCCCCTCCAGGGTCCCTAGGGTTGGCCGCTGTCGGCAGACAGGCTACTGGGCTAGATGGACCTTTGTTCTGACCCAGGACGGCCATTGTAAGCTCAGAGCTCAGTGTTGGGGGTCTCAGTGGACCCCCTTGATTATCTTGAACACCTGCTCCTGGGTGGCCAGGCTGGCAGCTCTCCTGCCCAAGCTTGCCACTTTCCTGTGCCTAGAGCGGAGATCGTGGACGAGGTCCACGATGTCCGCACTAGCCCAGGCGGGTGCCCGCCTCTTGTGGTCCCAGGCAAGCTCCCGGGAGCCGCCAGCCTGGTCCCGGGAAGAGGGGGAGGGCTGGGGGGCATCGGGTGGGTAGCTCGATCCGTGCCAGGTGCAGGGTCTGCTGGCTGGGTGCTGGCAGGCTTGCACCTGGCACGGGCACCATATCCAGCCCGTGCCCCTTTAAGGGGTCCGGGGCTGGGAGGGGGGCAGTAGAGTTTCCCTGATGTTGGCCAGAGTGGCCACCAGGGAAACCTGGGGAGGGCTAGCCTCCCACTAGTTCGAATTAAGGGGCTACACACCCCTTAATTCGAACTAGCTAATTCCAACTAGGCTTAATCCTCGTGGAATGAGGATTACCTAGTTCGAACTAAGCGCTCCGTTAGTTCAAATTAAATTCAAACTAACGGAGCGCTAGTGTAGCGCCTATGAATGTTAGTTTGAACTAACGTCCATTAGTTCGAACTAACTTTGTAGTGTAGACATACCCTGAGCGAGTTGAAGCCTGCTTTTCTGAAGTCCAAGGTATGTATTTTACTACTCTCTTCTCTTCCTTTGGTCAGGATCATGAAATCTACCATCTCATGATCACTGCTTCCCAGGTTATCATCCATCTCTACTTCCCCTATTATCTCCTCCCTGTTTGTGCGCAGCAGGTCAAGCTGCGTACAGCCTTTGGTTATATCCTGAAGCACTTGTACCAAGAAGTTATCCCCAATATTCTCCAAAAGCTTCCTGGATTGCCCTATTGGTCTCCCAACAGATGTCAGGGTGATTAAAGTCCCCCATGAGAACCAGGGCCTGCAATCTGGAAACTTCTCTCAGTTTCCAAAGAAAGCCTCATCTACCTCATCCACCTGATTCTGTGGGTATTACATCTTGGAAGCAGATATCTTTTCTTTCTTTTTAAATTGTTATACAGATTATGCCAAGAGACTATGATATTGATAGAGACTATGAAGAATCTATGGATATTAGCACAAAAGACATTTATAATTATGGAAATGTTAGCAGCAAGAAAATAAATATGGACACTGAAACATGTATCTTAATAGATCTAAGGAACATATAGGAATAGATTCTAATATATCCTAGGAAAGTATATTTAAATGAGCTTCTATATAAACACTTCCTAAATTCTTCTCTTTGGAACATTTGCCAGTGTTTGTCTAAAGTGTCACTACAAAAGTGAAGTTATTGTAATATGTACTATGATAAGGAACAATTTGGTTGGGTCTGATACAATATGTTGTATTATCACCCAATCATGCATACAAAGAAAATTTCATATACATTGTACTCAAGGCTCCTGCAATCTCAGACAAATGATTTAGTGGCCCACAATAGTCATGTGAGCTGTAGAACTGTAGTCTAAATTTGGTGGTGGGATTTAGTGCATGGGTACTGAGTTATGTCAGTTGCATATGATATGTACAGGGTCACGCTAGAGTATCTTTTGGCCTTATATTCTATGGAAATGCCACTTACACTTTTACAGTGACCACATACCTCTTTGTAAAGAAAATATGTAATAACCCAAGGCATGTGAGGAAAAATAAGTAGGGAAGAATTGTTGAGGGGGGAGGGGTAATCACAATAGATGACACACACCATTACCTAAAAAATCTGAAACAGATCACAAGTAAATCGCCATGCAATTAAGAATACTTGAAATAGCATGATTTCCCATTCAGTGCTTTTCCATGTGATATATGAGAGTGAAGGCTAGGGACAGTGAGCTAACAGCAGCAAAATCACAGAAACTTCAACGGCTGAAATTAGTTTTCAGGGCAGATGATTGGCAGGGCAGTCTTTCCACATAACAAACATGATATGAGATCAGTAGGAAAAGCATATGAGATTCTGTAATTTAATTTAAGTTCTTGTGCACTATTATGTTGGGATTCCCATAGATTTTTATCCTTCAATTTCCTTTAGTAGCTCCTTGCTTATTGGGCATCTCTGTTACTACCATAGAGGTAATACTTTTTATTTCATTTTTCATATAAGCCAGATGCAAGCTCCCTCAATTCAGTATAAGATAGGTCTATTTTGATTAACAATCACCAACAGTCAAGTTAGTCCCTGAATGTCCTAATCACAGTACAGATCAGAGAAAAGTTTAACTAAATAACAGTGTGTAGGTGTACACAAATAAGAACAAAATGAATAAAAATTACTAAGACAAGCACTAAGAACTAAACTAATGTTAAGATTATGACTTGAACTGACAAAAGCCAAAGTTAAAAGTTAATCTCCACTGTGTTTGCACCCAGTTGTGTCAGTTCGTATCAGTAATATTACGCCTAATGCACAGTATGTGACATACAAATCATACTCAACTCTGAGGACCCTATAACACCTATTGGCAATAGGGTCGGTAAAATTATTACCTTCAGTATTATGATCTTTTTTTGTAAAGGAAATATTCACTAAGAAAAAGCAAACATAGTATTCTACTGTAATAATTCATATAATTCCACCAAAACAACTAACATTAATAAAGTATATGACATATTTCTATTCCCACTTACCAGCCTCTTCACAACACACAGGCAAAAGTTATTTTCTAGGGTTTGTACTCTATTATTAAACAGATTTGCTTAGACTATAAGCTTGTGTCCCACTTTTTGCTTATTTTTGTTTTGCTTTATGCTACTCTCAGTTGACACAACACAAAGGCAGGTTGCTACACCTTTGCTGCCCTCGTGATTCAGAAGTAGAATGGCAGAACAATCAAGATACACATTTGTGATGCATACAAAAGAAGAAGGTTCAGATGGACCTTACAGCACGAGCAGAACTGTTCTGATTTGTTGATGCAACTAATCAGCTGTGTGAGCTGTGGCTGGTTGCTTGCCTATATTGTAATTCAATTTATTAACATGAAATTTTGACATAAATATAATGCTCAGTGGGACTGTGACCTTTAACTTAATTTTCTAATATACTTTGGGACCCACAGATTGGGATTGTGTCTCCCTGATATGGAACCAGATATTAGTATTTACATATAAAACTCACCTTTCTTCTACGTATATGGGAACTTTCCCTCTGTCAGTATTACCCCTAGATCTTGTGGAGTTCTCTGCAGGTCAGCATCCTTATGCGGCAAATGGAGGGCATGCCACAGGAAGAGTGAAGAGACCAAATGCAGAAATAGATCAATCTCCATTTTCATTCTGGGGATTATGTCAGATAATGCTAATATGAGAATATGCTGCATTACCTTTCTTTGCTCCCTATTTATTTGGGAGCTCCATTTTAAACGGGGGGGGGGGGGGGACTCAGAGCAACCATGGACAGGGAAGCCTCTCATGTAATGACTCCCGTGGAATCATGTTTGGGGCTGGACCCCACGAAAACCAAGGAGAAACTGATTTCCAACGCTAACATAAAAATCCTCTAGGGGAACTTTGTAGAAATGTCCACTGCTTCCACCATTTTTTTCTCCCCCAAAGGACTAATAGGACCATATTATTAGGACTCAGATAATATAGTAATATTTTTTTTATTATTACTTTATGAGAAAATGTCAACAATTTTCTTGCACCCATTTTTGCAATTTATTCACATTTTGGCCATTTTATATAATGGCAATTAGCCTACAAAATAAAATAAAATACAAATGTATAGAATTTTACATTATTTTGCCAAAATATTCCATTGAAAAGATAGAATTTTTAAAGTGTCATAAAAACATGACCAATTTTAAATTTGCAACAAAATTCAGAATTTGACTACACATATTTCATACAACTTTCATTATTATTGATACTGTGCTGAGATTAGGTCATTTTTTCTTTGGTTTGTACTCAAGCACATTGGCCCGCTTATAGAACAAATGGCAGTATCCACACAGACACCCAATGGATAATATTAGACATGACTGGGGAACCTCTGGCTCATGGGCCACATGCTGTTTGCTAGAGTTAGCCACTGGTGGGCTGCCAGATGCTTTGTTTATCCAAGTGTTCACAGGCAAGGAGAACCACAGTTCCCAGTGACTGTGTTTCACTGTTCCTGGCCAATGGAAATTGCAGGAAGTAACTGGGTCACCACTTTCTGAATCTCCCTCTGATTGGGAGCCATGACCAACAGTCACAGGGAGCTGCTAACAGCCATGCATGGAGTTGCTCAGGTAAACAAAGATTTGGCAGCCCATCAGCAGGTAACCCTAATGAATCACAGGCACCTAGTGTTCTGGAAGGTTTCCCACCATTGATATAATATGTTATTGCCTCAAACAATAAAATCACTATAGATACTTTAGAGATTTGTGCATGTGTCTGTGAGTCCATCTGTCTATGTGTCTGTCTATGAGTCTTTTTATTCAAAAACTCCCTGTGGAGGGGCGTGGCGTCGGCGTGACCCTCCCTCAGGGCCACGCAGGGTCCTCCACCCGTCCCCTCCGGCTTCCCTCACCCGAGGTCTCTTCTCCTCGTGCTCCCCGATCACCCAGGAGCCCTGCCCCGAGTCCGGCAGGGTCGGTCCATGCTCAGTAGAGTTTTAGTGTCGTCCGCGTCAGCGGGGAGAGGTAGGGGGGCTCGGGCCCGCCCTCACTCCGAGCCCCGATCCAGGGCCCTAAGGTCTGGGGGGATGCGACACCCCCCCATCCCTGGTTGGTGGGGGAGGGAGTCTCCTAAACTCACGAACCCCCCGGGTTCCAATACCCTGCCCTGGGTCGCTTCCTACCTCCCTCACCGCGGCGCCGTGATGGCTTGGTCCCGAGGGTCTCCGCAGACGAGGTGCCTCTGTCCGGCTGCCCTCCGTCCTGCTGCGCATCTTCCCCCCTTCTGTTCTGGCAGCGGCACTCCTTTTGAGCTTCCTGCCACGATGACGTCCTCCGTAGCGGGGCAGGGCCACCTCCTCCGCTGGGGGGAATTGCCCCGCCAGGGCGCCAGCTCTGGCCGGCGCTGCAGGGCTGTGTCAGCTCCCCATCATTCCTGTCCAGCTGGGGCTGTGGTGGCGTGGCTGTGTGTAGCTGGTCAGGTCCCTCGCTCAGCCCCGCCCGTGGCAGAACAAGCCGCGCAGGGCAGGAGCTGGCGCAAAGCCACCGCTTCGCCCCAGGATGCCAGGGACAGCGCCCGGTTAGTGCGGGGCATGGGTGCTGCCCCGTCACACTCCCCCTAAATGATAAGAGCTAGAATGACCAATGTTGGTATGCAGCTTCCTCTTATCCTAACTTAAAAAAAGGTCAGGCAGTCTAGACGTGGCACAGTCTACAAGGGAAGCCTTTGTCAACCGCTCTGGTATGCCTCGTGAAACGAGGTTTACCAGAGCAGTCGACAAAGGCTTCCCTTGTAGACCACGCTGCATCTAGACTGCCGCTTTGTGCTGGATCAGCTGATCATCAGCACAGCGTGGCAGCCATTTTTATTTTAATTTATCCCTGCTTCATTGACTATGAAAACTATTTTACATGGCTCCGTCGATGAAGCCATGTATTCTAGACGTACCCAAAAAGGGACAGGGGAATCCCAGGGATTGCAAACAACACTTAAAGCTTATTTGATCTAGTTTCAAGAATATTTTGTTATGTAGTATTGTGCTGATTTTATGCAGAACTTTAGGAAAGTGCTCTAAAGGGGCAGAAAACAGCTCTAAGGGAGAAAAAACCCTACTTCTCATTTTCAGTGTGATTACACAGGTCTTGAGAATAATACACAAAGCTGTGAAATGTTAGGAAACATATTATTTATAACTACTTTTGCACTTCATGTTCCAATCAGAACTTGAAACAGAACAGCAGGAAACCACTTGAGAGAGTCTATTCTTCTCCATTTTTTAGCTCAATTGTACCTACTTAAGTGACCCAGTTAGATAGGATATATTTGAAATAAGGATATATTTGGTGGTTATCTAAACTAAACTTAAACTCTAAAGCCTTTGAGTAATGTGTTGAATACACATGATTTATGCAGAAGCAACAATATGTATTTGTTATATATGTTCAGTTACTACTGGGAATTAATTTTTGTAAGTAAACAATATTATTGAGTCATGAATGCCAAACTAGGATGTCCTTACAAAAAGAAGTCTCATCTTTTATGCAGCACTCTTTATATGAGTACTTAAAACACTTCACAAGCCATTATGCCTCAAATATTCTCTCACAGTGAAGCATTATTATACCTATTTTATTGTATTGCTAGACTAAGTGATTTGCCCATGGGCCCATATGTAAGAAGCCACTCTGCTTTTTCAGTCATCAAATCCCTACACACACTCATTTTTCATATATAACAAAATGTCAACAAATCTGATTATAAAATGTAAAAGCATGTTACAGGTTGGGGCAAATGTATTTCATTTATGCCAGTGACTTGGCTGTGTACCATTAAATCTCAAGGAGCCTGACCCTGGAAAGTGCTGAGAACTTCCTCTGAAGTACTAATATCACTTATATCCAAGTCTAAAGTGCTTCCCATCATGCATGATTGAGCTCCTAATCTGGGGTGCATTTATCACCAGAATTAAAAATGGGTTTTATTCATTCAAAATCTTATGTGGTCCAACTCAGAAGTCTATATTTTGGAGAAACTCCTACTGAAGCTTATCTTTTCCCCTAAAATGTATTATTAGTATTTATATTAGTGAACAAATGCATAGATTTTAGAGAGGCACATTCTAAAAATGTGTATGGTTAAATATAATCTGATATTATTGACTATGCTGAGTAGGATTTGTCCTTGTGTATAGACAGGATTTGTTGTTTTAAACTATTCACAGCTTTTCACTTTGAATAATGGCAAAGTGTTTTTTTGTTGTTTTTGTTTTTGCTTTTCTAAACCCAGTTTATGAGCAATGTAAAGCTTACCCTTGTATAAAAAATAAATAGTTTTCTCTTCACTTTGCCATAGAGAAAAAAGGCAAATTTCCTGGCTTTGCAAAAAGAGCTAAATTATTCCATTTAGGTAGAGAACTATCTTAGGGTACGTCTAGACTACATGTCTCTGGCGACAGAGGCATGTAGATTAGGCTACCAGACATAGTAAAATGAAGCGGCGATTTAAATAATCGCCGCTTCATTTAAATTTATATGGCTGCCGCGCTGAGCCGACAAACAGCTGATCAGCTGTTTGTTGGCTCAGCGCGATAGTCTGGACGCGCGGGTGTCAACATCAAAGGTATTTGTCGACCACCCAGGTATGCCTCCTGGGATGAGGTTTACCTGGGTGGTCAACAAATACCTTTGATGTCGACACCCGTGCGTCCAGACTATCGCGCTGATCAGTTGTTTGTCGGCTTCATTTTCCTATGTCTAGTAGCCTAATCTACATGCGTCTGGCAACAGAGGCATGTAGTCTAGACATACCCTTAGAAACAATCCCAAGCCAGATAGGACTCAGAGAGCAACTGCATCTCAGGGACTGATGTGGGTGAGAAGATCAACAGTCTGACACATCTTATTTACTTTTATGGAGCAATGTGATAGGGATGGAGCAACCTAGGGATGTCAACAGAGGAAAAGGTCTCAGGGTATGTCTACACTACAAAGTTAGTTCGAACTAACGTCCGTTAGTTCGAACTAACTTTAATAGGCGCTACACTAGCGCTCCGCTACTTCGAATTTAATTCGAACTAGCGGAGCGCTTAGTTCGAACTAGGTAAACCTCATTCTACGAGGATTAAGCCTAGTTCGAACTAGCTAGTTCGAATTAAGGGCTGTGTAGACCCTTAATTCGAACTAGTGGGAGGCTAGCCCTCCCCAGGTTTCCACTCTGGGCCAACACCAGGGAAACTCGTATGCCCCCCACCCGGCCCCGGACCCCTTAAAGGGGCACAGGCTGGCTACAGTGCCCGTGCCAGGTGCAAGCCTGCCAGCACCCAGTCAGCAGACCCTGAACCTGGCACGGATCGAGCCACCCACCCGATGCCCCCCAGCCCTCCCCCTCTTCCCGGGACCAGGCCGGCGGCTCCCGGGAGCTTGCCCGGGACCGCAAGAGGTGGGCACCCGCCTGGGCTAGTGCCGACATTGTGGACCTGGTCCACAATCTCCGCACTAGGCACAGGAAAGTGGCCAGCTTGGGCAGGAGAGCTGCCAGCCTGGCCACCCAGGAGCAGGTGTGCATGATAATCAAGGGGGTCCACTGAGACCCCCGACCCTGAGCCCTGAGCTTACAATGGCCGTCCTGGGTCAGACCAAAGGTCCATCTAGCCCAGTAGCCTGCCTGCCAACAGTGGCCAACCCTAGGGACCCTGGTGGGGATGGACCGAAGACAGTGACCAAGCCATTTGTCTCGTGCCATCCCTCTCCAGCCTTCCACAAACCTTGGGCAGGGACACCACTCCTACCCCCTGGCTAATACCACTCCATGGACCTCCATGACTTGATCTCACTTCCCTTTAAACTCTGTTCTAGTTCTAGCCTTCACAGCCTCCTGCAGCAAGGAGTTCCACAGGTTGACTATTTGCTTTGTGAAGAACAACTTTCTGTTACTAGTTTGAACCCTGCTACCCATTCCTTTCCTTTGGTGTCCTCTAGTCCTTCTTTATGGGAACTAATGAAGAACTTTTCTGTATGCACCCTCTCCACCCAACTCCTGCTTTTAGAGACCTCTATCCTGTCTCCCCTCCGTCTCCTCTTTTCTAAGCTGAGAAGTCCCAGTCTCTTTAGCCTCTCTTCATATGGGACCTGTTCCCAACCCCTGATCATTTTAGTTGCCCTCCCCTCTCCCAGCCTCTCTCTTCCCCTCTCCCACCTCCTTTTTTAAGGAGGAATAAGGGATTCCTTATTTTAAGGATTCCTTATTTTAGGGATTTTAAGGATTCCTTATTTTAGGGATTCCTTATTTTAAGGATTCCTTATTCCTCCTGATTTTAAGAGGAATAAGGGATCTTTCGGAAAAGGCTTTATTTTCCGAAAGATCCCCGTCTAGACTGGCGCTTTTTGCCGGCAAAGCCCCGAGCCCGAAAAAAGCGGCAGCCATGTTTATGCAAATGAAGCGGGGAAGATTTAAATCCCTGCTTCATTTGCAATTGCGATGTGTCTAATTTGCATCCCTTTTACGGAAAAGGGATGCAATCTAGACACAGCCTATAGGTGTTAGCTGAGGGCCACATTTTCTAAACTTAGCACCTACTATGCACCTTTAAAATGGCCTGGACAAAACTCATATTTGTATGTGCAAATGTTGTTTGGCATTTTTACATACAGCATAAATTAATATCCATGTTCTGAAAAGATCCACGAGAGCCAAGGAAGAATGAAATCTTGCCCTATTCCAGCCCCTACTTAGTCATCCATATATTTCTTTTAACAACATCCACATAAAGGAAAGACAGTTCAGTCTGTGGAGCTTCACGGCTCTTCCTTCCTAATGCTGAAAAGGAATCTTCCTATCCTACTATGGGCTCCTCACATATGTATAATCTCCTTCCCAATTCCCCTGCTACAAACAAAACTGGTTTCACAGCAGTAAAGGTCTTGCCTGGGGGAACCTGGGATGCTGGAGCACAGATTTCAGGCCTGACCGAAATCCCACTGATGTCAAAATGTCTTTCAATTGATTTCATTGGGCTTTGGCTCATACCCAAGGGTCTGTTCCTGCTTCCACTGAAGACATCGGTATTCTTGCTATTTCACAAAAGTAATAAAGAAATCAGACAGTGAACAGAATTCCATTTAGCCAACTCTATTTCTTATCCTAGAAATATATAGTTTGTGGTGACAATCCTGCCCACAATGACTAAGGTCTGAAACTGCAGTAAATATGGAAACTACTCTTTGATTGTGAAAACTGTCTATTTTTTGTGCACAATATGAACATATGATTTAACACAGGACTGTTACTGGCTTGGATGAGTTCAAGAGTTAAAGCCTTTTATTAGTGAAGACTAAATTAGGAATATGCATAATGACTACTTTGGAAGGCAGAATTGAAACCACACCAGCATGTTGGCTACAACTGACACACACAAAAGGTCATTTTTAAACTACATTCTGGGAACTGGAGGCTGTGTGTTGCTCATCCTAAGACTTCTTAAGGCTGTATGTGAGATCTAGTTTAGTTCATTTACCACTCAAATATTTTTAGAAAAATCTCCGTAATGAGATAGTTGACTAAACAATAACCTTATGCACAGAAAAACAGAATATTTTGCAGCATTATTTTTTGTAGCTCGAGACACTTTTAACTTTATGTAGTACATGTGAGAAATATTTAGCAGAACACATTTTTTTTCCAAAAATTAGATGGGGATGATTGGAAAAAAAAAGGATACGTAGTGTCCATTTAAAAAAAAAGGGAGGATGGACAATTCAGGGAACTATAGACCAGTCAGCCTCACCTCAATACCTAGAAAAAATCATGGATGGGATTCTCAAGGAATCCATTTTGAAGCACTTGAAAGAGAGGAAAATGATCAGGAATAGTCAACATGGATTCACCAAGGGTAGGTCATGACTGACCAACCTGATTGCCTTCTATGACAAGGTAATTGGCTCTGTGGATATGGGCAAGGCAGTGGACATGACACATATTGACTTTAGCAAAGCAAAGCTTTTGATATAATCTCCCACAGTATTCTTGCCAGCAAGTTAAAGAAGTATAGAGTGGAAAAATGGTCTGTAAGGTGAAAAGAAAGCTGGCTAGACCATCAGGCTCAACAGGTAGTAAGTAATCAAAAGCTCGATGTCTGGCTGGCAGTCAATGTCAAGTGGAGTGCCCCAAGGGTCAGTTCTGGGGCCAGTTTTGTTCAACATCTTTATTAATGACCTGGATAAGGATATGGATTGCACCCTTAGCAAGTCTACAAATGACACTAAGCTAGGGAGAGAGGTAGATATTTTAGAGGGTAGGGATAGGATCTAGAGTGACCTAGACGAATTGGAGGACTGGTCTAAAAAAATCTGATGAGGTTCAACAAGAACAAGTGCAGGGTCTTGCACTTGGGACAGAAAAATTCCAACTACTGTTGTATGGCTAGGCAGCAGTTTGGCAGAAAAAGACCTGGGGTTATAGTGGATGAGAAGCTGGATATGAGTCAACAGTGTGCCCTTGCAGCCAAGAAAGCTAATAACACAGTAGAGTTCATTAGGAATAGCATAGCCAGCAGATCTAGAAAAGTGATTATTCCCCTTTGTGTGTCACTAGTGAGGCCACAACTGAATTTTTGCATCCAATTTCTTGTGGACAGAAAGGATGTGGACATATTGGAGAAAGTCCAAAGGAGGGCAATAAAAATGATTAGGGGGCTGGAGCACATGGGAGTAGTTCAAATGTCAGATTTTATTAACTGAAAGTGGAATTGTTCAATGACTACCCAATTAATTTTTTCTCATTAAAAACACATAGTACAATCTAATATTAACACAGATCTTACATGAAAATAATTTATTTAAAATATATAAAGCCTATTAAAAATGTAAGCAGAAGGAGATATTGCATTTCACAGAATCTGTAAGAAATTTGTTTCTACTGTAGTTTGTATTGCACCTATTTTTTTAAAAAAGTGCTTTTCCTTTACACTCATGAGGAATTTCAACATAATCCAATGCTTCATTTGTTTGCCTGCATCCACAGTTGAAAAACAGATTAATTTCTACAGAGAAGAAATAAAAAATAATAATTACTATTTTTCCTCCTGCACAACATTTTCAAAAGACAAACCTGGGAACATAAAGTCATAATAACTTTGCTAAACACTAAATATCATGGACTGAAAATAGACCATTGATTTATGGTTTCTTACAACAGTCTCTAACCCCCTAACACACACACACACACACACATGCTCCTGATTCCCTACAGATACTTCCCATCCCTTACTTCCTCTCTATGACATGGAGGGATATTAATGGGACATTTCACCTTGAAAGGTCCCTTGTGAAACAATCTGTTCCATCTCTCACTGCTCAGACACAGGTATATTTCATTCTTGAGAATTATCAGCTCAAAAGCAAGCAAAAAGACTTATAGTATAAATATAAATAAGAATAATATGGTATACCAAAGGACACAGGGATCTTGCTTTTGTCATGATAATTTTTCCAAAGGATAGCTTGTATTCTTTTAACAGGACATTAATTCCTTCTACTGCAGCACTTTCATCTTTCACTTATACAGAAATGCTATATGTGTAATCCTTTAAAGTGCCTTCAGGATTCCTGGAAAAAAGCCCTGTGTGTTCTAAAAAAGGAAACATGGAAAGCGTGTCCTTGTTCTTCACATTGGCACGGATGTCAACTTATGGCCACTTTTTAATTTTGAGAAATTTTTCTCCTTTTTCTTTTGGAAAATATATTAACTGAAACAATTGTCATTAAAAAACCCGCAACAAAATTTGGTTACAGAAAGGAACCATAATGGGCATGAGCAGGGACACTTTTGCACGAAGAGAAAACAGTGGCAGGCTTTAATCTTTCTAAAGGGATTCTATGGCTGTGAAAGTGTTACGTTTTTACATTGGCTTTCATTCTGGAACTGGCAGGTGGTTGAAAAGAGGACTCAAAAGAGGTTAACATCTTTCTTTATACAGCTTTCTGACTTCAGTTTTCATCTTTAACTCCTTTTAATGTTTTGAATACCAGAAGCATCAGCTTTGCTACCAGCGCTTTTCATTATTACAACATTATGAACCGTTTGTATAAAGCATTTCTCCTTGCTAAGATTAAATTTCTTATGACATTGCAGCATGTGCCCATCAAGCAAAAGCCATTTAAAGAGCTTTTAAAGACAGAACACAGTAAGTTCTGGGTGTGCAATTTTCTCTCACTATTTACAGCAAATCATCTGGACACCAGCTTGCTTGATTTCTTTTTATTTGTTTGTTTTTGAAAAACAAGTGAAAGGAACTAAATAGCTGTTAAAAGAAAAGTCTACTATGCATATCAATGTACCAGTGAAAAAGTCATACTGAATTTTAAAATTCTGACAATCAGTGCTGAAAATCATGGTATATAGTTATTATTCATTAGGGTACAACTCGACTACAAGCCTCTTTCAAAAGAGTCTTTTTTGAAAGAGAGAACCCAGGCAATCTGGACTCTCTCTTTCAAAAAAGCTCTGTTTGTGTTCAAGAATGCCTTTTTTTCGAAAGAGCTCCTTTGAAAAACGGCATTCTTCCTGTTAAAATTACGTTTACAAATTTCAAAAAAAGTACTGCATTCTTTTGATTTAATTTCGAAAGAACACAACAGCAGTCTAGATGCAGGTGAAGTTTTTTCGAAAAAAAGCCTTTTTTAAAAAAAAAAACTTCAGTTGTCTAGATACACCCTAAGGCTGTGTCTAGACTGGCATGATTTTGTGGAAATACTTTTAATGGAAAAGTTTTTCTGTTAAAAGTATTTCCGCAAAAGTGCGTCTAGATTGGCACGGATGCTTTTGCACAAAAAGTGCTTTTGTGCAAAAGCATCCATGGCCAGTCTAGATGCGATCGCCATTTTAGCCATTGGGGCTTTTTTGCTCAGAATAGTTCTTCCCTGTCTACACTAGCCCTCTTGCGCAAGTATCCTTGCGCAAGAGGGCTTTTTCCCATTTTTTTGAGGAATACGGGATCTTCCAAAAGGGGTTTATTTTTTTGACAGATCTGTGTTTAGACTGCCGGGTTTTTTTTCGAAAAAGCTCCATTTTGAAAAAAAGCGGTGGCCATATTTATGCTAGTGAAGCACAGGATATTTAAATCCCTGCTCCATTAGCAATTTCGACGTACCTAATCTACATCTCTCTGTCAACACAGAGGTGTAGTCTCGATGTACCCTTAAGGTCAAAGAGTTTATTCCACATTAATGTAGTCACATACCTATATTCTGCACTACTTCACTCAATGGATGGAAATCACAATCTCTCTGAAGCACTATTTGGCTCCAAACCTGAGGTATTCCAGCAGATGCTGAAGTCTTTCTTTATTCAGTAAAGCACTTGAGAATTTTTTTTAAATCCTGTTGACTGCAATGAGACTGAAGCAAGTGCTTAAGTACTTTGCTGAATAGAAGTAGCTAGCTGAATGAGAGCTCTTATGATTGGATAACTCTGGAACAGTTTACTCTACCTATTTTCTTTTTTTCTGAGAACATAGAATTTCCTACATTTCCTGGGACATTCAATCAGCACCACGCAGCCCAATATTAACAGTCAAATGCAAACAATAGTGCTATTTAAACAAAATATTGTGCGTTTAAGAATGCAAATACATGCAAAGAAAATCCTTTAACTGTAATCTTCCTGTCTTGTTGACTATGAGAAACTGCCATAGAAATTGCTATGTGTCTCAGTTACAAAATTTGGGTAGCTGTAAATGCAGCCTTAACAAGTATTGAAGTATCAGGAGAGGAAATGGGAAAAATGGGAACCAGCCACAGTCATCCCACACCTCCAAAATTCTTCTGATCCTACCCTGTTCCTCCCTTCTCCTCTGGGATGCCAGAAACCATATGGCGTATCCACAAGCCAAGAAATTCTAGGGTCATGCCAGCTCTGTGACAGCATAAACTCAAGCCAGCAGCAGCAGCCACAGAAGGTTTTGCAGCAGGGTCTCTAGGACATTGATGATATCATTAATGCTTATTGTAGTGTTGATTGGAGCTTGTGTCATTTCCCTGTCACTTCTCCTATACAGTGACTTTACCTCAGCCTCATTCCAACTGCCTTCCATGTTTCCCCTCTCCTCTCCTACCCTACCCTGTTTCTCCTGACTCCCTCCCTTTTTTCTCAGCCTAGGAGTAAACACATTATGATCAGTATTGTCATTCAGACTGTGATAATGCCACATACATCAGGAATGGGAGTACATAGATCCCAGGAATTGCAAGAGCAACTACAAAGTGAGGAGGGGCACTCAACAAGGTTAAGATAATGCACTGACTAAATATAGTTCCCAAGCATCCTCTAATGAAGGAATCCAGTGAAATCTTAGCCTGAATTTAATTCTCATCTCCCACAGTGGAGAGCCTGCCTTGAGACAGCAGTGAAACTGGCCTGATTTTTCACAGTGGTGAATCCTCAAATTGCCCAATAGCTCCTGTGGGTTTAGAGGTATCATTTTCACTCCCATCCTCAAAATAATGAATCAGTTCCAAAGTGAGCATTTCATCCTGACAGTAACTTACAGTTTGCACAGAGGCTTATGTAGCTGTCCAATACATTCAGTATAACATTCCTCATCATTTTCTCATAGTTATCTGATACAACCAAATGACAAGATCTGTACAAAACTCCTTTGTTTAAATCTATAAATCATAAAATAGTAACAATCCTCTTGTCACAAATGAAATTCCACTGAAGGAAATGTCTTAACTGGGGATAAGCCCTCAATTTTAGCAAGTGATAACAGATTTTTGGAGTCACAGTGTGAGACACTGGGCCTCATTTTCAGAAACTGGTAAGGCAGCATTATTAAAATATAATTAGGTAAACACCCTTGTCTGGGTCTAAAGGAAGAGCAAATGAGGTGATTTTGGTACTCAGAAGTCATGAAGTTTAAACAAGAAAAGAGGTAGCTTCAGGATAAGGCAGTCAATAGAAATCACTGAAGTTATATCTTTGATGCTTTCTACCCAGCAAAGCCTAGCATTTCACATTTTATTAGCCACCCGATACTAGCTAAACCATGTAAAACTTAAACTTTGAACGCTCTACTTTTACTTTTTTGCTTTTCATCACTTATTTCTCTTCATCTCCACTTGATTTTCCTCTTTCTTCTCTCTTATTAGGGTACGTTTATACTGCATGGCTATTTTGAAATAAGCTATTCCGGAATAGTTATTCCAAAATAGCTTATTTCAAAATAGTGTGCCTACACCACAAGGAAGCCTCAAAATTAGTCTGAGGCAGGCTTTCCTGATGTAGACATACTATCTAGATTTAGAGCCCCATGAAGCACTGGTGAGGAATAACTTAGAATGGCTCTGGAGAGGGGCTATTTCAAAATAGCAGCAGTGGAGCATCTACACATGTCTTATTTCGAAATAGCAGAATGGATGTGTAGATTCTCATATTGTTATTTCAAAATAACACTAGTTATCTAGAAATAACAGTGTAGTGTAGACGCACCCTTACTTTTTCTCTCTGGATTCTGTCCCTTTCCTCCAGTATATCTACCTCTCACCCAGGTTAGTGTCATTCATGATTATGCTGAAGTTGCTGATCAAATTAATTAATGAAGATGTTGAACATATTAGGCCACAGGACCAAAACCTGGGACATGACTATCCATCAATTCTGATCTAGCTAGGTTTCTATCCACATTATAGTCCATTCATCCATCCTTCTTTAACTTGCTGACAAGAATGCTGTGGAGACCATATCAAAAGATATGCTAACGTTAAAGTATATCATGTTCACTGTTTTCCTCATAATCAGTTTTCTCATCATAGCAGGCAAACAGGTTGGTCAGGCATGACTTGCCCTTGGTGAATCCATGATGACTATTCCTGATCACTTTCTTCTCTGCCAAATACTTCAAAATTGATTCTTTGAGGCTATCCTCCATGATTTTTCCAGGAACTGAGATGAAGCTGGTCAGTCTGCATTTCCCCAGTTTCTCCTTCTTCCCTTTTTTTAAAAAGATCAGCACAATGCTTTCCTTTTCCCAATCATTCAAGACCTCCCCAGAACACCAGGGCTGTGTCTACATTGGCAAGATTTTGCGCAAAAGTGACTGCTTTTGCGCAAAATCTTGTCACCTGTCTACACTGGCCGTGAGTATTTGTGCAAGAACACTGATGTTGTAATGTACAAAATCAGTGCTTCTTGCACAAATACTCTGACGCTCCCACTCAGGGAAAAGCCCTCTTGTGCAAGTATTCTTGCGCAAGAGGCCAGTGTAGACAGGCAACGTACATTTCTTGCA
The DNA here is from genome assembly GCF_049634645.1 of Pelodiscus sinensis. Lineage (NCBI taxonomy): Eukaryota > Metazoa > Chordata > Testudines > Trionychidae > Pelodiscus > Pelodiscus sinensis. Next base: position 259,293,334 of record NC_134711.1, read on the forward strand.
CAAGAAAGCCCAATGCTTAAAATGGCCATCGGAGCTTTCTTGCGCAAGAGAGCATCTACACTGGCACGGATGCTTTTGCGCAAAAGCACATCTCTTGTGCAGAAGCACATGCCAGTGTAGACGCTCTCTTGCGCAAATACTTTTAATGGAAAAACTCTTCCATTAAAGGTATTTGCACAAAATCTTGCCAGTGTAGACGTAGCCCAAACGTTTTCAAAGACAATTACCAATGGCTCTGCAATCCTCAGCATCCGGAGAATCATTGCATTCAGTCTTTGGAATATTTTAAATATTCCTAAACCTGTTCTTTCACTACTAAGGGCTGCTCACCTCCTCTCCATACTATGCTGTCTAGTGCAGCAGTTTGGGAACTGACTTTGTATGCAAAGACTGAGGCAAAAAAAAAAAAAGCATTGAGTACTTCAGCTTTTCTCACATCATCTGTCATTAGGTTTCCTCCCCCATATAGTAAATTTCACACATTTTCCAGGACTTCCTTTTTGTAGCTAATATATCTATACATACATCTGCACACAAACTGTGCTTTGGCCTTCCTGGTTAAAATCCCTGAGCAATATTTTTATATTGCTCCCTAATCATCTAAGTATCCACTTCTTTAAAGTTTCCTTTTTGTGTTTAAGTTCACCAAAGATTTCTCTGTTGATCCAAGCTGGTTGCCTGCCATATTTCTTTCACATTGGAATGGTTTGTTATTACACCCTCAATAAGCATTCTTTAAAATACAGCAAATTCTCCCCTTCATATTATCCTTCCAGGGGGATTATGCCCATAAGTTCCCATAGGGTATCAAAGTTTGTTTTGGAGTCCAGGGTCCATATTCTGCTGCTCTTCTTCCTTTCTTTGAAGAGGATCCTGCATCTTGCACCTCAGACTCTTTTATCATTCTTCACAGAGACACATAGGCTGTCATGACCTGCTGAAGGTCATTCTTGGTAGTATCATTGGTAGCCACATGGAGAAGTAGGAAGAGTTGCAGTCCAGGGGCTTAGTCTCTCTCAGCAAACACTGTCACAACCTGAATTCTAGCTCCAGACAAGCAGCACAATTCTTGGGTTTCCCAGTCTAGAAGGCAGATGAATGACTCCTTAGAATGTAGTCCCTGATCACCACCACCCAGCTCCTCCTTTTGGAAGTAATGGTAGTGGAAATCCAATCCCAAAGTCAGTGAATACCATACCTTCTGGTGAAAGGGGTCTCCTTCTAATCTTTTCCCTCAGATGACTCTTCCAAACCATTTTCTGTTGTAGTACCTGTGCAGAGAGCCTGAAAATGATTTTTTATGCATTTTTTGGGGCTATGTGGGTCCTTTTCTTTCTTCTTGTGAAGGTCACATTCTGCTAATTTTCTTCCCCAGTCTCTTTTGCCTTCTCGGAATCATCTATATGCTGTGTCTGGAGTAAAAATGCTGACTTCTATCCAGGAAGTCATCTTTTTCTCTGATGGAACACAGCATTAACACTTGGGTCTCTAGACCTTTAACTTTCTCTTCCAATATTGAAACCAGCTTGCACTTTGTACAATGTTGCTTCTTCCCAGTTCTCCGCTCACTCCATTCGCAACTTACAGCTTTTTTATAAGGCTATTGACTGGAAGCAGTTGCTCTGGCTCAAAGCCTTCCCTCCAATCAACTAATCAAGTCCCCACTGGAATAAAGGACTCCCAATTCACACTTTTTGGACAAACAACTCCATGATCAAACAATCTCTTCAACTAGCACAAGTCAAATGGTCACAGCAGATAGATACTCTGATAATCACCACACCAACCCACAACACAAAGGCCCTCCCAGTGACTCACCATGGCTCATTTCAGACAGTTCTCAGGCAAACTCCTTCATTTTCAGCTCACCCAATTTGCAACTGGCTGCTTTTTAATAAGGCTGCTGGCTCAAAGCAGTTGTATTTTCTCAAAGCCTCCTTCCCATCAATCAATCCAGGCCAACCTGGAACAAAGCATTCCCAATTCACATGTTTAAAACAAACAGGAATCAAGATGAAAAAGCTATTTACCTATTTCCTCCCTACACTGGTATGGAGAAATACAAGAGTGCCAATACATGCTACTCGTTTATGGGGAATCAAGGCACAAAGAAATAATGTTAAGTAATGAGATACTGTACTGTTAACAATTTTGCACAGCTATCTCTATAAATAGTGTCCTGAAATGATAAATATGGCATGGGAGATTGATTTTTCTCCCTGTGACTATGGGAAATAGGTCATCCATCTGAGCTTTCAGAGTACCAAATGGAGCTCTGAAGCCTAACAAACTGTCTTCACTTTTACTCAAAGGTTCTCAATGAAAAACTTGATGACCTAACTCATGATGCAAGAGAAATGTGTTATTCTCTATTACACCATCATATACCCACATAAAGAAAGAAATTATAGCTCAAGTGGAACAGCCTGTTTTGCTGGGCAAGCTCTTGCTGACAATACACTTTTTCATTCAAACTAAAATTTCCTTTCCCTGAACTCATGAAGTTTTTATCTAGGCCCTCTTGTCCCATACTATTTCCCATTCTGTTTTTACACTCTTTCTGTATTTTGGGAGTGTCATCAGGACCCTCTTCATTTTCTTTCTTAGCCAAGTTATACATATTTAACTCCTTATTAAAATCAGTACTTACACCCAACTAATAATTTGTTGTTTTACTTTGATCATCATCTGTATGTTTCCAGCAACAAGATCCCAGCAATGAGCAGAATACTTCTCATGCTGCTGTGTAGAGAGGGCCTACTATCTCCCTTGTCTGTGATAATCCAAAACTACATTAGGTCATCTCTGAAATCCAAATCTACACTGCAAACTCATATTTAATCTGTTCTTTATTATCACTACTGCATATATTTCCATATTTTCCTTTTTCCTTGAATATGTGTATAACTTTCCCCCAGAATCATTCTAAACTGAAACCTTTCATTTGTGCCTAAAATTCCAATATCTTTATCGCATTTCACCTCATTTTCATTCATACATGATATACTCCTTACCCTTTCTTCTTAATGAGTAATGAAGGGCCAGGTCAGACATGCTTCTGGGAACCTTCCCTGGGCTAGAAAAAGGTCCTGGCTTCAGCCTGGGACCCCATCTCTGAAAGCTGCACCACTACCAGCAGCACTGCTGAAGTAGCAGTGGCATGGTGTGGTTTTAATGTGGATTTAAACATCTGAAACTGTGACATTTGCACTTTTAAGATGTAAAATTGACAAAAATGGTCTTTGAATTTGGTAAATCATTTCTTATAAGCTAGAATATTCACCCAAACATCATAGATGGAATTGTTTAAAAAACATTTTTTGTGGTAGAAAATAAAGGGAATGTCAGGATCTGAAAGCCCTGTGGATTGAGTTCATTTCTTGAAAAAATGAATATGATCTGTAAGAGAAACTGGCTTTGGAAATAGAGAATCTTGGAATCACACATTTGAGAGGCAAACTATTATATCTGATTATACAACCTCCAGTTAAAGCATCAGTTAGCAAAATATCTAGAAACCCAAATGTTTACGTCACCATGTTTAATCTCTGATTCTGCAGTATTTTGCAGGAAAAATAGCACATTGAATGACAACCAAAGTCAAATGAGCACAGGCATGTCTATCAAGGCTCAGAACTCATCCAGGCTGACTGATGTAAAATATACCAAAAAAGTTACAGCTAGGCTGACCAAACAGCAAGCCTGAAAAAGCATGCTAGGGTGGAGAGTAATAGTACCTATATACAAGTAAAAGCCCCAAATATAGGGAGAGCATTATAAGTGGGGATGGCTAGGCCACACTCTCAGAAAACCATTATCCAGCATAGTCCGTCAAGCTCTCCCATGGAACCCACAAGGAAAATGCAAAAGAGGAAGACCTCGGACAACTTGGAGAAGATCTACAGAGATTGAAGAACAACAACTGGGGTACTCCTGGAGTCAGCTAGAAGTTTTGTCTCAAGACAGAGTGAAGTGGAGGAGACTTATAGATGACCTATGCTCCACTCTGAGTACAAGGGTTTAAGAAGAAGAAGATCAATAAAAACTGGATATCTGTTCACCCTACCTTCAGTTTATCTACAACTAGCACATTCCTTTTTAGAGATTACAAGTCCCAAATTAAGCCACTAGTCTTCAGAAAGTCTGACAAGATAAAAATGCTTGAGAGATTATCATTAAAGCACTGTAGATTAATAATAATAATATCACTGAACCTGCTAGATAATATTTGCCAATATGTGCAGTTTGACAGCATATAATGTATTTTGAGTAATTTGCAGAGATGGTTGGAATAGATGTATGCTTTAACCTAAATAACCCTCAAAGCAGAATAAACTTTATGTATTTAGGAATAAAAAGCAAAACTGGTTAGTCACATCTGTGTACGGAAAGGATTAAAAATGTCTAGAGTGAAATCTTGGTAAGAGGCTTTATTATAAATGGTAAGATTTCAGAAAGGTCCACAGATTTAAGTGATGATGAAGTCAAAAAGGAGCTTGGGAACATTGCTGAAGTCCCAGTATTATACCTGTAATGTAGTCTTACAAAGAATGCAAGCCAATGAAAGAGCAAAATTATATTTTAAAAAGAAATCTGGACACCCAAAAGGCTCCTTCTGAGATCTGAAATTGGGAATCTCTAATGAAACATGACTCTCATTTAGGAGATGAAATGGAAGTATTATATAAATATATGATAAAATATGAGGGGCATTGACATAATCAGTTAACTGACACACAAATTAAAATAACTATATAACACAAATTGTTAAAGTCTAAGTGTATGTCTACACTGCAGAGCTATTTTGGGATACCGGAAGCATCCCGAAATAGTTATTCCATGTCCCGTGAAGCAGCTTATTATTTTGAAATAGATTTATTGGCAGCTTATTCCGATATCCCAGTAACTTTAAGGAGAATTTCAGATCAGCGAGTTATTTTGAAATTTGACAGTATGTGGACAGTATCAAATTATGAAATAAGCTATTTAGAAATATACTCAAAATAAGCTACACAATTTGCATAGTGCAAATTACATAGTGTATTTCGAGCTAAGGATGCTGTGTAGACAAACCTTAAATGAAAAAGAAGGAAGAAATCTGGGAAATTATTCTTTTTAGTCCCCAAAATGTTTATTTTGAATTCTAAGTATTAAACGAACTCTTTCCTTTAAATGATTCAACTGCACTGATCCTTTTTTTTTCTAACAAGGGGTATGAAGAAACATCTTGTCTAGGGAGATGGAGACAAGCATGGAGTCTTACTGCATCAGTGGGAGCTCAGGATGAGACCATGGCTCTGGAGAAGTAATTGTTCCCTGCTATACAGGGAGAAGACACCCTTCACTTTCCTTTACTGGGTAGAGCTCTCCTTTCCATTTCTGCCTCTTGCTTGACCTTAAAAATATATTCTGTTGTCATTACTAACCCTAGGGATGTTAGGAGGGAAGAGACTCTGTAGTTGCATCTAACCCCTGAACAATATATACAGAAGGGTGAAAGTCCCTTTTTTTTCTACCCTGTATGAGAGGCAATATGATTTACTGGATAGGACCCAACTTCAAAAATCAACAGAGTGCAGTTCTATTCCTGGCTGCACTACTGACCTGTTGGGAAACTTTGGAAAAATCACATCACCTGTCTGTTTTAATTTTTTCTCCTGGCCTGTGTGAGGTCTGTTCAGACAGCGGGCCTCTCTTCCAATGCATATGTATTGTGTTTAGCAGATCAAGAGCCTGATATCAAGCAATGCCACTATAATACTATAATGGCCAGGTCTCATATTTTAACATATTCCAAGCCACATTCCTTTTGCTCTGAAGAAACAATTGCTTGAAGCAGTAATATCTTCAAAATGCCAGAGAATGGTTAATAAAATCTGACTATATCCTGAGCTTGTGGCACAGTTTTCCCATAAGCTAATTGTAATACTGATTTTCTTCTTTTAGCTGCATCAGTATATGGCTATGTGCTCAGAAAATGTCACTGTCTAATATGTTGCCAAATTGATTGGATGAGATAATTGCAAAATTATGTTAATTAGCAAAGAGAAAGGATTGAATAAAGAATGTACTGGTAAAATGCCCACTTCCACAAAAGCGTATGCCCAAATAAATTTCTTAGTGCGATAGGACTCCTCATTGTTTTTGTTGAAACAGACTAACATGGCTACCCCTCTGAAACAAGGGACAAGATCAGGAATCTGGTATTGAATCATCTTTCCCTTCTAGCAGGAGCTCATATTATGAGAAGGTAGAAAACTATCTTTAATAAAATCATGCACAGATTTCAGAAAATGAGATTCCAGAATCACTAATCTTAACAATTCACATTAACATTCGGCAAAAAGAATAAACTCACAAGTATTTAATTGCTTTACTATAAAAGATTCCAAGATGGCAGGTAAAAAAGTAAAATTCCAGAAGTCACTGGAGTTGACAAAAAAGCTCATATATGTGAAATTATCCCATTCTAATAGTGCTGGCTTATCATATGTATTCTGTAAAAATCACTCTACCGTATCTTAATATTCGCTGCTAAGAGCATCACTTACATGCTTCTTGGAAAAAATAAAACGAAAATCAAACAACCCCTCCTCTCTTCCACATGATGCCAGAAATAATCAGACAACACCTATTCTACTTTACGATAAAGAATATACATTTTTACTTTAGCAGATGGTTATATTGCGAAATACTCCTAGAATCATGACCTTCTTGGTGGAAAAAAATATAATAAAACATTTCAATTAAAAACTAAAGAGACTCAAAGCAAAGTTATGATGGTTTTGATTGCAATTCTAAATGAAAAGTCAACTGAAACAAAAGTATGAATGTTGAGAGTTAGAAAGTGGCTCAGTATCATATCTGTATTTTTTGGGTGTCAGTTGTTACCACTAGAATTTCCTGAGTTTAAGAACCAACTGGATCAGATGGGTAATCTATCAAGTCTCTAGCAGTTCCTTCTACACTGGCTCATGCTTTCTGTTTTTGAAGTAAGGCTGAAATCCCCACTTACAAATACTTAGTAATTATATCTATTTTGTAAAGTACCTATCACATTTTTGGACTCTCAGAAATAAGAAAGCACCTTCCATCAAGAATCTCAAAGTGCTCTGTTCTTAAACATGTGTACAGTTATCTACATTAAACAAAATTTCTTTTTTTAGCTCTACAGTTAACACTCTGCATCATATTTAACTACCCATATCCAAATGTACATAAAATATTATTGACCACATGGCTATTAAATACTTTCCGAGAATTCCTACTGCAGTATCTGATTTGAACTTCTTTCAATTGTGATATTACATACTGTTTCACAGCAGTACTTCCTTTTTATTACTTCTATATTCACTCAGCATTCATTTACTCCAGTTAGCCCTTGCTCTTATGTTCTAGGCCATGATATATGGGAGGAATCACTGTCTGTGTTATCTTTTATAGCTTTGGAAATGGTAGGCGAGTCATCTGTCAGTTGTCATAAAATAATCATAAAATTGACCCCTCTCTCTTCTTATGTAAGATATGCTATACATAATCTGTAACCTTCTTCAATGTTCTTCACTGGACCTTTTCAATGTCAGTTTTTAAAAAATTAAAGCAATACTTTTTTTTCCTGCTTGACAACACTTCCAATTCAGTCTTACCTCTAAAAATCTAAAGTTTTTTTTCTTTTTCCACACATCATCTCCATTCACCATCTCCAACAATAAAGAATTCCTGTATTTACAAGCAATTTTGATGATGACAAAGAAGACTGCAGAAAATAAAGCCTACTTTTCTTCCACATCATATATAGGGCTAAGTTCTGTCTGCGTCTGTATAGTCACATGACTCTCCTGACATTAATGAAAGCTTTACATGTGTATCCTAGGCATTTATCCCACTATAGTATGTTAACACTCAAACTTGCTGCAGTGAGAGTTTACAAAAGTTGGGTATTTCAGAATGGAAATTTTATAAGCTGTAGAAATGTTAATGAGCAAATCCCAGAAAAATATACAGTTCATCAGATTTCAAATAGTTTATTTTTTCCAAAAATATGCTCCAAATCAAACCATGACGTTACTTTGGATAAGTACCATGTCTTGTAGTATACAAGTTGTTGAGATGATGTTGACATAAGGTGATGTGGCAATATACACTGTGGTGGACAAATATACCTTTTATAATATATATGTTCTTTTTATTTATAATATATGATCAATAAAATGCATGACCAGTTTGCACTCAATTTTGGATGATCTGCAAAACTCACTCGTGCTATTTTTAACCTACGCACCACTGTGAATGCTTTCTTTCATCGTAGGTCTACAGTATGACATTTGGCACATGTCCCTGGCTTTGAGAAACAGTTGTACAAAACATATCCTAATAACAATTTTGTAAATGAATACATACTTGAACTGCATGAGTGAGAATTCATGATGTGCTGCTGATGGTAAAACAGCCAATAGTAAGTTTTGTATTGTTTTTCAAGTGAGGGAAATAAAATTTTTGGAAAGTGATATTTATTCTGTAAGGTGCTATTCAATCTGTGCACCATGTCAGTATCTAATCCTATGTACTTTGTTATTGACATATTTTACATATTCTAACAGAGTATTTAAAAAAAATCATGTGGGAGAACCTGTATAATGCAATTGTTATGAACTGCATTTATTTTGGCCTCTAGTCCATGTGGCCCCCTTCTTTGCTTTATTTGTGCAAAGTATTATCTTATAGACAGAGGCTCTGAACTGTCATTGAAAGCAGAGGGAGTAGCCACAGTTAACCCTACTCTTTATGTCTTAAACACTCCCCACACCAGCATTCTGATCCACCTGGCCCATCAACCCATTTATTCATCTCCTCCAAATGTTGAGAGAAGTCAATCAGGTCAATGCTATTCACTTAAATTTTGCTTGGCTGCTACTCTGACTTGACAAAAAGGTGTCCAGGTTGAATCTAAATGGCAGCCAGGCCATCTTGAATGATAGGGCTCATGATGCTATTCAGGTTTGGCCTAGACAAAAAGTGAATGGGCCATAACCTGAGTGAATCCATCCCCTCCCCAATTTCATGGCCTAAGACAGGTATCATTTTAAAATCTTAGTTTTGCTCAATCACTAACAGTAAAATTATCACTGAAGTGAAAGCAAGTTGCTGTACTCAAAGAGTAGCAGTCATATGCTATGAGCAATCAGAACTACCTTTTTAAGGTTAGACGTACATATCATTATTCATTTTCATTTCTTCTGCCGCACAAAATATTATCCCCTTTTAACACGGATGCTCTGGGTAAGAAATGTTACTCTCACATGTATCAAATTCTAATTGGATTACTTTGACAAACTGGCAATATTCCATACCTTGTGATTTTAGTATGAACTCAACATAGAGTGTGCAATTTTATCTGCACAATCATTGATCCATGCAACCCATCGCTTCATTACCACTTGGATCGCCATCTGTGGTTTTTCAGATCTACTTTCCGCAGCATTATAACTCACCTTCAAAGCAGTATCATTCATATTTACTGCTCACTTGAAAACAGCGCTACAGCTTCATGATAAATGTTTGAATACAACTCAGGAGTTAGTCTAGGAGATATAATAATTATCTTTCCATAAGCCTTTCAAAATGATGCTGGTTTTCTGCAGGTATTGCATTTTAAAGTAACACAGTCAGCAAATCTTAAATTGTCCTCTTTGAATGATAAGATCAAAACAGGTGGTTATAAATCTATGTGCTTTTAGATTCTTCATTGTGAAACATGTCAGACACACCTCTGTAAATGTGCTTTATCACCGAAGGGAGAAAAATCCAAATCTGACCTTGCATGGATCAGAAATCAAAAGGGTCTTTAGCCCATATTTATTTAATATCCAGGTTACACAATTATTTTGCATGCTTATTTCTCCCCATTATCCAAAGAAAGATATACTGAGTGCAATGATTTCTGTTACTGAAGTTACAGAAAAGAAGAGTACTAATTTAAAACCAAACTTCAATGAAGAAAGTTTCTGGCAATTAGGAATATTTTGCAGTTAATTACACTTGTAACCAAACCAAATTGTTTGTGATTCAATTAATTACAAAATGAGATAGACAGCTTTGTTGTGATATTATTGATACCGCAAAAAGAAGCAAGAAAGTGAGACTGACAGCCACGGAAGGGTTCATTTTTGTGACCATGGTCTAACTGAGAAATGTGGCAACAAACAAGCCCATGTATGACTGGGTTCTGTAGATACTTCTTGCCAGTTGTTTTAGTTCAATCAAAAATTAAGGTTTCTAATACCTTTTATTGTAAGAGCTAAGCATCACCAGCTTGATTTTTTTTCACCCATCCCATACGCACATTGCTTGGAATAACATTATTTTCTAGGTCAGGAATTCTCAAAACTTTTCAAATCCTCAAACTTCGCAGGCTCCCCTTTAACATCCATCACACTCTCCAATAATTCTACATCTTAAAACTCACTGATTCCTTATCCCAGATGCTCTTATTCAAATATAACTCCTTGGTTGAGAACCATTATTTTTGTTGCTTGCACACTATTATTTAGACCTCACTTCCATTTAAGTCAGTAAAAGGAAATTGTCCTGGGCCCTATTTCTCTTGAAGTTTGTTCTTTTTCCCCACTAATTGTTTATTTGAATTAAGTTTGCCAGATGGTATCTGTCAAAAATAATATAAAATAGATTGAAATATACACAGAAAACCTCTGTTGCTTAATTCTCTTCCACATGTTATGTGCTGAATCACAGGCCTATTAGAGAACTTAGCATCCACAAGTGTATACACATGCAATGTTTGCTTTCACTGTTTCTTCCACCATACACTGTTGCATAGAAAAAGAAAACTTGGTCTTTAATAAACAAGATTTTTCACTCATTCTCCCTGCAAAGAGGACAAGATATGCTTGTGTCCTTGCTTTCTTTCTTGTACTACCATTTGTTGGAACATCTACACTGGAAAAAATATTGTCTTTTAACATATTTTCTAGTCCTATTTAGCAGAAAATGAGGTTAAAAATCATAGAATCATAGACTACTAGGACTGGAAGGGACCTTGAGAGGTCATTGAGTTCAGTCCCCTGCCCCCATGACAGGACCAAATACTATCTAGACCATCCCTGATAGACATTTATCTAACCTACTCTTAAAGATCTCCAGAGATGGAGATTCAACAACCTCCCTGGGCAATTTATTCCAGTGTTTGACTGCCTGATATTTAGGAACTTTTTCCTAATGTCCAAATTAAACCTCCCTTGCTGCAGTTTAAGCTTCTTGTTCTATCCTCAGAGGCTAAGATGAACAAGTTTTCTCCCTCCTCCTTATGACACCCTTTTAGATACCTGAAATGACTAAAATGTCCCACCTCAATCTTCCCTTTTCTAAACTAAACAAACCCAATTCTTTCAGCCTTCCTTCATAGGTCATGTTCTCTAGACCTTTAGTCATTCTTGTTGCTCTTCTCTGGACCCTCTCCAGTTTCTCCACATCTTTCTTGAAATGCAGTGCCCAGAACTAGACACAATACTCTAACTGAGGCCTAAGCAGAGCAGAATAGAGAGGAAGAATGACTTCTCGTGTCTTGCTCACAACACACCTGTTAATGCATTCCAGAATCATGTTTGCTTTTTTTGCAACAGCATCACACTGCTGACTAATATTCAGCTTGTGGTCCACTATAACCCTTAGATCCCTTTCTGCCGTATTCCTTCCTAGACAGTCGCTTCCCATTCTGTATGTGTGAAACTGATTGTTCCTTCTTAAGTGGAGTACTTTACATTTTTCTTTATTAAACTTCATCCTGTTTACCTCAGACCATTTCTCCAGATGAATTTGTCCAGATCATTTTGAATTGTGACCCTATCCTCCAGAGCAGTCGCAACCCCTCCCAGCTTGGTATCATCTGCAAACTTAATAAGCGTACTTTCTATGCCAATATCTAAATCGTTGATGAAGATATTGAACAAAGCCGGTCCCAAAACAGACCCCTGTGGAACTCCACTTGTTATACTTTTCCAGCAGGATTGTGAACCATTAATAACTACTCAGACAGTCAGTTATGCACCCACTTTATAGTAGCCCCATCTAAGTTGTACTTGCCTAGTTTATTGATAGGAGTATCATGTGAGACCATATCAAACTCCTTACTAAAGTCTAGGTATACCATATCCACCGCTTCTCCCTTATCCACCGCTTCTCCCTTATCCACAAGACTCATTATCCTATCAAAGAAAGCTATCAGATTGGTCTGACATGATTTATTCTTTACAAATCCATGCTGGCTGTTCCCTATCACCTTGCTACCTTCCCAAAATTGACAGATGATTTCCTAAATTACTTGCTCCATTATCTTCCCTGGCACAGAAGTTAAACTAACTGGTCTGTAGTTTCCTGGGTTGTTCTTATTTCTCTTTTTATGGGCACTATATTTTCCCTTTTCCAGTCTTCTGGAATCTCTCCAGTGTCCCATGATTTTCCAAAGATGATAGCTAGAGGCTCAAATACCTCCTCCATCAGCTTTTTGAAATGACATGGTGAATGCAATAGTCCTCCTTGTAAATAATGCAACATTTTATATTTTGTATACAGTACCATGTGGACTGTGTATGGGAGATTAGGACTCAGTTGAGCATTCATGGTTAAAACAATTAAGGTGGAAATTAAGAAGTAATGATTGACACAGAACAGGAATTAGAAAAGGGCATAAGCTAAAAAACTGACAGATATTTCAGTCCAGATATTTTATTCAATCCATTATTACAATAAAGGCTACATGTGAAGTAAGTTTGAATCCAGATCATTTTGAACTTCCCTGAAATTCAGGGGTGATTGGATTTAATTTCTTGGTTTAATCCCACGTCTAATATGAATCATTGAAAATTTAATAAAATTGTCACAGTAGGATAAACTTGAAGCATTTCAGGTAAAGGTCAAAAGGCAGCTTGAATCATATATAATTTTATACCCACAAATACTAACTTTTACAACTCCTTTTTGCTCCACAATTAATAGCTGAAATCAACACTCAGTAAATACACAAAATAAACGTACCCAAGAGCTACCAATGTCAGTTAATAATTACTGACATTTAAATAAACAAGTTCAACAAATGAAACAAAACAAATTCAATAAGGCTGAATTCCACATTCCACTACATTATTTCTCTGTGCAGATGGCAGCCATCTTGAGCTGTACTCTTTGGATTATAAATTAAATGTCTTCACTTAGTTCTGTTATTATTATTGTTACTGAAACCTGCCCAGTCTGGAGAACTGTGTGAAATTGTGACTGAAGCATAAGTGTATGTTCCTGGTTTAGTTGTGTACAGTGAATCTGAAAGAAAATATAGTTGTTGCAGAAAGACAAACAAAAAAGGAAGAGAAGTCCAAACCAATAGTCTGCAGAGGAGTTGGAATGCAGGATTTTTTTTCTCACTAGTCTCTGGGATGGAGCTCAGTTAGTTGGTCAGGTTTTAGTCAAAGCGACGAGGAGTCCTGTGGTTTTAGTCAGATATTACTGATCACTGTGGTTATACTGTCATGGAATTCTGGTAACAGAAGAATCTTATTAGCAACAGTGTAAACACTTATCTCAAGCTATACTCTCTTTGTTCTGCTTAACTGCAGAGTTCCTGCCTTGAACTATCCTCTTTCCTCACCTACCTAGCATCTTGTTACAGACATAAAAAGAAAGAGTTCACATTTTCATGGTACGAATTCCTCTATTCACAGACCTTCTCTGTGCTTTTGTGATGGTGCGTGATACTGCATTGAGATGAAATTCTTCCTTATCATGCCAATACAAGAAGCACTAGAAATAAATAACAAGACAAGCTTCCTTGCTTAATCCACAGAAAGGCTCAGCCACAAAAACAAATATTGCCATCATCACACCTTCCGTGTACAGCCCAGTCCCAAGCAGCTATTCAAATAGTAAATAAGATCTGGCTTGAACTAACTCCGGGTGGAGGTAGTTATGTAAAGTCCTTCAGAATACCAATTATGAGCCACAATACCCCAATTTTCATACCTCCTTTTCCAATAAAATATCTGCCAGTAGATGCCCTGTTTTATTTATTTCTAATTCACAAATCTGTTAATTATATTAAAACACTTGGTGTTGTATAAAAATGTCAGTTAACAAATCAGCGTGTTGCTGTTCTTAAAGTTCCATAAAGATATTTTAAGACACTAAAGCTAAAAAACCCTTCCTTAGATTAAATGAAATGCTATTTTTCTTTGAGAAGCACACAGAGGCCCATACTGACACAGGTGCCCCACTGTGCCAGACACTATACAGACACATACCAAGACACTATTCCATAATGAGCGTAAATTCTATATCCACATGGTTCACAAACATTAGGAAAAAAAGGATACAGTGTAAAAGCAGGAAAACTGTGCACGAAGGCACAAAGAGCTCCAGGTCCCATAAGAAGTCTGAGACATGGGAATAAATTCAATGCAGCTTAGTTCCAGTGTTCCTGTCTAGTTCTTTAATCACAAAATCATCCTTCCTCAATATTTTTTAAAACAACACTAATTAGCATGCTTAAATCAAAATGAGTTTCAGTGGTTAGTATTAATTATATTTATACTACTTATGGCTTGGGAAGTGATGGGGGAAAAGGAGCTATTTTTCCTTTAAGATATTAACAAAGTTATTATGTGCAGTCAGAAAGAGTGAAAAAAAGCAAATAATCATTTCTGCATGTGAGAATTTCTATTTTTATAGTATGGTAACAGACACACATAACCCTTACTTCAGTGAAGTTAGAGTAGCCTAAAACTGAAGGGCTGTGTCTAGACTGCATCCCTTTTCCGTAAAAGGGATGCAAATTAGACACATCGCAATTGCAAATGAAGCAGGGATTTAAATCTCCCCTGCTTCATTTGCATAAACATGGCTGCCGCTTTTTTCCGTCTCGGAGCTTTGCCGGAAAAAAGTGCCAGTCTAGACGGGGATCTTTCGGAAAATAAAGCCTTTTCCGAAAGATTCCTTATTCCTCTTAAAATAAGAGGATTAATTAAAATAAGGAATAAGGGATCTTTCGGAAAAGGCTTTATTTTCCAAAAGATCCACGTCTAGACTGGCGCTTTTTTCTGGCAAAGGTCCGAGTCAGAAAAAAGCGGCAGCCATGTTTATGCAAATGAAGCAGGGGGGATTTAAATCCCCGCTTCATTTGCAATTGCGATGTGTCTAATTTGCATCCCTTTTACGGAAAAGGGATGCAGTCTAGACACAGCCGAGTAGTTCAATTCTGAATCAAGCTTGTTCCTATAATGTTTTATTAATAAAGGAAGTTATTCAAGATCTATATCTAAAAGTTCCCCAGAAAAACACCAATAATCTGCAACTGCTGCTAATAATACAGCAACAAACATGATAAATAATATTGCCGAATTTTATATTCTATTAATGTTACTGAATATAGTTGATTATTTATAGTTTTAATAAAATTCAAAGTTAAAAAAGATCACTTTGAACATGTGTGAGTAATTTATTAACTGTAATCATGATAGAACAAATCATTGATACCAACATCACTTAATCCTAGGCAGCTGGGAACAGATTTATGCTACATTATATCATCTGCTGACTATTTTTATACCCAAACACCTTTCAATTAATAGTGAACTGTTGAGATGAGTTCCCTTCCTTCATGGAATTCCATTTTGGAATATTTACATGACCTTTATGCATCTGATAAATATCTATTCATATTCTATAAAGGCCAATAGCTAAATATGGAGTTTCACTGTTGAATATGTTTTCCTGCAGATGAGAAGCTACACAGTGGTTCTTTTCACTCACTGATCAGGCTATATTAGTTAAAAGTCATAAGAACATAAGAACACCCATACTGGGTCAGAGAAAAGGTGCCTCCGGCCCAGTATTCTGTCTGCTGACAGTGACCAATACCAGATGCCCCAGAGAGAGGAATTACAACAGGTAATCTTCATGTGATCCCTCCCCTGTCACCCTCCTCCAGAGAAGCAGAGGCTAGGGACACCATTCCTACCTATCCTGGCTAATAGCCATTGATGGACCTAACCTACATGAATATATCTAGCTCTTTTTTGAACCCTGTTAAAGTTTTAGCATTCACCACATCCTCTGGCAAGGAGTTCCACAGGTTGACTGTCTGCAAAGTGAAGAAAAACTTCCTTTTGTTTGTTTTAAACATCGTGCCTATTAAAGTCCCTGTGATCAATTAAACATCACAAGAACCCAGCCCCCTGAATCAATAAAACAGAATCTTAATGATTAATGGGAATCAGCAAAATTCTTGCACATCACTCAAAAACCTACTTAAGCATGCATGTATTTGGTTAGATGAATTTGATTCTTTACCTGTTAGGGAATCTTGTCAACTTAGAGGTAAAATCTATAACTACAATAGTGGACAGCAGCATCTATTGTATTGAGAATGCTAACACTGACCAGCATACTGGCTCTGTATGTATAGTTGGCTTTTCTTAGGTCTAGTCATCATAGAAAGAACAATGCAAAAGCCTGTGCCTTGTTTGTGGTTAGTTAGTTAGTTAGTTAGTTAGTTAGTTAGTTAGGGTATGTCTACACTACCCCGCTAGTTCGAACTAGCGGGGTAATGTATGCATACCGCACTTGCTAATGAAGCCCGGGATTTGAATTTCCCGGGCTTCATTAGCATAAGCGGGGAGCCGCCATTTTTAAATCCCCGCTGCTTCGAACCCCGTGTAGCGCGGCTACACGGGGCTCGAACTAGGTAGTTCGGACTAGGGTCCTATTCCGAACTACCGGTACACCTCGTGAAACGAGGTGTACCGGTAGTTCGGAATAGGCACCCTAGTCCGAACTACCTAGTTCGAGCCCCGTGTAGCCGCGCTACACGGGGTTCGAAGCAGCGGGGATTTAAAAATGGCGGCTCCCCGCTTATGCTAATGAAGCCCGGGAAATTCAAATCCCGGGCTTCATTAGCAAGTGCGGTATGCATACATTACCCCGCTAGTTCGAACTAGCGGGGTAGTGTAGACATACCCTTAGTTAGTTAGTTCTGCACCTCAGTAAGTGGGGGCTTAGTTTGATCTTTTCCATCAGGATGGTCAATAGTCTAATAACCTAAGTACTTTCATTAAATACAACCTGTCTCCAGTTTCTATCGACTTTTTCCTTGGTCTCTACAGTTACATTGTTCCCAAGAATAGATCTGTCTTTGATTAATGGGTGGAGGATTCTAGCTAACAGGGTCAAACATGTGTAGAGGAAGATGTCAGCCTAGAGATGGGATTAGAATTTTAAACGTGTGATAAATGCCATCTGATAGGAACTGAAGTGGTCTCTGTCTAAAATATTTCTTTTTAATTTTCTCCAGGAATAGTATTGACCCGAAGGCTAAAAGATATATTGATATGCAGAGGATGGTTGTCTTCGGTCACAGGCAAAATATGTACCTCTAAGGGATTGAATTTTTGTAATCTGGATTTCTTTGGTCTGGCATTGGTGATCCTATGAGTGCTCTGGTGCTGAAGCACACACGGGGAAAAACCAGTGGGCTAGGATCAGAAGCATTGCCAGACCAAATGAAGAATAGAGCCTCGGTGGCCTGAGCATTGGAGCCTTTGAGCCAGGTGTCAGGGCAGTGGAGCTGAGGCACTCCAGGGGGCTGGACTGGCAGTTGGAGCAGCAGTACCACAGGGTCAGGAGCGGGTAACCACAGAGGAGCAGAGTGACAAGCATTGTCCTCCCCCGATCTGGCATATTCCCTGAATTGGGACCCATTCCTGAAGAGAAGGTATTGTGTCAGTTTATCACCATCATCTAAATTACAGAACATGGAAGGAGTAGTCAGAGACATAGTCATTTGTGAGGGTTTTGGTGCTCAGGCATGCTTTCTTGAGACTCAGTTTGACTATCAACCTATTTTAGAGTGACTAGTAGATTGCCAGCGCTGTATAAATGACTTTGGTCATGAGAAGTGAGAGAGACTTTTCTTATGATTTTTCTAGCTCTGAAGGACATAGATCGATTTTGCCCTGGCATGACACTTATTCTTCCTGGCTTCCAAGGGTTCCTTCTATTCACAAGCCGATCAAATTCTTTTAGGATACAAGGCTCCTTCTGACTGGGGGTCTTCAAAACTGTTAAACCCATCTCTGATCTGGACATATGTTCAGCTAAATATAATGGAAGCTCTTTAGAGAGCTGTAACAGAATATTGGAATGGTTGAAGTTTTTCTCGGTTGATAAGCAAGTCAGCTATTTGGAAGAGATGGAATAGGTAAGACTATGCATGGAATGGTTGTGGCTTCCTTCTTTATTGGGTGGATTTTCATAGCTGAGTATCAGAACAGGTTTGATATCCTAATCTTATTTTTGTCTGCTTTAACTGACAGTTTATTCATAAATTAAATTGGGCAGCACTTTGGGGAAGAGTTCGCTTTTTATTCATATCATGAATAGAAGGGAGTAGCACATAATTGCATTGTTCCACATCCTGGTTCTTTATTTTTAGGGACAGAAATCACAGAGCTTCAGTGCACTGTCTTATGGTATGATTTGAACCCACATCCTCTGGCACCAAAAAGAGAGTTTTAGTAACTGAGGAAGGATGTGGGGGAGGGTGTGTAAGATCTGTGTCTTTTTAAATGACCCATCAAAGAGGGAATAAAAGCAAACCTCTGAAAGTTGAACAATGCATGGAAAAACTCAAAAGCCTTTATTTCAAACATAAAAAGCAGCAGCAGTGGTACAACCACTGAATCTTTCTTCTGTTAGAAATAAACAAAATGAGTTATTATTAACTCCAGAAAATAGAATCCCTTGCTGTGCAGATGAAAAGATCATAATGAATTTTGTCTGTGGTGGGTGAAATTGAATTCCAATGTCTGCACTGTGTTGCAACACCCACCATCATCAGACATTGAAGATGTCATTTGAATAGCCAGGATTCCTAGGAAGTGTGATTTCTGGAAACCAAATGAGGGTACTCTAGCCTTCTTTCTTTTGATATGGCCTGATGTGCACTGGAATAAATCTTGCACTGGCAGGTAATCAAAGTGTCAGTCCTTGAGGAAAAAATGAGTGTGTGAGCCTCAAAAGGAATGTCAGTTAGTGTACACTACAGAGATGTGGGCCATACCTTGATTAGTCTCTTAACCCCTTGTCAAGGTGCTGACACTGCCATTTCTGTAAAGGCTGGTTATGTCATCGAATATTAAGCTTCTTACTCCTCAGATGTCACTGTCACATTTTAGTTACTTTTTTTTTACTTCCCACTTTGCTCTTTACATTCACATGCTGCACTGAAATAAAGCAGAAGCTTTTCTGTGGGAAAAGAGTGCCTCAGGCTATCTTCTATGTATTTGTGCATCTCTTTGTCTGTCTGTCCATCCATCTTTCTGGGAGTGCCAGGAAGTAGGATGTGCGTGGAATGTGACTGTTTCTCATCAGACATATAGGGAGGACTATAATAGCAGGGGTATGCTTCTGAATGACCATAGGGGGGCCACCACCAGCCAGGCAGCATAATTCCCACCATCCCAGCCTAGCCCCAGGGAGTAGCTGCTGAGTTTTGCAACCCGATCCCCTGCCCTGAACCCTTTTTCAACCAACCCCAACTCTTGCACCACTACACCACTAACCCCCTGCCCGGAAGAACCGAAGCAATGCCAGGTAAATCTTCTAGTAGGTAAATAAGAGTATGTCTACACTGCAGAGTTTTTTTCAGAAAAATGGTGTTTTTTCCAAAAAAAACTTCAATTAAGTCCACACTGCAATCACGTTCTTTTGAAAAAAAAATCGAAAGAACTGAGGTTTTTTTCCAGCATTGGTAAACTTCTTTCTATAAGAAAGAGGCCCTTTTCCAAAAGAGCTCTTAATCCCTGATGGCCATTCCGCCCATAGTAATCACTGCTTACATGCGAGATAGCGGTCATTCAGTGTGGAAGCTATCTGTCAAAAAATCAAATCACTGTTTCAATGCGCTGTTGCAGTGTGGACACTCTCTTTCAGAAGAAGTTTTTTCAGAAGATCTCTTTAGGAAAAGCTTCTTCCGAAAGAAGCCTGCAGTCTAGACTAGCCAAAGTATGAAAAACTTCATCCTGCTAGTAATGTGTCACAAACACTTCTTTACTTCAGCACAATGCCACAACAATTTGCAGCCTTTGATAAGTGCAGAATAATTGGACAAGTAGAGCTTATTCACCAGAGGATTTTAACCCATTGTGGCTTAAAACTTTTGGAAAGAATCATTGGAATTGTTAATGTATGTTGGAATTTGTTTTACTGCAAGCAGGAAGGTTAGAATTTCCCAGTAGAAAATTTAACAGAGATGGTGCTGAAGCTTTCCAACTCTGACACTTGAAAGTGATTAAGTGATGTATTATTTAAAATGTTTACAATGTAGTTTTAAGTAATGTTAATAGTCCAATTCATAAAGTAAATGCTTTGGGATTTCGGTGCATGGTAGCTCTAGATTTTTTTTCCCCGAGGACGTAGTACATTAAAGTCTCTGGCTTCTGTGTGCGACTGCCGCTTTCTATGCTATTACATCAAAAATTGTCTGAACAAAAAAGAATGCATCTTCCAATTTCATATTTATTTGAACCCTCTATTGCTTTGACTTGGTAAAATCCAGATAACATCTCTCAAGGCATGAGGGATTTAGAGCTGATTTTTTTCTCCACGGAAGAAGAACAGAGGGAATATGCATCCCAAGGTGCATAATTGTTTCTCTTAAGCTGGCTTGCATTCAAGAAGCTAGGAATTTCGTCTTCAAGAATGTCATGTTTAGATTGTTAGTATGCTGTTTTCAGGATCAACTATACAATTTTTATTCTTATTAGGCTGATAGATGACAAAAATGAGGAGGTTAATTAAACAGAAATTAAATGGACAGTGACTAGAACCAAATCCCTGCAAGCTGCATGGAAACTTTGTAAAGACACTATAATAGAGCCCCAAATTAAAAAAACATAGTAAGAGACCTAAAAAAGAGTCATCATGGCTTAACCACCATGTAAAAAAGAAGCAGTGAGGGACAAAAATGCATCTTTCAAGAAGTGGAAGTCCAATCCTAGTGAGATAAATAGAAAGGAACATAAACACTGTCAAATCAAGTGTAAAAATGTAATAAGAAAAGCAAAAAAAGATTTTGAGGAACAACTAGCCAAAAACTCAAAAAGCAATAGCAAAAAAAAAACAGTGGGTCCCCTAGACAATCGAGATACAAAAGGAGTAATCAAGGACGATAAAGCCATTGCAGAGAAATTAAATGATTTCTTTGCTTCAGTCTTCATGGTTGAGGATGTTAGGGAGATTCCCAAATCTGCACCACCCTTTGTGGGTGATGAATCTGAGGAACTATCTTGGATTGAAGTGTCATTAGAGGAGGTTTTGGAACAAATAGAAAAACTTAACATTAAAAAATCACCGGGACCGGATGGCATTCATCCAAGGGTTCTAAAAGAACTCAAATGGGAAACAGCAGAACTATTATCTGTGGTTGGTAACCTATCCTTTAAATTGGCTTTTGTACCTAATGACTTGAAGATCACTAATGTGACACCAATATTTAAAAAGGACACTAGAGGCAATCCTGGGAATTACAGACCGGTAAGTCTAACTTCAATACTGGGCAAATTAGTCGAAAGAATAGTAACAAATAAAATTGTCAAGGGGTTACTATTACCCAATTTAAAAAAATATTACCACAATATGAATTGTCTTCTGGTCCTTTGGAATTTTCCTCATATTTCCATTGTTTATTAAAAATCAACATCAGTGGTCAAAAAGTCTGCTGAGACAGTTCTTTAAGTAGTGAGTTACTTTGCAAGAGATAATACTATTTTTAATATAGAAAGCTTCTCCTTCTGCCCACTAGATCCTTCCTAGATAGATGTCAGCCAATGGTCAGGGCAGTGCATGGTGTGTGTGTGTTATATACACAAGTCTTCAACTGCTAGGACAGGGTCCCTTTGCAGTGGGCAGCCTGGAGAAGGTTGAGGGGCACCCCAAAAGTCTGCAGGGAGAGCTTATTACACCCGAGTCTTTGGCTGCTAGGACACAAGGTCCCTTCACAGTGGGTGGCCAAGGGAAGGCCGACGGGTGCCCCAAAGGTCTGTCCCGGGGAGGCGACAGAACCCAAAAGCCCAGCTCTGCCTGAGTCTGCCCCTACAACCGGCTGGAGTTCTTTTGATTGTGTCTGGTTCTGTTACAGCAACAGGAGGAGTCAGTTTAAAGCTTAAACAGTTTCAGGTTTATTAAAAAGGCTTATAAAGCACGTGGTTACAATGGCTATTGTTCTACTTCTTAACTGCTAGCACATACAGATCTTAAAATGGTTACAAAGGAAAAAGGAAGATAGAAAATAATGGTACCAAGTGACAGCTTAATCTTTAAAGAGCTCTATTGTATGCATGCACTAATACAAAAGGACATTTACAGGTACAATTTTTACCCCCTTCTGTGTCCCTCGATTCCAGCATGTCAGGCCAGGATCGGTTCCTCAATTCCTCGGAAAGATGAATACGAGGTGAGCATCCCCGTGGACCTTTGGAGGCAATCACCTAACCCGACCAGCAGGTGGATGGTAGATTGACATTCAGAGTGAGTGTGCTGCTGGACCCATCTTTATACCCGTGGGGTCATGTATTCTCTTTCTTATCTATGGTGCCAAATGGTGCTGGTTCGTCTTTGTGATGCCAGTTCTTACAAGGGAGTTGTGAACTTAATTTACACTTGTAAGAGAGATAACTAAATTGGGAGTACTGGGCATTCTTTTCCCAGCCGGAGATTCTTCTTCCAGGGACGACTGTGTGATCGTATCAATATAGGTGTCAGCCAAGGGCAGTTCTCACAGCCTCTAGGTCAGCTTATTGGCTTGATCACTCTCTCGTATCTGTGTTTACAGTTATCCAGGGTCAGATAAGCCAGCATATCCGGGCCTCTGTCAAGGCATCAAAGACTATGCTGATTTTATTGTTCTCTGTGTCCTGTGTGCTCCAGGCACCTCAGAGGGGCAAGCAAGATGGATGTGACAGGGGGGGTCTCTGTCTGGCTACAATAGGCTATAACCAGATATTTTAACAATCTAATCACGTAAATCTTCCTACCAGGTTTCTGGATTATTTACTAAATTGAATTATGCCCATAATTGAGAATTCCATTTTTTCTTGTTTCTTACTCAAACTCCAGTGTCATCTGATGTATAATCAATTTAATAATTGCCCATCTTCATGTCTCTTGGGGCCTTGACAGATTCAGTTCTTCTGTCTATATTTTGTTCTAAAAGCTCTCTTATTCCTTCTTTTTCACTTTTCACTTTTATTGTTAGTTCAGTGCACTCCTTGCTTGTCTAGCCAGTTTGCCCCCTACAAGGATCGCTTTCTACTGAAATTGAGGGCACCCAAATATGTGTCCTCTCTCATCATAGAAGTTGGCCCAAATGCTCCATAACAGCTTCTACCAATCACTCAGCCATTAGTTTCACTTACAAACTTTTCTACCATCTATCTCCCCTTACTCATGGGACACAACGGGTTTCTGAGAAGATCTTATGGACATTTCTTTCCTTCTGCATCCTTCAGAGTTCTCTGAAATCATCTGTGAGCTGTCATAAGAGGCAATATAGTTAATGTTAATATATACAGTCATCAATGGTGCTTGCTCTCAGACTTCCAAATTTCAGACAATCTTGCTGTCACGTCTCATGACTGCATTCATCATGTCAGTTAGTTTACAGTGTGGATGCATAGGGAGACAAAGTTAAGTTTGCACAAACAGACAGAAATCTGGCATTTACTTATTTCAAGTTAATTTCAATAATATTATTTTTCTGTAGTTAGTGTGTGCTTATGTGTCTGTGTGCATATTTAGTTTTCTAAATATCAGCTTTCCCCACGTGCCTCCTCACTGAAACTAGCCATCATTCTAGTAATTAAATGTTACTATTACATCAAGATGTAAAATATGACTGCAATGAAGACAATAATGAGGAATATAATTTGTATTCATGAAGGATATATTAGTGTTTATGAATCTTATCTATCCATATCTGGAAGCAAGGAATCAGGTAAGCGTACCCTCTCAAAAATTGGAAGAGACACACAATTTTTGAAGGTAAATGGAAAAAAAATGGACTCAAATCTTCATGTGGTTTTTTTTTCCCTTCAGATTTTTGGCCAGTTCTATTCTTTAACATAATCATCTTGTTATTCCACTCAAAGTCACAATATGAGCTTCAGTTTCCACCTCAATATATGTAGGTTTTGAGATGGTATAGATCAAGGGTCTCATTTGTGGACTGAACAGTTCGACAATCTTGCCCACACATAGGTGCTGGCACATGTGTCACTGGGGCTCTAGTTGTGTGTGTGTGTCCATACTCTATCCCCAAATCCAGCCCCTGCTCTGCCCCTCTCCCTTCATTGCACCCCTTCCTTCAAGCTCCCTCCCCGCCAATGGATGTAGCTTCAGGGTATGTCTACACTGCATTCCTCTTTCAAGAGAGGAATGCAAATGCAGCGGAGCAAAATTGCAAATGAAGCGCAGATTTGAATTTCCCGTGCTTCATTTGCATAATTGCGTCCGGGCGCTATTTCAAAATACCCTATTTTGAAAAAAGAAACACCGTCTAGACACTGTTATTTCAAAAGAAAACCCTTCTTTCAAAATCACCCTTAAACCTCATCCAGACACAAGATAGCAGTAGAGGTCAAGCCCCTGCCGGAATTGGTGGGAGCTGCAGGGAAGTGGTAGGAGCTGCAGGTGCTTCTGCTCTGCTCCACCACCATCTCCCAGGCCAGCCTCATATCTCTGCTTTACTGCAGCAGTGGGAAAAGGAGCATCCTAACGCCAGCTGGCTTGGGAGATGGCGGCAGAGTGGAGCAGGCTTCTGCCTACCTCTGCTTTCCCGTGGCTGCCACTACTAGGCTGAGTGCAGGGGGCCCCTGATTCTTACTGCTGGCCCCAGTCTGCCCAGGGCCCCGTGGGCTAACCTGACCATAGGAGACCATCCCATTGATACTATGGTTGAGGTGGCCAGTGAAGGCCCTGGGGAGGTCATAAGGAACTATCCTATCGATTCAGAGGGGTTGCCAAGTTAGTCTGTAACAGGATAAACTTAAAAAACAACAAATGCTAGTCTGGTAGCACTTTATAGACTAACAAAACATGTAGATGGTATCATAAGCTTTTGTGGGCACAGCCCACTTCTTCAGATGACCCGAGTGTTTCTGAAGAAGTAGACTGTGCCCACAAGTGCTCATGATACCATCTACATGTTTTGTTTGTCTTTAAAGTGCTACCAGACTATTCATTGTTTTTTAAGTTTGTCCTATTGATGGTATGGCTCTGCACACACGTCCTCTAGGCCACAGGATGTGCCAGCAATGGCACATAGCTAGCAGCCAGTGGTGGTGACTTGAGTCCCCAAGGGTGTTAAATCACCTGGAAGGGGGTACAGGTGGGGCTGGGGAATGTACGGCAGGGGAGGGAGAAGCATGAGGGCCAATAGGCAGGCCCAGGGTCAATAGGAGGTGCCAGTGTGTGTGTGTGGGGAGGGGGGAACTCATAGAGATTCCCCTGTTCTCCCTTCCTAGAGCCCTACCAGAGAGGGTGCCCTCTAGTGCACTAGAAGGATCGGATGACTGGAACTGGCCCTAATGTAAATTGAGTTTGAGATCCCTGGGGTAGATTGTATGTGAGAATTATGGGAATAAATTTGAAAAGTATCCACCAAAATACTTTAGTGTTCTCATACTAAACACTTAACTGTACTTTCAATTTATATTGCTTGCTCTTTGCTATACATTTTATTCTTTGTTGGATTCTGAATTTTCCCAACCAACAGAAGATATCATATCTGAGAATATACTACATATGTTCTTTCAATTTTAGCAATATTGCAGGTTTCTAGCATTCTGTTGAATTGTTTTCTTTTGCCTCACTTCTTTTGGCCAAGTTTCACAATCTAGCACATTGTTATATGAAGTAATGCAACTGTATTTCTATAGTGTAAATATACAACAAAATCCTAAACATACATTTTCACCTGACACACAGTTTGCCAGTGTGAATAACAACAGTTGTCATATATGATTAATTAAATATTTCTTTATTTTTCTTTATCACAGTTTACTTTCTATATTTTTAATTTGTATTTTAACTATAGGACAAAATTATGCCTTTCTGTGCACACACATATTTCTCCTATTCAGTACAGAAGAGACTATACATACATTAAAAGGTAACATTTGATCTTCTGGGACCAATTCTCTCAGGCTATGTCTACACCATAATGATCTATCGGAAAAAGATACACAAATTGTGCTCCATAATGTGCATACTCTTTTCCGATATAGATCTACAGTGGGCCAAATTTCAGAAAAGCCTCATCTTTCGGAAGAGCCCTTCTTTCTCGTGGAAAGAGGAAGACAGAGATTCTGAAGGAGCCCATCTGCTCTTCCGCCAAAAAACACGGAAGAGCAGACGCGTTCCCTGGATCCGTAGTGTAGACAACCTCAAATACTTCCTCCTGCTACTGGTAAGAATTTTGTTTTCAAATTGAGCACATTTAAATACATACTTTTAAAAAATATAAAACTAAAAATCCTTCCATTTTTATCTGAATGAATTATTGAAGGTGAAAATTCTTGAACTTAAGTAACAAACTATTTGATTTAAGAGCGCATGGGCCTAGGTGTCCAAGTACCATTGTCTGGGGCAAGAGCAGATTCAGGATCAACACTGATGGTAGAAAATAGAAAGCTACATAGGTGATACTTAAATATTTAGCTTTAAGTGCTCTAATAATATATTCATGTTTTATATAAATAGGAGTATTTGGCACTTTTAGTGTTAATCAGAGTTCTTAAAGATTAAATCTTTCCCCATTCATCAAACCTGAGTCACCTGTGTAGGCACAGTGGGATGTTCTTCAGAAGCAAGTTTGTAGGATCCTCTTCTCTCTCCCCCTTTGCTGCACAGTAATTATGGAGTTGTTTTGCAGTCACTACTACTTTTCAGTCAGTGCTGTAGCCCCAGTATCCCTGCATCCCACTTTGAGGCAAGCAGTAGTCCATGGATCCATGTTTCATTATACCCATTGGCCTCCATACTCCTTGGTTTGAAGGGATAGGCAGGGAGTCTCTGTGCAGAGTGGAATATCATAGTATTCTGATTCTGCTGCATCCGAGCTACTCTTTGTTTATGGAGATAATGACAAAATTGTTCTCTATATAACAAAGTAACTGAAACATAAGTAACTCCTGAGTATCATGTAATTGGATACAAGGAGTACTTTATACAGAAGCGCTGCTTGCCAGACAGCAAATTTAGGCAACTCTTATTCAAACATAATACAGAATAAAAACCTGCAGCTGACATCAACCAGCTTTCCTCAGTTCAGTGAGTCAAATTCAAATAATAACCACATGCTGCACAACTATTTAAAATAGTCAACAGACTTCCTCTGTGGTAAAAGTTCATTATTCTTACTTACAGTGTTGGGCCATCTTAATGGTGCATAGAATATAGCTGTAGGACAGATACAGGTACTAAATCCTTAAGGCTAAACAGCTTTAAAATGATTAAAGAGGGGCAGATTTCTTATGGCCAAAGGCAAAATACTTGAATCAAGTTCATCTAAATAAAATATTGCTTTGTTATGGCTGGTCAACATATGGCTTAGCTTTGTGGGGATCTGAGCCTAATAATTTAGGATTATTGGGGATGTTATGTACCTCTCCTGTCCAGCAGCCCTTTATGTCTTTTTGGTGGACCCCCATTGGAGATCTTCAGTGTTGTTGTAATTGTGTCCATCCTCAAATATCAGAGACAAGGTAGGCCAAGTGCTATCTTTTATTGACCAACTTCAGCTGGTGAAAGAAACAAGGGTTTGAGATATGCAAAGCTATTCATTAGCTTGTCTCTCTCACCAACATGTCAGTCTATCAAAGATCAGATAGTTAGCCATTCAAGAAGATTTAAATATGAAAGCAGACGTCTGCTGTCTGTCATGAATGTAGACTTTTTCTTTCTTTTTTTTTTTTTTTTTTTTTAGATAACAAGCACTTTTTCTGAGCTAATCATTCCTACTTTACCCTAAAATGGAGAGAGGTATCTATAAGAACATAAACATAAGAACATAAGAATGGCTGCACTGGGTAAGACCAAAGGTCCATCTAGCCCAGTAGCCTGTCTACTGACAGTGGCCAGCACCAAGTGCCCCAGAAGGGGTGGACCGAAGACAATGATCAAGCAATTTGTCTCGCGCCATCCATCTCCAGCCTCAGACAAACAGAGGCCAGGGACACAATTTCTATCCCCTGGCTAATAGCCTTTTATGGACCTAACCTCCATGAAATTATCTAGCTTCTCTTTAAACTCTATTATAGTCCTAGCCTTCACAGCCCCCTCTGTCAAGGAGTTCCACAGGCTGGCTAAGCACTGTGTGAAGAAGAACAATCTTTTATTAGTTTAAAACCTGCTACCCATTAATTTCATTTGGTGTCCTCTAGTTCTTACATTATGGGAACTAATAAATAACTTTTCTTTATTCACCCTATCCACACTACTCATGATTTTATATACCTCTATCTTATCCCCCTTCAGTCTCCTCTTTTCTAAATTGAAAAATCCCAGTCACTTTAGCCTTTCTTCATATGGGACCCATTTCAAACCCCTAAGCATTTTAGCTACCCTTTTCTGA
Organism: Pelodiscus sinensis; assembly: GCF_049634645.1. NCBI lineage: Eukaryota > Metazoa > Chordata > Testudines > Trionychidae > Pelodiscus > Pelodiscus sinensis. The sequence goes on from NC_134711.1 coordinate 259,322,024, forward strand.
AGCCTTTCCAAGGCCAAAATATCTTTTTTGAGGTGAGGAGACCACATCTGTACACAGTACTCAAGATGTGGGCGTACCATAGTTTTATACAGGGGCAGGAAGATATTCTGTGTCTTATTTTCTATCCCTTTCTTAATAATTCCTAACATCCTATTTTCCTTTTTGACTGCCACTGCACACTGTGTGGAAGTTTTCAGACAACTATCCACGATAACTCCAAGATCTCTTTCCTCATTTGTTGTAGCCAGATTAGCTCCCATCATACTTTATGTATAGTTGGAGTTATTTTTTCCAATGTGCATTACTTTACACTTATCCACATTAAATATCATTTGCCATTTTGTTGCCCAATCACTCAGTTTGGTGAGATCTTTTTGGAGTCCCTCACAGTCTGCTTCTGTCTTAAGTATCTTAAACAGTTTAGTATCATCCACAAACTTTATCACTCACTGCTTACCCCTTTCTCCAGATCATTTATGAATAAGTTGAACAGGATTGGTCCCAGGACTGACCCTTGGGGTACACCACTAGTTACCCCTCTCCATTCTGAAAATTAACCCCTTGACAAGTTTTATTCAATTGACACTTTCACTTTGGAAACAGCTGTTGAGTGGTGTAACATGCCGGCGAGATCATGCTAATGAAGTGTGGGATATTTAAATTCCCGCTTCATTAGCAATTTCGGTCGCCTACATTTGCATCTCTAGACAAGGGTACGTCTACACTTGCACCCTAGTTCGAACTAGAGATGCAAATGTAGGCGACTGAAATTGCTAATGAAGCAGGGATTTAAATATCCCACACTTCATTAGCATGATCTCGCCGGCATGTTACGCCACTCAACAGCTGTTTCCAAAGTGAAAGTGCGCGCTGAGACGCATCAGTTTGAACCTTTGGTTCAAACTAATGGTACAATATATACAGCATCATAGGATCCTTTCATATGAAAGATACAACATTCATTCAAGATGCTTTAATATATTATTTTAAATGTTTAGTCTTTATCTTACACATGGAGACTTTGCTTCCAATTCAGAATATGCCTCTGTATCTATAAAAGTTGAAAGGATCCTACACTTTATAAATGAGGGCCAATGTTGTATAATGTTAATTCTATATGATTCACTACATATAATACAAAGGAAATCCTCCAAGCACAATCCAGAGTTGAAGTTAAGAGCCCCTTCTCGACCAAACCAAAGGACTTACTAATATCAAGGTTATTTTTTAAATAAAGGAAAAAACTAAAGTGTACGCATAATCAATCCTGTCTAGGTATACAAGTCTGGGAAGTGTGCTTCAAATTAACCATTTATGTCCACAATCACCCAGCCAGCTTGCTCACTCTGGATACGTCAAAACAGCAGAGGTTTTAACAAAAAATGGCTGTTTTTCCGAAAAACCTTCACTTACGTCCACACTGCAATCACGTTATTTCAAAAAAAATTGAAAGAACAGAGGGGTTTTTCAGACAATGGTAAACCTCTTCCTACCAGGAAGAAGCCTTTTTCCAAAAGAGCTCTTTCGGAAAAAGGCATGTGTGGTCAAGGAAGAGGGAGTTTTTTAGAAAGAAGAAGAAAGAAGAAAAAGCACAGGTGCCCTGGTGGCCACTTCATCCATAGTAATCACAATTTAAATGCAAGATAGCATCCATTCAGTGTGGACGCTATCTTTCGAAAAAGTAGATCACTTTTTCAATGCGCTTTTGCTTTGTAGACCCTCTTTAGAAGTTTTTTCAGAAGATCTCTTCTGGAAAAGCTTCTTCCAAAAGAAGCCTGCAGTCTCAGATATCGATTTATTCATGTATATTTATACTTTCACAAAAGATTTTTGTGCTGACGAGCTTATACAAATACAGTAGCAGTGAAGTTATTGAACCCATAAAATCTTGTGTATACCTAGCAAGCTTGATCAATGCTGACTGAGATTAAAATAAAATGTACTTAGCTACAAATGTGTAGCAGAAATTGATGAAATTATGGACTAATAAAAACATTGTTTGTTACCATAGAGGAAAAATGTCCTACAGACATGAGACGTCTGGAGGAAATAGAGATCAGAATTCTTCAAAAGGTGGCAAATTTAAAGTGGAATGTTTATAAGACAAAATGAAGAATTTAGAAGCAACATAGGACATTAAATCAGGGTACAGAATGGGCTATAGTAAAAAAAATATTATGGCTAGGACACTGAAGAAAACAAACAGATAATAGGATACAAAACAAATAATGTAAAAATAACCAAGGTCAGTCTGACTTAGAGGCCAACCACCAACTTGATTAGAACATTACATACATAGGAACGTGGCTAGACTGTGTTTAATGAAGGAAGGAGAAATGGACAAGAATGAATAGTGATGTTGTACTGCTCCCTATGCTCTGGGATGAAAAGAAAAAAAGTTTATATATTATATTAATTGCCAAACTAGTAAGAAAGGGATATCAGAAATGGCATGAATATAACATAAAACAAACGAGAAAAATATAAAAAGACAATGAGGTTCAAACAATATGCAAAAATGTTCTTGATTTTGTTTTGTACATTATGAATGTTGACAGAGCACACAGTCTCCATCCCATGTAGAAATGTACTTGTATAGTTATTTTATAGCAAACTAAGTGCTAGATTTCATCATGACAATGCATTATAAGGGATGTACACAGCATGAGCAATGAAGGGAGAGAATTTTGACTATGAGAGACACAAATTCCTCTCTACTCTCCCTTGCTTCTCAGGCTGAGATGTGCCTCCCACAACTGTAAAGCCTATGTTGAAACAAATTTTCAATCGCACCTGCTCTGAGAAAGGGAAATAGCCTAGTTTTTAGAACATTACTCTTGAGAGAACAAGGGGTTCAAAAAACTATACTGAACAATGCTAGGGTTCCCAACTTTCTAATAGCACAAAACTGCGCCCCCTAGATTCACCCCTTTTTTGAAGCCTTTCCCCCTGCTCCACTCCTTCCCTAAGATTTTGCCCCCACTCACTATATTCTCCCCACCTTGGTGGTCCACTCTGTCCACCCTCACTCAGTTTCCTTGTGTGGGACAGGGAACTGGGTGTGGGAGGGGGGAGTGCTCTTACTGGGGATGCAGACTGTAATGTAAAGCCAGAAATGAGTGGTTCAGGGTGCATAAGAGGGCTCTGGACTAGAGCAGGGAGCTAGAGTGCAGGAAAAGGTGAGTATTTGGAATGGGGGGTTGCAGGATCTAAGGTGAGGTTTGGTATGAGAAATTTGGGATGAAGGATGAAGGTCCAGTCTAGGGGTGGGACCATTGCAGTCAGAGTGTGGGAGAGGGCTGCGGGTTGAGACAGGGGATTGGAGTGCATGGAGGGTGTATGCTCTGGGCTCAGGTTTCAGATTTTGGGGTGAAACTGGGGATGTGGGCTTTAGGGTGTAGGAGGTGGCTTCAGGTTTGGGGGGCAGAGCTGGGGAAGAGAGATGGGGTGTGGGCTTACCTCAGATGGCTCCTAGTCAGTGATGCAGCTAGGTTAAGGCAGGCTCCCTGCCTGTCTTGAATCCATGCTATGTCCCAGAAGTAGCCAGCAGGTCCAACACCAAGATAGGTGGGTTAAGAGGCTCTATGCTCTGCTCTCAACCATAGGCACTGCGCCTAGCTCCCATTGGCTGGGAACCCACCAATGAAAGTGTCGAGACAATGCTTGGGGCCAGGCAATATGTGGAGCCCTGTGGCCCCTGCATCTAGAAGCCAGAGCTGTTGGCCACTTCTCAGGTGCAGCACAAAGCTAGGAAGCCTGGACAGGTGGGGACTACCTTATGCAGCACCATTGACTGGACTTTTAATATCTGGTTGGTGGTGCTGACTGGGGCTGCCAGGCTCCCTTTTTGATGGGTGTTCTGGTAAAAAACAAGGCACCTGGTCACCCTAAAGAGTGTGAAGGTTTAGAATGGATTTGTGGAATTCTTTCAACCACAGGTCGACTAATCCATACCTTGGTCTGCCATTATATATGTAACAGGTCAGTATAACTCATTTCACGAGGAGTAATGGTAGTTCGAACTAGGAAGCCTAGTTCGAACTACCTAGTTCGTGCCCCGTGTAGCCGCGCTGCACGGGGTTCAAACCAGCGGGGTTTTAAAAATGGCGGCTCCCCGCTTATGCAAATGAAGCCCGGGAAATTCAAATCCCGGGCTTCATTTGCAAGTGCGGTATGCCTACATTACCTCGCTAGTTCGAACTAGCGGGGTAGTGTAGACATACCCTCAGTGCCTATGACTGATGGCTTTGGAGCTGGGAACCTAGAGAGGGTACCGTTTAGGAAACACAGAGGCAGAATACAAATGTGGTCGCCCTCACCTGGTTAAAATTAAGTGCTGTATATTCTTCTGTGTAAGGTCCTCATATTAACTTTACTGTCGTTTTTACATGAGAACATGGTAATTTCTTTTGCTGGTTGGTATATCTCTGATCTTTCACTTTTTTGATAGATGAGATCAAAGCCCCGTGGCTCTTCCTGGACTGGTTTGAAAACACAGCACTATTATTAATTTATTTCTGGCTACCCTTTTTTCTCAAATTTAGAGTTCATTGATTTTAATTAAACTGTCCCTAGGCTCAGCTCCTTGACAAGCATTTGTTTTTTTAGGTTTCTTTCAGCTTGTTTTTCCCCAAGGTTTCCTAATTTAAGATGCAATAGATTCCTACTAATGACAATGAAATGCTAACATCAATGACAGAATTGCTCCACCACTATTAACATTCTGATCTCCCACTTGTTAAAATGAGATAAAATATAACATGATTTTGAAAATATAAATGTTGTGTCCATACATTAAATCCAGCTCAGCCTATTCAAAGGTTGAATCATCATATTTCAAAATACTTTGCCTTTATGTACTTCATGTGAGGAAAAATAATAGATGGATGTTCTGCAGAAGCTGATTTAACTTCTCCCATTTGCCCACTGGGGAAAGGGAATGCTAGGTCACTAGCTGATAATGACAGGATGATACTAAAGGACACCTTCTGGCAGAAAATAGAAAAATGCCTGATGCTGTAGTGTTAAAATGCCTGTGTATGAGGGACATAATAACATAGGTCATTTATATGGACTTTAGATTCAGCAAATCACCTGACTTTACATATGTGCTTAATGCCATGTTTAAGATATCTAGCAGGTGAGAAAAAGTTGCTGGTGTTTTGCTTTTTTTTATTACTAGCTTTACCTATCCTGATGTGATGGTAGACATACACTCAGGTTGCCCTGGTGCAGGGGGCAAAGAGACATAGATTCCATCTTGCCCATGAATGACACACTGCTGCTATAGCCATACCCCCGCTTCTCTGCCCCCACCTCACATCATCTGCCTGTGCCATTGGACAGCCTGCCTGACTCCCTGCACTCCTAGTGAGGCATGCCCCCCCTTCCACACTTGACCCATAGGCCGCTAACTTATTCTCTAATTTATTCCCTGTTTGGAGCAGCATCTGGCTGGCCACATGGAAGTGACTGTTACAATAAATAAACCCTGTTACAGACACAGTGGGATCAGCCCCATGGTGGGCTAGGCAAACCTGATCCAACATTGTCCCCAGCTGGAGAGGAAGGTTTGGCAGAGGGCCTAAGCTGAAATCTGCCCTGCTCAGAGGGGCCAGGGAAAATTGCCCTGGGGGGAAGAGCAACAAGGACTGGAGCAGAGCAGGGAACCAGGCCCTGTACCACAAGGGAGCCACCAAAGGCAAGGAACACCATGCCTCCCCTCTGCCAACTCCACCTCTACACCCCACCAGGCAGGCCCAGTGTTGCTTGGCACACACCAGAGCTGGGGCAGCTCTTTCCCCTCCCCTGACTTGTCCTCTCACTATGGGCAGAGGAAGCTGCTCACTGCTGCCAGCTCCAGGGAAGCTGAAGGAAGTGCCCTGCTGGTCCTGGGGCAGGACTCAAACCCACAACTCCAGGTTCTAAAGGCAGACATCCATTAGGCCACTGGAGGGCTCACCCCAAACCCACACTTCTCAAGTCTTCCAGTGTGTTCTCAAATGTTCTCTGTGACAGATGGCATGACAGACACCTCTCCCTTTATAACGGTATAGATGTCAGAGACCCATTGGCTTCTCTGTGATCTTCAGAATGAATTTTTGGAAAGATACTGACTTACCTTCACTCTTTTTTTCATATACATGCATGAGAAGAAAGAGGACACACCTTTTAATGTAGATTTTGAATAAGTGAAGGGCTATGTCTAGACTGCAAGCCTCTTTCGAAAGAGGCTCTTTCGAAAGATACTTTCGAAAGAGCCTCTTTCGAAAGAGAGCGTCTAGACTGCACGCAGAACTTTCGAAAGAGCAAGCCGCTTTTTCAAAAGAAAGCACCCAGTGAGTCTGGATGCTCTCTTTCGAAGAAGCCCTATTTACATTCAAGAACGCCTTCTTTCGAAAGAAGCACTTTCGAAAGAAGGTGTTCTTCCTCGTGAAATGAGGTTTACCGCCGTCGAAAGAAAAGCCGCGTTCTTTCGATTTAATTTCGAAAGAACGTGGCTGCAGTCTAGACGCAGTTGAAGTTTTTTCGAAAAAGGCTACTTTTTTCGAAAAAAACCCTGAGTCTGGACACAGCCAAGGAGATTTAGTTTTCTGAACTGCCTTGTCCTTACACTTACTCTTTGTTTCTCTGTATCCGAATGGTTAACAAGTGGAAATTTAAAGAGGACAAAGCAAGATGGGGACCTGACACCACTCTGCTGCCCATCAAGTAGTTTTTTGGTTGGCAGAATGCTTAATTTTCCAGTACTGTGATTCCAAGAGCTTTCAGAACTGATCATTTTACTTAAAAACAATACAAACAAGCAGCCAGTCCTGTAACAGGGCTATCACTCCATCATGGAAATCTAATATCCTAAAAGTAGAGGTGAAATGGTTGGCTGCTAGAAACCCAATATGGACTTTTATTAATATTTTTGCATTTCACATTTACATCATTGATATGATTTGATTCATATACATCTGTTATAAATTAAAGTACTGTAGTATGTTTGCACTTAATGAATAAAAATGAGTGTCTACCATATGATAGATAAATTATATTAGTAGAGGATAAATCTTATTGTATAACAAAGGGCTTAAACCTGCAAACACTTAAGGCTAAAGTCTTCAAACTTCTGAGGCAAGAATGATAAGCTAGCAGCTAAAGAACTCATAAATGATTATTCACACCTTTGGTCTTTCTGCATAATACATCTACTGGAACAGGCATTGACCAAAGGAATAATTTTAATCAATTTACTTCAAGGTACTAAAAGTAGAGGCTATAACAGGGGTCAACAACCAGTAGATTGGGATGTACTGGTAGATCTTGGAGCTTCTGAAAGGTAATCCTGACTGGTTTGGCCAAGAGGCTATCAAGTGCAGGCACTTCAGCTGCCCCTCCCCCTGCAGTTGCACACTTCCTGCCCTTTGACTTGGAGCTGCCTCCATCCCCTCCCCCCCCACCGGGAATCTCCTGCTTGCTGTGTAGGGCGGGGGAAGGAAAAGAGGAAGACTGATGTTAAGATGCCCCCCTCCCACCCTGTATTCTATCTCCACAGAGTAGGGAGGGGAAACAACAGGGCTTGGGATGGAGGGAGTTTGCCGGCTGCTTTTGGGAGTGGTGCAGGGCCAGGGCAGGGGTGAGCCTACCTTAGCCCCACTGCACCACCATCCAGATGGGGCAAGGGTATTTGGGACTGAGGTAGATCTTGGGTTGTACTTCAATTCAAAAAGTGATCTCGTGCTTAAAAAGGTTGGAGACCACTGAGCTACCACTACATTGAACAAAAGGGAACCAACTGCTTAAGGAGAAAACTATAAATCTTTACATTTTCTCATGTACATTTTGAATATATTTTAAATATGTATAATTAATTGCTGTTTCCCATTTTGAGCACTTTTCATGTAGACTGTGTCTATATTGGCACCCCTTTCCAGAAAAGGGATGCTAATGAGACCAGTCGGAATTGCAAATGCCACGGGGGATTTAAATATCCCCCGCGGCATTTGCATGAACATGGCTGCCGCTTTTTCCGGCTCGGGGTTTTGCCGGAGAGAAGTGCCAGTCTAGACGGGATCTTGCGGAAAATAAGCCCTTTTCCAGAAGATCCCTTATTCCTACTTTCAAGTCACTTTCAAGTAGACACAGCCGTATAGTTCAAATACAGTCAGGAGCAAATTAAGGACAGATCTATGTGTCCACAAATAGCACTTTCAAGACTTCTGAAGTGCAGGATTGTTTCACATTAGAAAGCAATGTCACCATCAGATCATAGAATCATAGAATCATAGGACTGGAAGGGACCTCGAGAGGTCATCGAGTCCAGCCCCCCGCCCTCAAGACAGGACCAAGCTCCGTCTACACCATCCCTGACACATGTCTATCTAACCTGTTCTTAAATATCTCCAGAGAGGGAGATTCCACCACCTCCCTTGGCAATTTATTCCAATATTTGACCACCCTGACAGTTAGGAATTTTTTCCTAATGTCCAATCTAAACCTCCCCTACTGCACTTTAAGCCCATTACTCCTTGTCCTGCCCTCAGAAACCAAGAGGAACAAATTTTCTCCTTCCTCCTTGTGACACCCTTTTAGATATTTGAAACCGCTATCATGTCCCCCCTTAATCTTCTTTTTTCCAAACTAAACAAGCCCAGTTCATGAAGCCTGGCTTCATAGGTCATGTTCTCTAGACCTTTAATCATTCTTGTCGCTCTTCTCTGTACCCTTTCCAATTTCTCCACATCTTTCTTGAAATGTGGTGCCCAGAACTGGACACAGTACTCCAGCTGAGGCCTAACTAGTGCAGAGTAGAGCGGCAGAATGACTGCACGAGTTTTGCTTACAACACACCTGTTGATACAACCTAGAATCATATTTGCTTTTTTTGCAACAGAATCACACTGTTGACTCGTATTCAACTTGTGGTCCACTATGACCCCTAGATCCCTTTCTGCCATGCTCCTTCCTAGACAGTCGCTTCCCATCTTGTATGTATGGAACTGATTGTTCCTTTCTAAGTGGAGCACTTTGCATTTCTCTTTATTAAACTTAATCCTGTTCACCTCTGACCATTTCTCTAACTTGCTAAGGTCATTTTGAATTATGTCCCTATCCTCCAAAGAAGTTGCAACCTCATCCAGTTTGGTATCATCTGCAAACTTAATAAGCGTACTCTCTATCCCAATATCTACGTCATTGATGAAGATATTGAACAGTACAGGTACCAAAACAGACCCTTGCGGAACTCCACTTGTTATCCCTTTCCAGCAGGATTTAGCACCATTAACAACAACTCTCTGACTACGGTTATCCAGCCAATTATGCACCCACCTTATCGTGGCCCTATCTAAGTTATATGTGCCTAGTTTGTCAATAAGAATATCATGCGAGACCGTATCAAATGCCTTACTAAAATCTAGGTATATGACATCCACCACTTCTCCCTTATCCACAAGGCTCGTTATCCTATCAAAGAAAGCTATCAGATTAGTTTGGCATGACTTGTTCTTCACAAACCCATGCTGGCTATTCCCTATCACTTTATTACCTTCCAAGTGTTTGCATATGATTTCCTTAATTACCTGCTCCATTATCTTCCCTGGGACAGACGTTAAACTGACCGGTCTGTAGTTTCCTGGGTTGTTCTTATTCCCCTTTTTATAGATGGGCACAATATTTGCCCTTTTCCAGTCTTCTGGACTCTCCCCTATCTTCCATGATTTTTCAAAGATCATAGCTAAAGGCTCAGATACCTCCTCTATCAGCTCCTTGAGTATCCTGGGATGCATTTCATCAGTACCTGGTGACTTGCTGACATCTAACTTTCCTAAGTGATTTTTAACTTGTTCTTTGTGTTTCAGATAAGTATCAGAATATGATTCCAATCTCTTACTGCAGGAGAATGGACAATGCATAGTTTCCATGGCAGCAGTTTAAGGAGAGTGAGAATGTAGTGGAGGCTGTGGTGGGCCTGTAGTGGAGGTTGCCTTTGATAGTGGCCGAGGTCGATGTTCCCTCCAACAAACAGATGAGATCAAAACAATAGAAATTGGTGACTAGGTGGGAGACACGATAAAGAAGGGACGAGATAGAACAGAACCTCTGACATGCAATTTTTGCTTCCCCAAACTGTAGTAGCCCATTTTTAAAATGTGAAGGCTGGGGCTTTCCCAGTCCAGGAAATGGTGGAGGTAGGAATCACCACCACCCCCTCTGACCCTATCTGCAAGCACATTTCATTTGGAATTTATGGAAAAACCATAAACCTGAGTACAGGTCAATACTGCAACAGTACTAACTCCTTGTGGAAGCAAGAGTAACGCATAGCCATGTATGGTAATCAGTGAGAAGCACAGAAGTACACACTCCTAACGCAGATGTTCTCAATTTTTTTTGCTCACAGACCACCTTGCTCAATGCAAGCCTTTCTGTGGACCAACAGCCACCTTTGATGATAAAATGGGTGTAGGAAGGGGATAGGTTGAGAGGCCTGGGTGGGAGGATGGGTGCAGGAGTAGGCTGGAAGTGGAGAGGGTCTGGGTGGGAGACATGGGTATGTCTGGGATTCTAGCCAATGGAATCAGCGTGAAAAGCCTCCAAGTGAGAAGTTTCCTGTGCTGCCAATTCCTCAGTTGGGGGATGGGGGAACAGCAGTGTACAGAGTCACACCCTTTATCCCCAAGATTTATCCAAGCCATGAGGCTTGGGGCTTCCCTCCCCCCCGCACCATCCCCCTCAGCAAAAATCCAACCTTGAAGGGGTAGAGGGTGTACAGAGCTGGAGCACCAGTGGTAAACAGACCACACTTTGAGAATCACTGTCTAAGGGAAGAGATGAGACATTACAAATGCAGAAGGTTTTCTATTTAACTGCTGTAACAAGAAAGAAAAACCCCAATGAGGAGTCCTGTGGCACTTAAAAGTGTACAGATTTATTAGGCATAAGAATTTGTGGATAAAAATCACTTCATCAGATGCATGACAACATGATTTTTACCCAAGAAAGCTTATGCCCACATAAAATGGTTAGTCTTTAAGGTGCCACAGGCCTCCTCATTGTTTTTTTGCAAATATAGATTAACACAACTACTCCCCTAAAACTTGTTGTAACTGAGTAACTCAACACCAACTATACAGGTGTCATACAAACTTGGTTATATCTGTACCACACATAAGCTTCCCAAACTATATCCTTTTGTAAAGCTCAGTCATCTGCACTATTTAAAAGTAATATTTCTTTATAATATAATTATAATCATATACCCTTCCCTGATTTTTATTTTGGAAGTGTACAAATTCACTTTAGAGAACAGCTACAGGTTGGACCTACTTGGTCTGGCACCCTCGAGAACTGAGACATCCTGGACCAAGAAGTTTGTTGGACAATGGGGGGGGGGAGGGAGGGAAGTGATCCCCTGCTGGCTGTTCCACTGCCAGCTCATCTCTCTGGGGCTCCCAGGGCTAGGGCTTCCAGCCCTGCCACTGTTCCGCTAAAGCTGGCTTGGCTGAGGCTCCCCTGCTGCCCACACATTGTGCTGGGGGCTTCCAGGGGTTCCCCAGACAGGACTGACCAGCCACCACCAGTCCCACTTCCTCCGGGGGTTCCTCGGGATTCCCCACCCCCGGTGGCCTAGGCCCACTGCTGCTGAGGGCTTCCTGGGGTTCCCCTGTTGGGGCTGCTAGGTCTTCCCCTCGGTCACCGTGGATTTCCCTGCTAGGGCTGGGACTCCCCGGCTACTGCCTGGCCCTGCTGCTCGGGTTCCCCAGGTCCAGCTCCCAGGCCACTGCCTGGCCCTCCTGCGGCTGAGGGTTTTCTGGTCAGGGCTGCCTGGCCATCCCAGCCCAGCTTCTGTGGGGAGGTTCCCGGGGTCCCCTGGCTGTCACTGGCCCTGCTGACAGGGGCTTTCCATCCACCTGATCACATTGACACTGGGGGTTCCCCGGCTATGGCCGGGGTACCCCCCAGGTATTCCACAGACCCTAGGTTCTCCCAGTCTGACTCCTGCTCCTAGGGCTCCTTGGCAGAATGTTGCCGGACCAGAAATTCCCATATTTGGGAAGTTCAACCTGAACTGAGAATCAGATGCTGTATCAACACCTACAACTAAACACACATTTGCATGACTCCGATCAATAGTGACAACCTTTTATCCTGCATACTTTGCCTTTTTGTAAAGTCTGCAGGGATACAATTTTCCTTAAACTTTATTACCCCTGTGAGCCCCAAAGACGGGTTATATAGGATGTCTCCTACAGCTTGCAGTGTAGGTCATCAAATTCACACCAATTCAGACCAAGTTCAGTGAACAGGTCCAGAGATAAAGTCTCCTCATGGACAATGTTCTGCAAGAGCCTCTTTCTTTTTTATACAGAGGCAACTTCAATTTGAGTGTCTTCACTGGCCTTACTTACATGACTGTAACATGGGGATACAGGCAGTCTCTAAAGACTTATTTTTAAGTCAAAACTAAGGGGAAGGAAGACAGGAAACAGATGGACTGCTAGAAAAGAGGAGAGGATAAGATATAGGTCTATAAAATTATGACAGGTATGGAGAAAGTGAATAAGGAATAGTTATTTACTTGTTCCCATAGTATAAGAAGAAGGGGTCACCAAATGAAATTATTAGGTAGCAGGTTTAAAACAAACAAAAGGAAGTTTTTCTTCGCACAGCACACGATCAAGCTGTGGAACTCCTTGCCAGAGGATGTTGTGAAGACCAGGACTTGAATAGGGTTCAAAAAAGAACTGGATAAATTCATGGAAGTTAGGTCTATCAATATATATTAGCCAGGATGAGTAGGAATGGTGTCCCTAGACTCTGTCAGAGGCTAGAAATGGATGACAGGGGAGAGGTTACTTGATGATTACACTGGTCTACAATTTTTTAGAAGTCATCTGCTTCAGAGATAAAATGTGCTATTTATCAGGGTATGTCTACACTAGAAAGTTAGTTCGAACTAACGGACGTTAGTTCGAACTAACTTTCCTATGCGCTACACTAGCGCTCCGCTAGTTCGAATTTGAATCGAACTAGCGGAGCGCTTAGTTCGAACTAGGAAAACCTCATTTTACGAGGACTAACGCCTAGTTCGAACTAGCTAGTTCGAACTAAGGGCTGTGTAGCCCTTTAGTTCGAACTAGTGGGAGGCTAGCCCTCCCCAGGTTTCCCTGGTGGCCACTCTGGCCAACACCAGGGAAACTCTATGCCCCCCTCCCGGCCCCGGACCCCTTAAAGGGGCACGGGCTGGCTACGGTGCCCGTGCCAGGTGCAAGCCTGCCAGCACCCAGCTATCAGACCCTGCACCTGGCACGGCACAGAGCCACCCACCCGATGCCCCCCAGCCCACCCCCTCTTGCCGGGACCAGGCTGGCGGCTCCCGGGAGCTTGCCCTGGACCGCAAGAGGCGGGCACCTTCCTGGGCTAGTGCGGACATCGTGGACCTCGTCCACGATCTCCGCACTAGGCACAGGAAAGTGGCCGGCTAGGGCAGGAGAGCTGCCAGCCTGGCCACCCAGGACCAGGTGTGCATGAAAATCAAGGGGGTCCACTGAGATCCCCGACCCTGAGCCCTGAGCTTACAATGGCCGTCCTGGGTCAGACCAAAGGTCCATCTAGCCCAGTAGCCTGTCTGCCGACAGCGGCCAACCCTAGGGACCCTGGAGGGGATGGACCGAAGACAATGACCAAGCCATTTGTCTCGTGCCATCCCTCTCCAGCCTTCCACAAACTTTGGGCAGGGACACCACACCTACCCTCTGGCTAATAGGACTCCATGGACCCAACCTCCATCACTTTATCTCACTTCCCTTTAAACTCTGTTCTAGTTCTAGCCTTCACAACCTCCTGCAGCAAGGAGTTCCACAGGTTAACTATTTGCCTTGTCAAGAACAACTTTCTCTTACTAGTTTGAAGCCTGCTACCCATTCCTTTCCTTTGGTGTCCTCTAGTCCTTCTTTATGGGAACTCAGGAAGAACTTTTCTGAATGCACCCTCTCCACCCAACCCCTGCTTTTAGAGACCTCTATCCTGTCCCCCCTCCGTCTCCTCTTTTCTAAGCTGAACAGTCCCAGTCTCTGTAGCCTCTCTTCATCTGGGACCTGTTCCCAACCCCTGATCATGTTAGTTGCCCTCCCCTCTCCCAGCCTTTCTCTTCCCCTCTCCCACCTCCTTTTCCCAGTCTCCCCCAGTTTTTTTCAATAAAGACAGAGTCAATGTTGGAAGAAACGTTATCTTTATTTTGTACATCAATAAGAAGGGGGGCTAGGGAAGGGCAAGTGGAAGGAGGTGAGGGAGGAATGGGGTACGAGCCCCCGATGGGGAGGACTGGGCTGGCTCTGCGGGCTTCTGGGGGTGGAAGCTCTCCTGCAGCCCCCCAATTACTCCCTCTCCCCAGATGGCAGCCTGCGGCAAGTGCAGCCGGGCTGATGGCCGAGTGGTGTGATGTGCCCAGTGTGGGCACTCAGGGCACTCCAAGCCAGAACTTCTTTGCAAGCGGGGCACCCCTTAGAACTGTGTGTCCGGGGTGGGGGTCGGGACCCTTTAAGCACAGCCCTCGGCTAGCCTGAGACAGTATCTCCATGCTCTAAGTCCTCCTTTTATGCCCTGCCGGCACTGCTTCCGGCCATCATTAAGCCCTGTTCAGAGTCCACTCAATGTGGACTTACTAGTTCGAACTAGCAAAACGCTAGTTCGAACTAGTTTTTAGTTCTAGATGCGTTAGTTCGAACTAGCTTAGTTCGAATTAACTAATTCGAACTAAGTTAGTTCGAACTAGCGCTGTAGTGTAGACGTACCCTCATGTATTTTTGATGTGCTGAATTCAAATATGACAATTACAACAACTGATTGGCTACTGTTTCCAAGATATTTAAGTGCTTACATTTTACGTCTATGTATATTGTGTAGATAGTAGAGTTTTAATCATATATTGTAAATCTAGGTCTTTTCATGCGTTTATGGTTGCTTTACATGATAATATTTCACCTGTCCTGTTTATGTAACACTTTAAAAATCAGCAAAAGGGATATATAAATAAAATTTATGATGAAACAAAAGGCAAAAAACTATTATGTACATAGTTTAGTCCTATTCAGTGTCTACTCGGCGCTTCTTGGCTTGTCTCTTGTATTCATTAAATGGAGCATCTCTTGTCACTGTCCAGCAATAGTCTGCAAGCATTGATGAGCTCCTTTTGCCCTGATAGTGTTTCTCCATTGTTGCAATGTCCTGGTGAAATCGCTCGCCGTGCTTGTCGCTCACTGCTCTGCAGTTCGGTGGAAAAAAATCTAGATGAGTGTGCAAAAAATGTATCTTTAGTGACATGTTGCAACCAAGGCTTTTGTATGCCTTGAGGAGGTTTTCCACCAACAACCTGTAGTTGTCTGCCTTGTTGTTTCTGAGAAAATTTATTGCCACTAACTGGAAGGCTTTCCATGCCATCTTTTCCTTGCCACGTAGTTCATAGTCAAATGCATCATCTCGAAGAAGTTCATGAATCTGAGGACCAACAAAGACACCTTCCTTTATCTTAGCTTCACTTAACCTTGGAAATTTTCCATGGAGGTACTTGAAAGCTGCTTGTGTTTTGTCCATGGCCTTGACAAAGTTCTTCATCAGACCCAGCTTGATGCGTAAGGGTGGTAACAAAATCTTCCTTGATTCAACAAGTGGTGGATGCTGAACACTTTTCCTCCCAGTCTCCAATGACTGTCAGAGTGGCCAATCAATCTTGATGTAGTGGGAATCTCTTGCACGACTATCCCATTCACAGAGAAAACAACAGTACTTTGTGTATCCAGTCTGCAGACCAAGCAAGAGATGAACAACCTTCAAATCGCCACAAAGCTGCCACTGATGTTGGTCATAGTTTATGCACCTCAAAATTTGTTTCATGTTGTCATAGGTTTCCTTCATATGGACTGTATGACCAACTGGAATTGATGGCAAAACTTCGCCATTATGCAGCAAAACAGCTTTAAGACTCGTCTTCAATGAATCCATGAACAGTCTCCACTCATCTGGATTATGAATGATGTTGAGGGCTGCCATCACACCATCAATATTGTTGCAGGCTACAAGATCACCTTTCATGAAGAAGAATGGGACAAGATCCTTTTGATGGTCACGGAACATGGAAATCTTAACATCACCTGCCAGGAGATTCCACTGCTGTAGTCTGGAGCCCAACAGCTCTGCCTTACTCTTGGGTAGTTCCAAATCCCTGACAAGGTCATTCAGTTCACCTTGTGTTATGAGGTGTGGTTCAGAGGAGGAGGATGGGAGAAAATGTGGGTCCTGTGACATTGATGGTTCAGGACCAGAAGTTTCATCCTCTTCCTTGTCTGACTTAAGTGAGAATGATTCTGGTGCATCTGGAACCGGCAGTCCTTCTCCGTGGGATACTGGGCGTATAGCTGATGGAATGTTTGGATAATGCACAGTCCACTTTTTCTTCTTTGACACACCTTTCCCAACTGGAGGCACCTTGCAGAAGTAACAATTGCTGGTATGATCTGTTGGCTCTCTCCAAATCATTGGCACTGCAAAAGGCATAGATTTCCTTTTCCTGTTCAACCACTGGCAAAGATTTGTTGCACAAGTGTTGCAGCATATGTGTGGGGCCCACCTCTTGTCCTGATCTCCAATTTTGCAGCCAAAATAAAGGTGATAGGCTTTCTTAACTATAGTGGTTATACTTCGCTTTTGTGATGCAAAAGTCACTTCACCACAAACACAGCAGAAGTTATCTGCACTGTTCACACAAGTACGAGGCATCTCTGCTCACTTTGGCTAAACAGAAATGTGTCCCTTTGCAAAATCAAAAACTGACAAATAAGAGAGCACAACACTGTATGATTTCTAGAGCTGATACAGAGCAATTTGTTCAGCAGAATGATTTAAGCTTCATTATGATTGCATCATCCATGACTTCTAGGAATAACATGATGCAATTCATATCATGTATGATGCAATACCAGCTTCAGATTGCATCATTCATTGTTTTGCCTAAAAAGCAAGTACTGTCCAAACCCAGTGATATATTTATTCATAGATCCAGTCAAAGATGTATTTTAGTCATTTCTGGTTTAAATTGAGATCCCTTCCCTTTATAACTCATTTATCCTCCGCCATTCACAAGTCAAGGGTCGTATATACTGACCCAATAGCATATCTTGAAAACTAGAGCCAATCAACAATTTTAAGCATCATTTTCATTCTCAATGACCCAGAATTAGTAAAGTTTGACTACATTTATTTCAGAAGCATTTTGGCTGTAGAGCAGTGTTACCTGTTCTGGTCTGTCTGGGGCATCTGGCATTGTCAACTGTCGAAAAACAGGATTTTGGGCTAGATGGACATTTGGTCTGACCCTGCGTGGCCATTCTTACATTCGTATGACTGGAGAAGAAAACACACAGCATAGCTGCTTGTGTGAAAGTGAGAAGCAAAGGGTTGGAGGAACATACAAGTGTGTCTCCCATAATAAAGTATTATGTCAGAAAGAGGATGGAATTCAGAAAAGACAAATTCAAGGCTTTTTTAAAGCTAAGTTAAATTTCTGTTTGTTTTCCTGACATGAGAGTATATGAATAAAATAAACAAATATATATAATACACAAATTGCAAATAGTAAAACTGTTATTTAATTACTGCAGTTAAGAAAACAAAAGAGTAAGGGCTAGAATGTATTAATGATTACTATAAGTAATTAAGAATACATTTTAGATAATATAAGCGTGATGATTATGCAATAAATATCAAAGCAGATCATGTTTCTAAAGAAAATTCACGTCCCTATATTTAGAGTACGAGTAGGTTTATAAAATGTATATAGACATCTTGAAATAATGCCATTATTTGTACTGATGTACATATCTCTTTAGAGTAAGTTCTCTGTCTAAGTGTAAGATGTTCATTTTTCATAATCCTTGAAATATCTGCACATAATGAAACTGTGGTGAACCTGAACATCCTCGATTTTATATCAGAAAAACTTTTAATATTTTGATTAGTTCAACCACATCAATTTACCCACATAGAATTTATGACATCCAGTATGTGCATTACAGAGGAGATCATATTGCATAATATTCAACATCAACATTTAAACAATGCACTAAAACCATAGCATAGCACTGAGACTTTAACTAAAAAAATCATACAGATGCTGCTGTTTCTGCTTATTTTCTCTTCAGGCAAAATAAATAAAATTACTCCAGTTATGATACATATCTATAATAGGCTTTTAATGACTGATGAGATATTGTCAGCTATTATAAACATCTCCATCTAAATGAACACAATAAATTGTTCTGTATTACAGTGTACTTATTAGAAAATTATGTTTTAGCATAAAGTCTTTGTACTCTATGTACAGCAAAAGCCTAGCTTTTAGAGAAAAAATGATGGATAAGTTTAAATCCTGGACCTAATAAATAATCAGGAAGTTTTGCCATTGATTTTGAAGTGAACAGGATGTCATACATTTTAAGTCCAGAAGCGACTATTATAATAATCTAATCTGATTAGCAGCATAACATTTTACCAGTGCATCCCGCACAAAGATTAAACATATACTTTACAAAAATGACCAGTTTTGAATTGCTTTTAAGAAGCTCAGAATGAATTTATTTTGGACAGTTATACAACACTAGTGACTATAATTATACTATGGTTATGATTCATTGTTAAGTACACAGTGGTGGAGATAATCAGTTTGCAAACACCTAGAAAATAATAGGTTATACATTACAATCAGCATGGATTTGTCAAGAACAAATGTGCCAAATAAACCTAATAAATATTTCTGATAGAGTAACAAATCTTGTGGATAGAAAGTAAGTGGTAGGTGCAGTGTGGCTTAACTTTAGTAAGGTTTTTGAAACTCACTGTCATGACCTTCTCATAACAAATTAGCGAAATACAATCTATATGCAGGTACTATCGTACACTATAAGGTGGGTGAATAGTTTGTTGGAAAACTGTTCCCAGAGAGTAGTTATCAGTGGTTCATAGTCAAGCTGGAAGAACATATCAAGTGGGGTTCCTCAGGGATCATTTGTGGATATGGATCTGATTTAAATGATGACTTAGGGTGCATCTAGGCAGCTCCCTTCTGTTGGAATAACCTAAGCAATTTGCTCTTTGTTTATTCCGAGTCTGAATTGAAAGAGCTTATTTTGAAATATGGCATTGTCTACACAGCACCAAATTTCAAAATAAGAAAGTATTCCAACATATTCCTTAAGCCTCATGGAACAAGGGTTACAGGGATGATGGAATAGCGTGCCCACTATTTTGGAAAATAGCGAGCTCTTTTAAAGACATGCTGTTGTTATTTTGGGATACTTCTGGTATCCAAAAAAAGCAATGCAGTCTAGATATACCCATAGGGTATGTCTACACTACCCCCCTAGTTCTAACTAGGGGGGTAATGTATGCATACTGAACTTGCTAATGAAGCCCGGGATTTGAATTTTCCGGGCTTCATTAGCATAAAGCCGGCTCCGCCATTTTATGGCGTACAGATAGATCGGAATGGCTACATAGTTCGAACTATCTAGCCCGTGCTGCGTGTAGCCACGCGGCACGGGGTTCGAACAAGCCGGCTTTTAAAAATGGCGGAGCCGGCTTTATGCTAATGAAGCCCAGGAAATTCAAATCCCGGGCTTCATTAGCAAGTTCGATATGCATACATTACCCCCCTAGTTCGAACTAGGGGGGTAGTGTAGACATACCCATAGAGAGTACACTTATAAAGTTTGCAGATGACACCAAACTAAGAGGGGTTTGACTGCTTTTCAGGATATTATTAAACTTCAGAATGATCTGGGCAAATGGGAGAAAGACCTAAGAAGTAATTCTTCTGCACTACTCTATTCTGATTAGGCCCCAGCTGAGCATTGTGTCCATTTTTGGCAAAACGTTTCAGGAAAGATATGAAAAAGTTGGTCCAGAGAATAGCAACAAAAATGAAATTCTAGAAAATATGATCTATGAGGGATGATTTTTAAAAAAGGGGATTTGTTTAATATGGAGAAGAAAAGACAGAAGGAGGATCTACAGTACATAAGTCAACATGAGGCAGTTTACGTTGACATGAATATGTCAGTGCCTATACTACAGCCTTCTATCCATTGATGTGAGTGCCCTGCTACACCAATATAATATCGCTACCTCCATGAGAGACATAAGGCTTATGTTAGTTTAGTCAGGGTGCCACAATGTTCCTTACATTGGCTATCGTTAGATTGACTTAGGTTTGTAGTGTAGACTGAAGTGGACATGTTTTCAGTTTTCAGTTACATAAAAGGTTGTTACAAGGAGGGGGGAGGAAAATGTCCTTAACCTCTGAGGAGAGCACATGAAGCAAAAGGCTTAAATTGCAACAAAGGAGGTTTAGGTTGGACATTAGGAAACAACCATCAGGATGGTTAAGCACGGACATACATTGCCTAGGGAGTATGTGGAATCTCCATCACTGGAGATTTTTAAAAGCAGGTTAGTCAAATACCTGTCAGGAATGGTCTAGGCGGTTGGTCCTGCCATGAGTTCAGGGGACTGGATCTGATGACATCTCAAGCTCTTCTCCAGCCCTATGATTCATTGATTCTAAGATTTTGGTTATGAAAGATATCACTAATTGATACTAAAGGAAAAGCAACTAGCTATCTAACTGAAGAAGATTACAGTATAATTAAAATGTACAATGCAATAATATTCAGATTAGAATACAACTTTTGTGCATAAAACTAACAGAGTAATATTAATTTATCAGTTATGTAAACAACCTTAAAGTTGTTAAGTAGTAATTATTTAGAAAGCATAATCACAGACGTCATTATGTTATTAAGCACAAGAAGTCTTTCCCAGTGTTGCCTGGGTTTGGCCCAGGACAGGGGTGGGGCAGTGCACCCTGGTTGCTTGCTTCTCCTAAGGTTGGAGTGGAGTGGAGGGAGGGGACCATGCACCATGTCTGCTGGCTTTTTCCTAATGGCAGCTGTGGGGGAACGGTATGCGCCCAGCGGCCGGCTTCACCCTGGGGGCAGCCTGGGGTGAGGGGGCAGAAGTAGAGGAGGCATACACCTCAGTTGCAGGATTTGCCCCTGGGATGGCCTGAGGAGGGGGAGCCACAGAGGCCACCCACCATTGGTCTCCAGAGCTGGTCAGGGAGTGGGAGGAAACCATGCAGGACCAATTGCCTCATCAGGCCAAACAGTTGCTGCCCAAATGTCAGTAATTCCCGACAGAAATAAATGAACTGATATCAAGGAAGCCTGAAGTCTTCCCAGTATTGCAGCAACCTGAGCAAATGAGCATGCTACAGCTAATGCCCTGTCACATCTCCTAAAAAAACTTTTTAGATCTGTGAAATCAGCAAAACAAACTGGAGAAAAATCTCCCTTGAATTAGCTTCATATTTAAGTATGTATGATGATATCACACAATTAGAAATGCAAGCCATCTACCATGTCATTAGAGCACACCCACGACAAGTTTATGCAACAGACTTAAAAAAACAAGTTTAGTCATATGAAAGGGAAACCTAAAGCCGCACAAAGAATCAGGGGAGACTCATGAATTCTTAACCAAGTCCCCAGTTCTCCTTTTAAGAGACATATAACTGATACTTCATAAGTAATAACATTTTATATCCTCATTCTTTGAATTTAGTAGTTTACAGGAGTTTGGATGCATATAGGAGTGTTGGGACAATTTGTATAGTGGGGATGCTGAGAGACATGGGTCCAAACTGTAAACCCTATTTATAATGGAAGCCACTTCAAGCCCCCACCACGCTGAATTCCAGCACCTCTGCGTGTAATGTAGATTCAGAATCAAGGAGCAGAATTTTTGAAATGGTCAAAAAGATGAGTGCTGAGGGCTTTTCTATTTTATTTTAATCTGCTAATTAATCAATGTCACAGTGGGAGGTTTGGGTGCTGAGAACCATTGTGAATCTGGCATCTCTTTCAAAACTATGCTTTCAGTTGTGGGTCCTTGGTACTGTACTTGGAAATCTGGTCCTTAATTTTTTTAAAGTCTGGCCTTTAATGCCTTTAAAATATGTAAATGTATAGAACATACATTTTTTTCTATAATTTTATAAACTCTACTAATCTACCTTATTTATTAATAACAATATAATAGGAAACTTATCAACCCTACCTCATAGTCTTTTCATTCAGTAAATGAAAATATTTAATCCTAAGAAAATTTCACAATAGGCATTATGTTGTGATCTGTCTGCCACAGGCTATTCCTGCCAGTGCTAAAGGAGAGGAATGTGACACCTCACATCACCTCGCATCATTTTCCACATTTTCTCCCTTTCCACCCCCATGCAGGCTCACAGTAAGTATGCTGAAAAATAAATGCAGTTTGGCTTACCCGTTCCAGATTGCCTTATTCACATTCCACACCAGAAAGGAAGGGACTGGAACTTTTACTCACACAGCTCTCAGTATGAAGTTCTTTTTGGTGCAGATTATATCTGTAGAATTAGGATCTAAATTGGGGGGGGGGGAGAGAAGGAGGATGAAACAGATGAAAAACAGCATATTGAAATGTTTTTAAGTGCACGGAAGAATATCTTATCCTCTGTTATAATTACTAGTTGTTCTTTGTGCTTTTATATATACTGCCAGAGAAGAATGGATTAAAGCATTTCTCATGTGTCTGAGTCTCTCAGTTTGATATCCATCACAAACACAATGTCATATGAAAAAAGACATTCGTGATGAAGTTGTCACATTACAGTGAGGATTTACAAAGCTCTTGTCTGTAACCTAACTACTTCATTGAAGTCAGTGGAAGTGTGGGGCTTTTTTTTACATCAGTGACATCACAATTATGTCCATGGGAAACATTATTGGAGGTTGCAGAAAATTGTTTGCTAGAGATTCCAATTTATGCCATATAGCATATTGTCTTTTTTAATTACAAAAAACTTCCATAACCTTTTTTTTTTAAATTAAGGACTCACATCTCAAGACTAACAGTCTAAGGGTATGTCTACACTACCCCCCTAGTTCGAACTAGGGGGGGTAATGTAGTCATACAGAGTTGCAAATGAAGCCCTGGATTTGAATTTCCCGGGCTTCAATTTGCATGATCCCGGCCGGCGCCATTTAAACTAGCTGGCATTTAAAAATGGCGCCGGCCGGGATCATGCAAATTGAAGCCCGGGAAATTCAAATCTCGGGCTTCATTTGCAACTCTGTATGACTACATTACCCCCCCCTAGTTCGAACTAGGGGGGTAGTGTAGACATACCCTTAGAGAGGTAGCTGTGTTAGTCTGTAACTGAATTAAAAAAAAAAGGTCCTAAAGCACCTCAAAGACTACCAAGAAAATGAGGATGGTACTACACACTTTTGTGGGCACATCTGAACAAATGGGTTTTGCCCACAAAAGCTCATGATACTATCAACATTTTTTGTTAGCTATCCCAGGTCTTTTGAATGCATCTGCTATTTCGAAATATAGTGGATGCACTAGTTCGCCATACCTGTAAACCTCATTGTACGAGGAATAAAGATGGCTCGAAATAGTGCTGTATTTCAAAATTTGGTGCTGTATAGACAGCACCAAATGATTAAATAAGCTATTTCAAAATAGACTCAAAATAAGCTATGCAAATTGGGTATCTTATTTTGAGTTTCAGGTGCTGTGTAGACGCACCCTAAGTTCCTGCAGAACCTTTGTTTTTAAAGTTATCTCAAGATTAGTAGTGGAAATGATTTTTGTTATTGTAGCATTTGGAGGAAAACAGATTTTGCATTTCTATGCCAGATCAGTACTCTGAATGATATCTCTGTTTGCTTTTGAGCATCCTTTATGGTACTCGGAAACAATATTCAATTTCAGTTCTCTTAGTTTTATTGAATATCACTACTTCATACCACACTGATAAGTCTACATATATTTATATTTATTATCATCATCATCATCATCATCATCATCATCATCATCATCATCATCATCATCATCATCGTCATCGATAATCGTAATAGTAATAATTGTATTCATTGTATCTGTTAATTTTTAAAGATGGTTGCAACATAGTTCTGTTCAAACACATGTGAAATGAGAAAAGCAATACACAAGTAATCAATGAACAGTAACTAAAAATAAATAAACCTATTACCTGAATATGCATAGGAGCTTTAGGGGGTAGCCAAATTAATCTGTTAGAGAAAAAAACCAACAAATGGTCTGGTAGCACTTTAAAGATTAACAAAACATGTAGATGGTATCATGAGCTTTTGTGGGCACAGCCCACTTCTTCAGATGACCGGTCATCAGAAGAAGTGGGCTGTGCCCATGAAAGCTCATGATACCATCTACGGCTACGTCTACACTGTCATGATTTTCCAAAAATGCTTTTAACTGAAAAGTTTTCCGTTAAAAGCATATTCGGAAAAGCGCGTCTAGATTGGCAGGATGTTTTTCCGCAAAAGCACTTTTTGCAGAAAATTGTCCATGGCCAATCTAGACGCGGTTTTCTGCAAAAAAGCCCCGATTGCCGTTTTCGCGATCGGGGATTTTTTTGCGGAAAACAGTACTGTGCTATCTACACTGGCCCTTTTGTGCAAAACTCTTTCAGAAAAAGACTTTTGTCAGAACAGGAGCAGCATAGTTTTTCCAGAAAAGCACTGACAATCTTACATGAGATCGTCATTGCTTTTCCGGAAATTCAAGCGGCCAGTGTAGACAGCTGGCAAGTTTTTCCGGAAAAGCTGCTGATTTTCCTGAAAAACTGGCCAGTCTAGACACAGCCTACATGTTTTGTTAGTCTATAAAGTGCTACCAGACCATTTGTTGTTTTTTCAGAATATGTATGTGAAACATAATAAATATCACTGATCCTCACCCTGTTGGACAAAAGCTTCAAAGAAGAATTGTATCTTACTCCATGATCTGCGGCTCAATAGGCTATGAATGCGATGGACAAAAGATAGATATAAATTTGTGCTACTGAATGTCCTGCTTAACTACACACCTCACTACATTCTCTTTTTCTATATAATTATTTTCTTTGCCTCCATATAACTGACACTCTTTTCCAAATGGAATAAAATAGTATTTGAAGACACTGAAGAATTGTCTTCTAATTTCTCATGGGAATTTCCCAAATGAAAGCTGTAGATAATTCTGTCTTGCATCATGATCCCACTGCAAGTTCTTGGTGTAAAAATAGAAGGCTTAATCTGCTTTAAGACTAAAACAAAAGATACAGTTCTTAATACTAGTTGACTTCTTTATTGATCTGTTACTATAATATTTTGCTTATGTCTAGGTGAAAAATGTTTATTTGAGAAGTCACAAACATACTGAAGATAAATGTTGAAATTTGAAGCTGTGTCTTTTTTGTCATCCTTTGAAATACATTTTGGAAATTATAATAGTGATGTATATGATAATGATGAGGAGACATATGTCAAGTGTCTGCCAAATGTGGATGATATGAAAGGCGACCTGGGCCAATTTCATTCCTACATATTCATGTGCAACAGCTGCTGAAGTAAATAAAATCCATAGAAAGATGTTTTCCAGAGATTCTACAGCTATCCCATATTGCACCTTTTAGCTCATGAGCTTGCTGATGGTTACTCATTTAAGCCTTGCATCTGGAGGCTACAGATGCACTATGCTGGCAGTTAACCATAACACATAGAAAGATAGGTGGAAGTCAACTTGGAAAATGAAATGGGAAAGGATAGTTTATTTCCCTAAAACAAATTATATGGATAGACAGAGACAGAGACAGAGACAGAAAGCACAAATCGCCTCCTGGAAGAAAAGTTACTACTGTCCTTATATCCGCAACAACAAATATTTACTCAAGCATCTGGTTTATCAAAAATGCATGATCATGGACTGACAATAATACATCATATACAATATAAGCTCTCTGATGTGGACACAGTAGCAAAATGAAGACTGACTCAAACATAGAATTAAACAGAAGGAATATCTTCCAGTAAGTGGATTACAGGCTTCCTTAGCATACATCGTATAATGCGGGTAGGCTTTCATTAGCCATCTCCCAGTATTCAGTTCGTTCTGAATGTAAGCATGTCCCCACTCAAAAGAGGTGAGAACTACTTGTCCTGTGAGAACCACAAGGTCTGACCTTGACCCAAGAAGGCTACAAGGACTCACCCTGCCCTATGACCCCAAGGCCTACTACCACATTCCAGGTGTTTTATCCCATACTAGTAATTGGCTGCAAGTTGGGACATATTAATAACTTCAAACCAAGTACCTCAATTATGTGCTAAGACCATTCCTACTTAACCCACTGTGCCTTCAAAGTGCTTCAAGGAAATACTCCTTGATCCACTGGCAATCAGCCCATGGGAGAAAAATGTCCTTCCTGACCTCAAACAGATAATTGATTAGACTCACAACATTTGTTAGGCCTAGTTTATCCTGGTTTGGGGTGGGTAGTGTGGTGCTTCTAGGATGGAGATGAAAGAAAATCCATGACCCCACCTCAGGTTCAATCCTGCAAGCTGAGAAATGATGGTCAGTCACTACTGCTACAACCACCATCTCAGACAGCCAATGAGTGCCAGAGACTTCTGGAGGAGAGTAGTTATTTTTTGCTGGATACTGTGTGCCCCTCCCTGATGTCTGGGGCTTTCCATCTCACCTGTGGCCCCATCTGTTGAGGAAGGTGAGTGGTATATTGGAGCAAGGACTGTTATTAAGGATAGCGTAAGGGGGACTTTGGAGAGTTTGGAGAGGGAGTTCTCCAGGTAAAAGAGGAATAAAAACGGGACCCTTGTGGTAAGTGGCTGTCTGGAGTGTGTGTTTGTGTGTGTGGGAGTTATTTGCAGTGTGCTGAGCTTGTGTTTGTCTGTTTGGTTTGTTTGGTTGTTTGCTTTGTTTGTTTGAAGGAGCTTCTAAAAGGTTTGAAATCTAGAAGCCTCTGTTAATTGGCTGAGCCTCAGTGAAGGGGAGGGGCTACCAGAGCTATATAAGCCTGTGACTCAGCGACCAGGGAGAGTGCGACCAGGAACAGCTAACAGGAGAGTTTGGAGGGGGAGTTTAGAGGGCACTAGTGACTTCTGACCTTCTTTAAAACATAACTCTTAGATTATTCTATATTCCAGAGGTTTAAAAAGAATCCCAGCTTATACTTAAACTTATTCATTAGAAAAATGGAGACAGAAGCCCAGCAGCAGAGTGGGGGCTATCCTGTTTATTGTGTCGAGTGTAACATGTATGATTACCTGCCCTGTGGGCGGGTGGCGTATGTGTGCACCCGTTGCAAGGAGATCCTGACCCTCAGAGACCGAGTTCGGGCTTTGGAGGCCAGGGTGGCTGAACTGGAGGAGCTAAGGGAGGTAGAGAGCTATGTTGATGAGACTTTCCGGGACACTATAGTACTGTCCCACCTCCAGTCTGAGAGCCCCAGTGCTCTTAAGGAGGATGAAAGTCTCAAGGAAACAGAGCATTCAATGGGAGCAGAGGGAAACCATCCCTTAGTTGAGACCCTCCTCCCAGAGGATGTTGCGGTATCCTCTCGCACTGAGGGGGAGGGAATGCCAGTTAGGAAGAGGCAGGTGTTAGTAGGGGGTGATTTGATCGTTAGAAACATAGATAGTTGGGTTTATGATGACCGGGAGAACCGTATGGTCACTTGCCTGCCTGGGGCGAAGGTTGCGGATCTCTCGAGGTATCTAGACAGACTTATGTGTAGTCCTGGGGAGGAGCCGATGGATGTGGTACATGTAGGTACCAATGACATAGGGAAGGGTAGGATAGATGTCCTGGAGGCCAAATTTAGGCTGCTAGGAAAGAGACTGAAATCCAGGACCTCTATGGTGGCATTCTCGGAAATGCTTCCAGTTCCACGCGCAGGGTCAGGTAGGCAGGCAGAGCTTCAGAGTCTCAATGCGTGGATGAGACGATGGTGTAGGGAAGAGGGGTTTAGATTTCTTAGGAACTGGGGACACTTTTGGGAGAGGGGGAGCCTATACAGGAAGGATGGGCTCCACCTAAACCAGGGAGGAACCAGACTGCTGGCACTAAACATTAAAAAGGCCGTAGAGCAGTTTTTAAACTAAGAGATGGGGGAAAGACGATTTGTGCGGAGATGCACGTAAATTGGAGGGAGACTTCTCTTAGAGGAGAATCCATTGATAGGGATTCTCTAAGCTGTAGTCAGAAAGAGAGGAGGGGAGAGGGCAAACCAAGGGCCAGAGCAGACAAATAACCCATACAAAGGAATCCAATGCATCAGGGAAGGGCAGACAAATAAGCAGTGGCAAATTTTTAAAGTGCTTGTACGCAAATGCTAGGAGTCTGACTAATAAGATGGGTGAACTAGAGTACTTCGTATTAAATGAGGAGATTGACATAATAGGCATCACTGAAACCTGGTGGAATGAGGAAAATCTGTGGGACACAAACATACCGGGATATAAAATATATAGAAAGGATAGAGCAGGCTGGCTGGGTGACGGAGTGGCACTGTATGTGAAAGATAATGTAGAATCAAATGAAATAAAAATATTAAGTGAATCAACATGTTCAATAGAATCGCTATGGATAGTAATTCCATGCTCCAATAATAAGAAATTAGCAGTAGGGATATATTACCGACCACCTGACCAGGACAGCGATACTGACATTGAAATGCTAAACGAGATTAGAGAGGCTACCAAAATAAAGAACTCTCTAATAATGGGGGATTTTAATTACCCCAATATTGACTGGATACATGTCACCTTAGGAAGAGAAGCAGAGATAAAATTTCTCAATGGCTTAAATGACTGCTTCTTGGAGCAGCTGGTGCAAGAACCCACAAGGGGAGAGGCAATTCTCGATTTAGTCCTGAGTGGATCGCAGGATCAGGTCAAGGAAATAACCGTTACAGGACCGCTTGGGAATAGTGACCATAATATAATAACATTCAACATTCCTGTGGTGCGAAGAACACCTCAGCAGTCCAGCACCGTGGCATTTAATTTCAAAAAGGGGAATTACACAAAAATGAGGAGGTTTGTTAAACAGAAATTAAAAGGCACAGTGACTAGAGCCAAATCCCTACTTCAAAGTAAGAATAAGAGCCTCCGGAAAAGGGCACTTTTTCCGGAGGATCGGGGCCAGTGTAGACGCTCTTTTCCGGCTTTTTTAAAAGCCGGAAAAAAGCGGCGGACATTTTTATTTAAATGCCGCGAGGGATATTTAAATCCCCCGCGGATTTCCCTACGACGACTAGTGAAATTTACATGCCCCTTCTGGAAAAGGGGCCAGTGTAGACCTAGCCCTCCTGTATAAAACTATGGTACGCCCACATCTTGAACACTGTGTACAGATGTGGTCTCCTCACCTCAAAAAAGTTATTTTGGCCTTGGAAAGGGTTCAGAAAAGGGCAACTAAAATGATTAGGGGTTTGGAACGGGTCCCATATGAGGAGAGGTTAAAGCAACTGGGACTTAAAAATCATGAATGGTGTGGAGAGGGCCGATAAAGAAAAGTTATTTATTATTTCCCTAAATAGAAGAACTAGAGGACACCAAATGAAATTAATGGGGAGCAGGTTTAAAACTAATAAGCGAAAGTTCTTCTTCACACAGCGTGTAGTCAACCTGTGGAACTCCTTGCCAGAGGAGGCTGTGAAGGCTAGGACTATAATAGAGTTTAAAGAGAAGCTAGATAATTTCATGGAGGTTAGGTCCATAAAAGGCTATTAGCCAGGGGATAAAATGGTGTCCTTGGCCTCTGTCAGAGGCTGGAGAAGGATGGCAGGAGACAAATCGCTTGATCATTGTCTTCGGTCCACCCTCTGTGGGGCACCTGGTGCTGGCCACTGTCGGTAGACAAGATACTGGGCTAGATGGACCTTTGGTCTGACCCAGTACAGCTGTTCTTATGTTCTTATGTTCTTATGACTTGTCTAGTTGAGGCCTCTAGGCATTTACTGCAAAACAAATAACTCTGACCCACACTGCTTCCCATCTCCTCTGCTCTGTGAGTATTCTAGCTTTGATGTCCCATTATGCATTTCTGCCATCAACCCCATGCATTTTTTCATGCTGCCTCTAAATATAAACCTCCTGGGGTCTCTTGCAGACCAATGATTCTATGATCAAATTTATCTTTCGCATAATGCCCACCAAGTGGGCTATTTACATTCTAGGCCCTAAATCTAATCTTCTCTTTTTAGCAAATGCTTTCTGATGTACATATGCATCTTTAATAATTAACTGAATAATTAAATTGCCTTGATCCTTATCCTTTTCCTATGTTCATCACTCCTATCTGATCACTCCTTATGATCAAGGAACGTGTTTTACTGTGTCATGCCTACCTCAATTTTAGGTGCAATAAATTAGTATCTGAGAACATTGCAGTAAGAGGGATGACCTTTCTATTTACATAGTCCACAAATTTCAATTGCTAGCAATCTATGGGGAATTTATACCTGTGCACTCTAGACAGAGGAGAAATGCCAGATATTATTGGTCAAATCTGAAACCTTTAATGTAAATGGGGATATAAACAAAGCCCAACAGAAGGTATTAATAGGCTACACCTGTTTCACATAAAACAAGCATTTGTGTTTAGCCTGATCTCCCACACATCTTTCATTCCAAGAAAGTTGGGATATTTTCTTCCATCTGCTCAATGGTTTACAATTTTTGCTTACCTTCCTAAAGCTGATCAAGAAGCCTTCACTGCTTGAGGAGTTGAGATGACCTCTAGTATCTCCTCTTACAGCATCTCTCAAGTGAACAGAAAATGCTGGAGTAAGGTTTCACTAGCTGAATGTCAGCATGAAATCCTTCTCTTTCTTTGACTATTTTTGCTATTCAGATTTTATGCCTTCTTAGTGAAAATGTAGGGATAATTTCCTTTCCAATGATATTTGCGACAAACCTCTGATCTTAATAATACAGAACAGTGGTGGGCAAAGGGCTGCCAGCGGGCAGAATCTAGCCCACCAAGCAACCAGATCCACCCCACAGCCGCCTTGCTGGAACCCTTAGGCAGGGAATAGTTCATGCTTTAAACAGCTGGCTACTCTTCAATCTAGATAGCTAGGGAGGGCAGAGGGTGGCTTTGCACGCTGCACCTTCCCCCAGAAAAATCTCTTAGTTCCCTTTGGCCAGTTTCTTGCCAATAGGAGCTTAGAAATTTTGCTGGGGATTGGGGCAGCATGTGAAGCCTCCATCCCTCCCCACCCCCATGCTCAGAATGGAGCCACATGGAGCTGCCTGCTATAGACTAAGTTTCCATAGCAAATAGTACAATAATGATTACAGAAATCACAGATATACTCCACTGTCATAATATATTCTTACAAGGACAGCTCACAATACCTTTTAAAGAAGGGTATGGTTAATGAGAAAATTTAAGTGGCTCACTAGCACCCATGTCATTCTATAAGGTAATGTTAATGCTGGAATATGGTATGAAAATCAAATTCAGGTTGCACCTCTGAAAATTGGTACTCTCTGGTCTGGCAGCATCCACAGTCTGACAGTATCATGGATGTTCCTGGGCAAGAAAACCCCAGAGCCTAATGGCAGGAGGGCCAGCAGCCCAGTCTGGGTTAAGACAGCAGGGCCGGAAGAGGCCTACAGCAATGCCGGGGCCAAGAACAGGAGAACCTGTTAGAAACACCGGTGCCTCTTAGAAGCACAGATGCCCATGGCAGCGTGGAGCCAGAGAACCCCAACACCCATGGCTATGCAGGGTTGGAGAAATCTGGCTGCTTTCAGCAACACAGGCCAGGGCTGGAGAGCCAAAGGCAGCCCCAAGCCAGGACCAGCGGCAGCAGAGCAGGGGAGAGCATAAAGGAGGCCAGAAGCAGGGAGCTGGTTGAGTTGGAGCCCCTGGCAAGGGACACCTCTCCTGGTCCAGCAAATTCTGTCATTTGGGACCAGTCAGGTCCTGACTGTGTTGGACCATGGTGGCCCAACCTGTATAAACAAGTACCATATGATTAAGATCAGTGATATCCGAATACAGTGTCAGAAGTCCAGATGAAGCTGTAGTTTTGCTTGAGTTTTGTGAGAGTAAGGAGAACACATCAAGTCAAGAATCATATGTCTATTTTGCTCAAAAAACATCAAAGGTTTGTAAAGACCTAAAGTTAAAATCATGAATTCTGATTGTACTCATATCCATGAAACCCCATATTTGGCTCAGAGCACAAATTTGAAGAACTGTGTTTCAAAATTCCCAAAGGCTGGGAAAAGTGGTGACAAAAAGCATTCAGTGATCATTTCAAGCAACAACTTGGTATGAGAATTGTAAGTTTAATCTGTTACCAAAGTACTTAATGCCAGGCTAACAAGCCATCTGGGTGTAAAAAATGTTTCAATTAAACCAACAAAGCAGTAAGAGACATAAGGGAATAATAGTTAGAGGGGCATTTGGTGAGAGATCTGTGAAGGGAAGCTTTATTTATAGTTCAGTTCACTCTAACAATTATATAGCAAATGATACCTAGCCTTTGTTAAAGAGAATAGTCTAGACTCCCAGGGTTATCCAAGAGTGTAAACAGAGAAGTCTACTGGACAGATGGAAATCCTGCAGCATTTCAAAAGCTGAACGGCTCTATAGTCATTTGGTGATATAGCAGATAATATTAATATGCAATGCACTAAGGTATAAAAGAAGCCTGAGTTGAATAAATTCTAACAGTTTTGAGTTCTCTAAAGAACAGCAGATTTCAAAGATGCAATGAAATATTTATAGAAATGTGTCATTAATACCCTTTAGTCAGAAAGGGGTACGCACAATAGTTTGTGTGGTTTTGAAAATAGGAAAATTCCAAGGCATTTGCAATATAGGTCAACCTACTCTGTGTTAATAGAGAGACGTTTCTGGCATTAATGATATCTTTAAAGGCATCACAGATATCCAACAATTTCACTTCACAAGTGTTAGTGGCACTGGTTCTTTTTTGTTTCACATAATGAATTTATACACCTTTGGTTGTACCCTTAATTTTAAAGAAGGTGGAGGGAGGAGAGAGGGAGAAAGAGGAGAGGAAGAGAGAGGGGGGAAGGGTAGGGAAAGGGAGAAGGCAGTAATGAAAGGGACAAGGAAAGGGAAAGGTGGAAAGTAAAGGTTATTATTTAATCTTTTAATATATTTACTTATGTTAATTATTTTTTAGATTGTTTGCAACATCCATTGATACAAACCCACACAGTCGCTCAAAAAATTGGGCTAGGTTCCTTCAAAAATTTTACAACTTTGTTAGAAAGAAAAGCTTTTGTCAGATTTTAGGCTTCATTCCAAAAGTTTCACATAACTTTAAAAGAACTTTAACCAATTTAATTTATTATACTTCTGTAATAGTATTATCCCATTTGCATACTTTACTCTGTACAGGAATTATTTGTTTTGCATCTGTTTCCCTATAGACATTGTCTGCTTTAAATTCTATACTATACTATGTCCTTGAAACAGAATTGTCCTCCCGTTACAGACATGGAGCCAAGTATGAACTACAGAGTCTTAATATCCTGATCGAAGATATGTGAAGACATCATTACTTTTCTAGAAAAAGTGCATCAAAGAGCCTGTACTATAATAGTACCTTTGAACATCAGGGTCTAAAAAAAATTAGGGCTATCATTTAAAAGAACTTAATTCATGTAACTAACTCAAAAATAATTGCAATTCAAAAATTATGATTAAGCACATTGATAAACAATAGAATGCCAATGTTAATTTATTAAATATTGTGTATGTTTTTCTACATATTCAAATATATTGATTCCTATTACAACAGAGAACTAAAAGTGTACTGTACAAAAAATACTTGTAGCAGCCTTCAGTTATCTGTAGGGAGTTCCGCAGAAGACTGAGTTAGACTATTGTTGGAACAAGGAGAAATGGTCTCAAATTGCAGTTGGAGAGGTCTAGGTTGTATATGAGGGAAACCTATTTTACTAAGATGGTGGTGAAACATTGGAATGTATGATTTAGTCGGGATTAGTCCTGCTTACAGGAGGGGATTGGACTAGATAAGCTCCTGAGGTATCTTCTCACCCTAATTCTCTATGATTCTATGATTCTATGAGAAGTGATTTGTGCAGATACCTTCAAAGATTAACTGACAGTTTAAGGCAATGCTTAATGGTGGCACTACAAATCTTTGAATATCTAGTTACACAGAGATTATTTTGTTTAGGATACTAAGAGAGGAAAAGGCAGTGTTTCTATAAATTCTGGCCTAAAGTAGAACTCTAATGCATTCCCCCCTCCCCCTCTTCCTCTCGGCATCAATTTGTGCTATTGAAGGGTGGATTTGAATCCTCCAGAATGAAACCAAACATAGCTTTAGCTCTGAGTCATTTAATATAGTTCAAAATTGTGAACAATCCAACCAAAATCATAGTAAAATTACTCTAGCAGGGATCTAAGGACTTATTTTAATTTTATCAGAAGAAATATAGGAAAGTAAAAAAAGGATGTTGAAAGAGTACAAGATTAAAACAAATATTCCAGTATAATGATTTTTAATCAATAAGAGTTAGATGAGTCTCTAAATGAAGAAAAATAAAAAGTTGCCTATGAATGAGTAAACAAAGTATTTGGGAAAAGACAACAGAAGGGAAAATTGTGGATTGCAGAGTATTATAGTTGTTTGTAAGATTAAATCAGATAACAATTACTGAAATGTGTGACTAAGCTCCTAATTTCACAACATGGGTCCTAAGCTTCTGGTTAAGTAGGTTGAGTATTATCTCCTCCCATCTGTGGAAAACGGCAACTCCTTGTCTAATTGTTTACCTCAGTGGCTCACTACAGCTCTCAGTTTAAGCCCTTTATTGTAGGAGAAAGCCACAATCTGATTTTGCCACTCTCATCATTGGCATAGCAAGGAGAAAAAGGGAGTGGAAAAATGTCCTAGTCTGTAGTAGTCTCTTTCGACATGGAGACAATAGACTAGATTTCGTATCACTGTCTCTCCCTATCTAGCAGGTGTTTTATTCCTTCAGACTTCTGCTGCCTGAAAAAAAAATGGAGAGGTTATGTATGCATCATTTAAGAATAAAATTATTTGAAGTATAAACAGAGTCAGCATAGTTCTGTGAAATATAAACATTTCTGATAATTTAGTCTAGATAAACTGGAGCCAATATGAAATATATTAGGATTTTCAAATATTTTTCAAAATAATTTTGACTGACATATTACATGATGGAGTATTCATGTATTCATATATTATTATCCTTTTTAAAAGCTCTGATTTATCATATTTGGAGCACTCCATTTTCAAATTTTGGTCATACCCTTTTTGAACACGTATTCAGATGAACTGGAGAGAGTATAACATAGAACAAGTGAGATGATTGGAGAAAATCCTTGATTCACTGAAGTCACTGGCAAAATTCTCATTGACTTCAGTGGGGCAAGGATTCCACCTCACAATTTAAATGCAGAGTCTTATATACAACTGATTGAACTAAAATATATGAATTCAAGGAAGTGCTCTGATACAAATGTAATTAGCAAAGTGTAAGATCCCATTATGGAAAAGAAAATATTTATATTTATCCTTTTAGATGCTCTTCTCTGTACTTTCTCCACTTTAACTAACTTTTAAAAAATAACAAATGGTCTGGTAGCACTTTATAGACTAACGAAACACGTAGATGGTATCATGAGCTTTCGTGGGCACAGCTCATGATACCATCTACATGTTTTGTTAGTCTATAAAGTGCTACCAGACCATTTCCTGGTTTTTCTGTAACAGACTAATTCAGCTACCCGCTGAAGCTTTTAAAAAATAGTTGTCCAACACTTGGCACTACACTAGGATGCCGATCCATAGTCTTTCTGTTGCCTTTTGTGGGCCATGGATTAGACTGCAAATGAACCCCTCCCCCAACTCTCTAAAAAAAATTGCACAACATTATTTAAGAAAACAGATAGATTAAGATGATAAAAGAATTAAGTACTTAATCTAGATAAGAATTATTATGAAATTTTAACTTGATCTATTTAATGCTGTTACTGAGCCAAGACATTGGGGCTACATCTCCACTGGCCCCTTTTCCGGAAGGGGCATGTAAATGTCACTAGTCGTCGTAGGGAAATCCGCGGGGGATTTAAATATCCCCCGCGGCATTTAAATAAAAATGTCCGCCGCTTTTTTCCGGCTTTTAAAAAAGCCGGAAAAGAGCGTCTAGACTGGCCCCAATCCTCCGGAAAAAGCGCCCTTTTCCGGAGGATCTTATTCCTACTTCAAAGTGTAGATGCTCTTTTCCGGCTTTTCTAAAAAGCACCCTTTTCTGGAGGATCTTATTCCTACTTTAAAGTAGGAATAAGATCCTCCAGAAAAGGGCGCTTTTTCCGGAGGATTGGGGCCAGTGTAGACGCTTTTTTCCGGCTTTTCTAAAAGCCAGAAAAAAGCGGCGGACATTTTTATTTAAATGCCGCGGGGGATATTTAAATCCCCCGCGCATTTCCCTATTGCGATTTCAAAAATTACCATGCCCTTTCCGGAAAAGGGGCCAATGTAGACGAGCCCAGCCAGTATATGTAATAATTTATTTCTAGGTTGAAAGGGCATAGATTATATAGGAGATGATTGTCTGCTTTCTTCACATCCTGATTAGGAAAATGTATTCACACTCCTTTGCAGTATACATGCTCATCTATTTGAGGAGAAATTCCATGCTTTGTGTTTTCATTATATGTGGCCCAAAATGTAATATCATCCCCTCATTGCTCTGTCTCTCTCCCTCTCTTTCTCCATTTAGCTCAGCAGTTTGGCATTTCCTAAATGGGATTCTGACTGTTTTGAAATTCACTTAAATCTCCTCCATATCCTGATTTTGAAGCTGCCACATGAACTTGCATGAAGAGAATTTTATTTATAGTTTGAGAATGAGTGTCCATCTCCTTTCCTATTTTTATCCCAATGCCATTACCAAACCTACTGGTTGCAAAGAATGAAAGCAATTTAAGTCCTTAACATGGATAATGTACATTTATCCAGGTAGCAATTAAAGTGAGTAATGTGAAAAAAGATAGCACTTTTGCTTCAGAAAAAAATTGTAGGTATATCAACTGAAGCACAATGTTTAATTCACATGTCATGGGATTGTTGAATGGTTTTGACCTCACGTGTGCAAAATAAAGACAACATTAGCTAGGACATATTGAAGTGCAGAATAAGACGCAGGGCAGGACTACTTCATTTTTTAAATGTTTTGATGAGAACTCTCCTTTCTGACTCTATTAATCTAAACTTCTAAATTCAAAGATAACATTTTTGTCGAAAAGTCAGAAATAACAAGTCCATGAAAACCATCACAAATTCAGAATAAAGTATATGCTTAGCCAGAAATCCTTCTGACTGCTAGAAATGACAGTTGGCTACATCCAAACACAAATCTCAATAATAACCTGTAAATTAAATGCAATGACATTCATTGATTGTTTAAACCCATTAATTCTTCTCCCT
Organism: Pelodiscus sinensis; assembly: GCF_049634645.1. Classification (NCBI taxonomy): domain Eukaryota; kingdom Metazoa; phylum Chordata; order Testudines; family Trionychidae; genus Pelodiscus; species Pelodiscus sinensis. The sequence continues at coordinate 259,359,471 of NC_134711.1, forward strand.
TCTGCCTGTTAAATTGGAAGTCCATTACACCTATTCACCACTTTGTAAAATTTAAGTATGTCCTCAAATTCTTCCTATATGGAGAAATTCTTCTCAGATGGAATACATCCTGGCTACGTCTACCCTGGCCCCTTTTCCGGAAGGGGCATGTAAATGTCACTAGTCGTCGTAGGGAAATCCGCGGGGGATTTAAATATCCCCCGCGGCATTTAAATAAAAATGTCCGCCGCTTTTTTCCGGCTTTTAGAAAAGCCGGAAAAGAGCGTCTACACTGGCCCCAATCCTCCGGAAAAAGCGCCCTTTTCTGGAGGATCTTATTCCTACTTTAAAGTAGGAATAAGATCCTCCAGAAAAGGGTGCTTTTTAGAAAAGCCGGAAAAGAGCATCTACACTTTGAAGTAGGAATAAGATCCTCCGGAAAAGGGCGCTTTTGCCGGAGGATCGGGGCCTGTGTAGACGCTCTTTTCCGGCTTTTCTAAAAGCCGGAAAAAAGCGGCGGACATTTTTATTTAAATGCCGCGGGGGATATTTAAATCCCCCGCGCATTTCCCTATTGCGATTTCAAAAATTACCATGCCCCTTCCGGAAAAGGGGCCAATGTAGACATAGCCACTGTGTCTACACTGAGCCACTTATTCTGGAAAATCAGCCGTTTTTCCGGAATGAGCTGCGAGCTGTCTGCACTGGCCCTTGAATTTCCGGAAAAGCAACGACGCTCTACTGTACAAAATCAGCCACTATTCTGGAAAAGCTATGCTGCTCCCGCTCGGGCATAAGTCCTTATTCCGGAACACTGTTCTGGAAAAGGGCCAGTGTAGACAGCCCAGTAGTCTTTTCCGGAAAAAAGCCCCGATCGCGAAAATGACGATCGGGGCTGTTTTCCAGAAAAGCGCGTCTACATTGGCTACAGATGCTTTTCCGGAAAAAGGGCTTTTCCGGAAAAGCAGCCTGCCAATGTAGACGCTCTTTTTCTGGAAAACTTAAAATGGAATAGTATTCCATTTTAAGCAGCTCTGGAAATTCATGCCAGTGGAGACACAGCCCCTATGTATAAGAGACATGGCTTAGTCAGATAAATCTTTATTCTCTGTATACCTTTCCTCAATGCCTCAGCCTGTCACTCAAGGGACTGGTTATGTCCTTCCATGATCCCTGTGGTGAATATCCTGCAGAACAGACCCTCTTGTCACTTTCCAGAACCATATTCTACTCTGTTCTTGGGCTATAACACTGTCCAGACAAGTATTTGGACTTATATAACTAAATAAGCTAAAAACAAATGTCTAATAATAATAAAAAAATATTATTTTGTGTGTCAATCAGGGCTTGTTCATGATCAATCAAAAGACTAAGGATTATTGGAGAAATTACTTAGTAGTTTTAAACAATCAGAATATACAAGAAAAGTAAGTTATCTGTTAATGGACCATTTGGAACAGAAAAGTAAAATTCAATGGGAGAAAAATTATTTGCAAAGCTCTGATATACTATTTTTACTAACATTCGATCACATATATGAGCAGTTTAATAGTAGGATAGATGTTGCTGAATCAGGTCTATGTTTTGTATTCTGTATATTCCTTGATCCATAGCTGGTACACTTTACATGAGAAACTGTATTTCAATAGAGGATGAAATAATTGCTGTGTATGCACACTGAACCCTTCATGATGAAAAGCAACATTTATATAATGTTATAACATTTATATAATGTTAAAGGAAATAGGAAAACTGTGCTTCTCCTTGTCCTTGGACTTTTCATCCTCTATGTATTTCAGGGTTGGAAACAGAAAAAGTTGAGATAGAATACCTCAGCTTGTATCTAGCCTAACTGTGTGCTTAAACCAGTTATATTTTCATTGCACCTGCTGACCTGGTGCTTGCTGATAGCAGTTCTGATCAGACACCAGTCTTTTTTCTTATAATACTACCTCTAGGTAGCCCATAATTGAACCATCCACATTTTTAGCAGAAGAAACTAAAGCACCTTTGGCAAGGATGTCCTTTTGTTATCTTGTGTCCACTTAAAAATCTGTCTTTAGAGCACCTTTCAGCACTGTTGGGGAAAGAGTCACTGATCAAAGAACAGATCTGCTGTGTGAGAATATGGAGTGACTTACTTTCAGCAAAATAGATCATAACATTTTTCAGTTCTCTTTTGAAAGAAAGGTTCAGGAGCCAGAATGAAAGACTGTGCAGTAGAAAGATACTTTGATTTACTTGGATAACTATTTTCTTGGCATTAGTGACAAAAGCGCTATTATGCACTGGCTGTAATATTTTTATGGATATTACTTAAAATGATTGAAGTGGTTATTCCATGCTTGCCAGTTGCTAGAAGCTTTGTGTATGTGTGTGTTTGTGTGTGTGTGTGTGTGTGAGAGAGAGAGAGAGAGAGAAAGAGAATTTAGAAAGCCCCTGTGTGTTTTGCTCAGATTGTAACTGATAACTAAACTAAAAGTTTTACTACAGAGTGTTGTCAGAAGCAGGCTAGCCACAAGGGCACAGGCACGACCCCAGACACCCCCAAGGAATGACACACAGAAGGTGGGCATGCCTGCACATGTGAGGCACCACCCGTTCTCGCATACAGCACTGCGAGCCACAGGTGTGTGTATGGACACCAGGAAGGGCCAGGCTGCTCCTGGCTCCTCTACTGCCCATGGGAGCCCACTGTTGCCGGGCACTTTTCTTGCCTGCTTGTCCGTGGGCCGGGGGTGGGGAAGTGGGCAGCATGGTCCCCATGGCACCTCAGGGCTGCTTTGAGGCAGGGCCTGCTGTGCAGGCCATACATGGCCTTGCTCCTGGGGCATTCCCCTACTCTGGGCTAAGGACTGTTGGTCGCTGCTCACAGAGGAGGACACAGACTCAGGGACAGTGTCTGCATGGATGACTGATCGCCTCTCCCTCTTTGTGTTCTCTACAGCTGGACCAGCTGGGACAGAGGGGTGAGCCACACTACCAGTGCTAGCTGCCGTAGCCTGGGGGACCCAAAGGTGCACCAGGGTACAGGAGGACCTCATATGCCAGCATGTCAGCATCCTGTGCGACATGCAGCAGACCCTGGCACAGAAGATACACAGGCTGAGTGGCGGAACCATGCCTGGGACCAGCTCATGCAGCGGTGCAATAGTATGTGTACATCATAAGAAAAATTATGCCTGCTGTTGCTCCTCCTGCCTACTACCCTCCTACCCCCCTGCTATGTCCATTCCCCTTTCCCCTACCCCCTGCAATTCCACTACTCCTTCCCCAAGCAATGCTCAGGCCCCCTCCACATGTGATGCCTATGCCCCCTCTCCCTATCCCCCCTGCCATCCCTGAGCCCGCTCCAGCTCCCCTCCTGCCCACATCCCTGTGGTCCCTGGACCCACCCAATCCCAACTCCGACGATGTCCCCGCACTCAAGGTGACACATCTAGCCACCCCAAATGCCACTCTGAGCCCTGTTCCCCCTCCAGGTTATGAGCCCTCTCTCCCTGCCCTCCTTTTCTTAATGTAAGAGAAATACAGACTTCATTTGGTTGGAAACCAAACAGGTATGTTTATTGAGACGTCAGGGAAGGGGTGAAGGGAGGGGTTGAGGTGGGGAAGGGAATAGGGCAGCAAGCCAGAAGCCCCTGTGGGGGAGGTCCTGAGGAGAGAACATATCTCTCAGGGCCTTCCGGATGTGCACCCCTGACTGGTGGGCCTGGTGGCTGGCAGCTGTCCATGGCTGATGTAAGGCTCACGACTTATGACCGGTGTCTGCCCCCCACCCCAGGAGGAAGGCCTCCCCCTTCCTTCCTGGGTGTTGTAGAGGACACAACATGCCACAACCACCTCAGGGATGTGTGCTCCCCCACGTTGAGGCAGGTCAGCAGGCACCTGAATCACACCTTGAGGCAGCTGAAGATACACTCGACCCGGATCCTGTCCCAGTTCAGGCAAGCATTAAATTGGTCCCTGCTGGGATCCACGTGTCCAGTATAAGGCTTCATAAGCCATGGCATGAAGACGTGTGTCCCCCCACTCTCCCGCCCGATTCACAGTGGCATCTGCACATCCCCAACAGCAAATTCATGGTGGGAGAAGAATGTGCCCACCTCCAGCTTTCCGTACAGGCTAGAGTTCCAAAACACGTGGGTATTATGTGACCTGCCTAACCACTTGTAAGAAAAGGTCCATGAACTATCCATGGTGGTCGACCAGGGTCTGCAGTACCATAGGAAAGCAGCCCTTGTGATTTATGTATTGGGCCTTTTGATGCTCCAGTCTGCAGATTGAAATATGGGTTCCATTGATGGCTCCATTGAGAATCCCAGGGCAGCAAATCTGGCCACGATGCGGTCCAGGTCTCCCAGGTGGATGACCCTGCACAGCAGGATGGAATTCATGGTCCTCACAACCTGCAGAAGGAGACAAAGAAATGGAGAATGATAGAGGGAGTGCCTAACTGCCTTCTATTCCCCCTGCCCCTCAAACACTCCAGGAGTTACCACCTATGAGGCCACTCTCCCAGCAGCAGGGCTTTGTAAGGATGGGACTGCAGAACCCCCAGGGATGGGGCTTCCCCAACACCTGCATTCCACCCCCACACCTGCCAAGCCTCCTTTTCTGAGGGTCTCCCTTTCCCAGGACTCCCCCGTGCAAAGACTGCAGCCTGAGAGTGCCTTACTTGCATGAGGAGGGCCCCGATGGTGGACTTCCCCAGGCCAAACTGGTCGCCCACCAATCAGTAGTTGTCCGGAGTGATGAGCTTCCAGATGGCAACTGCAACCCGCTTCTTCACGGGGATGGTGGGTTGCAGATGGGTGTCGTGTCTCCAGAGGGCAGGGGTGACCCAGGCACACAGCTCCAAAAAGTGGCCTTCTGCATGCAGAAGTTTTGGAGTCACTGCTGGTTGTCCCATCACTCCATGACCAGCTGTCAGCCGACGGTCAGGGCAGTGAGTCCCTTAGGACCGGCTGAAGTTCTTTTAAATTGTGCTTGGTTCTGTTACAGCAACTGAAGGAGTCAGGTTAAAGCTTAAACAGTTACTATTTTATTGTTACAGGGTAAACTTAGTTGTTAAATGCTACTACTGTGTTACAGATAACACAGACACTACAAAGGACAGGACAGAAATTACACTAATAAGTCACTTACAGGTACCATGAAACCCTTTGGTTCTCTGAGCTCTTATTAAATGCATGCAAAATAGACACATAGCAGGTATATATTCTCACCCCTGCGTTCCAGACTTGGCGTGGCCAGCGTCTTTCTCTCAATCCCTCGGGAAGAAGTAGGGCGAGGTTGGGCGTCCCACAGACCTCGGGAGACAATCAATACCTGCCAGCAGGTATAGATGATTGGAGCTCAAATGGGGTGGGCTGCTGAACCTCTTTATATACCCCTTGGGTCATGTAGGCTTCTTCTTGGTTTCAAGTGGCCAATTAGGAAAAATGGCTTTGAACACCAAGTTTCCCATGAAGGGTGCAAAGCATAATTTACACCTGGGAAAATGCAGACAATGGGCACCTCTGGTATGTGATGGGCGAAGATTCCTCTCCTGGGACAGTTGCAGGCGTGTCAATTACTGGTACTAGCCATCAGGGCGACGGGAGGCCCCGGGTCGTCAGCTAGCCCATTTACTGTCTGGTTTCTATTTATGGTAGAGTCAGGGACAGGCAGCACACCTGCGTTCCCAGGGCATCAAAGGCTGACTGCCTTTCTCTTGCTCTCTGGGGGGGGGGGAACCAAGATGGGGTTCGTGGAAAACCAAGATGGGGTTTGTGTCTGGCTACACCAGCTGATCTCACCAGTCTGAACTGGTATCAAGCCTCCAGAAATGCCCCTCCACTGCAGGGTGCAGTTGCCAAAGTGTAGTTCCACACCCAGGGAAAGGGTTCCAAGAATGAGCGTGGGGTTGAGCTTGGTCAGGACCAGGAAGGCAGCTGGCAGAAAGTGCTGCAAAAACTGCAACATGGCCATTTGGGGCCATCGCATGCCCAGGGGCAGCTCCGGCTCCATGGCTCAAAGGAAAAAGCCGTGGTGTCCAAAAGAGAACAGGGCAACCACAGCAGGCACTGCAAGAGCTTTGTTGTCCCTCAAAGAGGTTGGCAAGCACACATCAGAAGCAGAGAAATGGCTGTCCAGGGGGGTCCCTTTAAGCGTGTATCTCTGCAAGGCTCCGGCATCAGCACTTGGAAGCAACTGGTGACCTAAAACCATACTTAAAGTGGTTCTGGGTGGCCTTTTATGTGAGAGAGCGTCCAGTCAGTCTGGACGCTCTCTTTTGAAAAAGCGCATCACTTTTTCAATGTGCTTTTTGTGTGTGGATGCTCTCTTTCGGAAGAAGTTATTTCGGAAAAGATCTTCCAAAAAAAACATGTTCCAAAAGAAGCCTGAAGTCTAGACATAGCCATATTGTAAAAAATAGGTTCTGTACATTTTCTGAACTTTCAGAGCCAAAGCTCAAATAAGAATCTGAACAGTCAAACTCTAAGGGTATGTCTACACTACCCCACTAGTTCGAACTAGGAGAGTAATGTAGGCATACCGCACTTGCACATGAAGCCCGGGATTTGAATTTCCCGGGCTTCATTTGCATAAGTGGGGAGCCGCCATTTTTAAATCCCCGCTGCTTCGAACCCCGTGCAGCGCGGCTACACGGGGCTCGAACTAGGTAGTTCGGACTAGGGTGCCTATTCCGAACTACCGGTACACCTCATTTCACGAGGATTTTCAACATGGGCTGCAGTCCCACTGAAAAAGCTGCTAATGGGCTGCTTTGGTTTGTTTATTTATTGGCTCCACAGGCATGGAACCTCATGGCTGCCCTTGGCTCTGGTTCACCGTTTACAGCCAAGGGGAGCCACAGGAAACATAGGGATCAGCATTTGCATCCTAGTTGGAGCAATTCCGCCCCATCCTCTTCACTTTTTGGTGAAATTGGAGAAGATGGGTTATTTTTCACATGAAAGAATATGAACTGGTGAAAAGCTTTAGACCTTATTATTTGCAAAGTGTCTAATGGGATTTCCAAAATATTTAATTTTTAATGCTTCAGACCAGGATTCACAGGCAAAATCACAGTCACACCGTACAAGCATTACAGGGTACGTCTACACTACAGCGCTAATTCGAACTAACTTAGTTCGAATTAGTTAATTCTAACTAAGCTAATTTGAACTAATGCATCTAGAACTAAAAACTAGTTCAAATTAGCATTTTGCTAATTCGAACAAGCATGTCCACATTAAGTGGACCCTGAACCGGGGTTAAGGATGGCCGGAAGCAGTGCCGGCAGGGCATCAGATGAGGACTTAGAGCGTGGAGCTGTTGCCTCAGGCTAGCTGAGGGCTGTGCTTAAAGGGACGTGACCCCAACCCCAGACTGACAGTTCTCAGAGGTGCCCCGCTTGCAAAGCAGTACTGGCTTGGAGTGCTCTGAGTGCCCACACTGGGCACATCACAGCACTCGGCCATCAGACCGGCTGCACTTGCCGCAGGCTGCCATCTGGGGAGAAGGGGCAATTGGGGGGCTGCAGTAGAGGGAGGATAGGATAGAGGTCTATAAAAGCATTAGTGGGGTGGAGAGGGTGCATACAGAAAAGTTCTTCATTAGTTCCCATAATAGGAGGACTAGAGGACACCAAAGGAAAGGAATGGGTACCAGGCTTCAAACTAGTAACAGAAAGTTGTTCTTCACAAATCAGAGTCAACCTGTGGAACTCCTTGCTGCAGGAGGCTGTGAAGGCTAGAACTAGAACAGAGTTTAAAGAGAAGTGAGATAAAGTGATGGAGGTTGGGTCCATGGAGTGGTATTAGCCAGGGGGTAGGAGTGGTGTCCCTGCCCAAATTTTGTGGAAGGCTGGAGAGGAATGGCACGAGACAAATCGCTTGATCATTGTCTTTGGTCCGCCCTCTCTGGGGCACCTGGTGCTGGCCACTGTCGGTAGACAAGATACTGGGCTAGATGGCCCTTTGATCTGACCCAGTACAGCCATTCTTATGTTCTTATGTTCTTATGACTTGTCTAGTTGAGGCCTCTAGGCATTTACTGCAAAACAAATAACTATGACCCACATTGCTTCCCATCTCCTCTGCTCTGTGAGTATTCTAGCTTTGATGTCCCATTATGCTTGGTCACTGTCGTCGGTCCATCCCCTCCAGGGTTCCTAGGGTTGGCCGCTGTCAGCAGACAGGCTAGTGGGCTAGCTGGACCTTTGGTCTAACCCAGTATGGCCATTCTAAGCTCAGGGCTCAGGGTCGGGTGTCTCAGTGGACCCCCTTGATTTTCATGCACACCTGCTCCTGGGTGGCCAGGATGGCAGCTCTCCTGTCCTAGACAGTTACTTTCCTGTGCCTAGTGCGGAGGTCGTGGACGAGGTTCACGATGTCTGCACTAGACCAGGCGGGTGCCCGCCTCTTGCGGTCATGGGCAAGCTCCCGGGAGCTGCCAGCCTGGTCCCGGGAAGAGGGGGAGGGCTGGGCGGCATCGGGTGGCTGGCTCGAGCCATGCCAGGTGCAGGGTCTGCTGGCTGGGTGCTGGCAGGCTTGCACCTGGCACGGGCACCGTAGCCAGCCTGTGCCCCTTTAAGGGCTCCGGGGCCGGGAGGTGGGCAATAAAGTTTCCCTGGTGTTGGCCAGAGTGGCCACCAGGGAAAGCTGGGGAGGACTAGCCTCCCACTAGTTCGAATTAAGGGGCTACACACCCCTTAATTCGAACTACTAAGTTCGAACTAGGCTTAGTCCTTGTGGAATGAGGTTTACCTAGTTCGAACTAAGCGCTCCGCTAGTTCGAATTAAGTTCGAACTAGCGGAGCGCTAGTGTAGCGCCTATCAAAGTTAATTCGAACTAACGTCTGTTAGTTCGAATTAACTTTGTAGTGTAGACATACCCACATTGAGCCTACTGTCTCAGGTGCTTTCAGAGACAAGAACTGGTCAACCACGTTTCCATTCCCTCTACTTGCACACACTGATCCTGCTTTAATTTTCCCTGGTTTTACATCTGGGCTAACACCAATGATTTTAATGTCATTTCTCCAGATTTATATCAGTGCACACAAGAGCAGACTCAAACACTTCAGATTTCACAATCTGAACATTCAAGTTGGCATTCTGCTAGGACTGTAGCTCCAATAGTATTATGCCCCTTCCATGTGTTCAAATTCCCTCTTCCAAGCTGACCCATTAGTGCTTACAATACATGCTTTGACAACTGGCCAACAAGACAATAAAGGAATTGTTATTTTTCACATATTGCCCTAAGTCTTCAGACAAGAATGCCAATAAACTGAAGACCAGCATTTTTTTCATCTTGTCATTGAACTAGGAACAGTTGCTACAATGACATTTAAGTCAAGCAAACAGGCAGAACAGAGATCAGTAGCAGTACACTGAAGCAACCTGTAACAGGATCAAAGGAGCTAAGGGAAGTGCATGAATAATTGCACAGCAACCATAGATTCAGCCTATCTGCTTGTGCTATAGTTTCCTGTTATAAATGGAATCATTACTGAAGAGTCACAGGAATAGCACAGAGTGGAAAAATTCTTTCAAAGTATAAGAATTTTTACGATTTTTCCAATCCTACAGTCAAGAAAAGATATATAAAATCTAATTTTTCGTGTGAACATACAAACAAAAAATCAGTTTGGGTCAACTCAAACATTTTGTTTTAATCATTTCAAAATGTTTTCTTTGGATTTTTACTTTTTTTAAACCACTTTTTGTAGTCTAAGATAATTTAAAGCATTATGCAAAATGTCATTACAAACCAAAAATGCAGATCATTTGGAGTATACAGCATTTATTGCATTTTATTTTAAAGTTATTCCAGCAAGCTTTCTTTTATTTAAGATACATGTATGGGAGCTCTCCAGAATCCATAACAACATTGGTCCTATTAATTTTTCAGCTAAGACTCTTTAGAAGAGCTAGGTGAACTACAAGAATTCTATCTCAGAATTTTCTGCGAACAGCTTGTGAACTGGAAAGTTGTGTTTGTTATTTTAAATTCTTTTAACCGTTACCACAAACACATTTTACTCTGTGCTTTGTTGTACAATAAGCATCCTCTAATCTCATCATGCATTAGGTTGTAAGTTGAAAATGAACTGAGATGGGGGAGTAATAAAATCTTTCTGATATGAGCATTTAGTTTAGCATCAGCAAACACAAAAAATATACATCAACAGAAGGAAAAAAAATTCAAAAAGCACCTAACAGGCATATAAATCCCAGTTTAAAAAATGACTGGCACGTATGGCTCTAAGTCACATGAAATTCAATGAGACATAGGCATCTTTATAAATAGCACTTAGGTACTTTTGAAAAGTTTACACAGAGGTTGTGTCTAGACTGGCAAGTTTTTCCGCAAAAGCAGCTGCTTTTGCGGAAAAACTTGCCAGCTGTCTACACTGGCCGCTTGAATTTCCGCAAGAACACTGACTTCCTACTGTCTGAAATCAGTGCTTCTTGCAGAAAAACTATGCTGCTCCCGTTCGGGAAAAAGTCCTTTTGCGCAAAGCTTTTGCACAAAAGGGCCAGTGTAGACTGCTCAGATTTGTTTTGCGCAAAAAAGCCCTGATCACGAAAATGGCGATTGGGTTTTTTTTGTGCAAAAGCGCGTCTAGATTGGCCATGGATGCTTTTGTGCAAAAGTGCTTTTGTGGAAAAGCGTCCATGCCAATCTAGATGCTCTTTTCCTCAAATGCTTTTAATGGAAAACTTTTCTGTTAAAAGAATTTGCGGAAAATCATGCCAGTCTAGACGTAGTCAGAGTGTTTTAATTCTGCATTCAATATGCCATGCAGCTTTAGCTGTGTAAGTATTGTGGGTCAGTATTGTAGATGCATTTTGCTAATGTACACAGTATATTAAACAGCAAAGAATTTACAACAAAAAAAAACACCCCACAAAATCCATAAAAGTTCGTCAGTTTAATTCTATATATATGACCTTGAAACCCTCCCTGTTGTAGGATATAATAAAAGACCAGTGTAAATGCTAAAAATTTGGATGTAAGTACACAGGTGTAAATGTAACTGATTTATTTTTTAAGATCAGATTTGGAAAAGCCCACTGTGAACTTGCATATTCATGGAAACAAGCTATTGAAGTCTATGCGCAGGAAAATGTTTTAAAAGATATCAATACTAACAGCAAGAGAAGTGCATTCAATCCAAAACATATATGCTAGGAAACATTGATAAACAGTGCCAGCATGCTACAGTGATTATTATTGATAGAAAGCCGTTAATGTGCAGGAAGAGTTCCCTCAAATACATCTATGAATGGAAAGATTCTTCAGAAAGAAATTCACTGAAAAAAACCTAAATGTTCAGCAGGAGAAAACTATAGCATCGCCTCTCAATTCTGCCACTTCCTCATCCTGAGGTTATCCTAATCAAAGGTGCAAGATGGGACTAACTTCTGTTTCTGATAACCTTTGAGATGTGAGACAGAGATGTCACATTTTCCAATTAGGAAGACAACAGTCCAACTCTTTTGAAAGAGAGGTTCCCTCAGGGACAGGAATTGTTATCTATGAAAATAAAGATTTAACAAAATACCGGGTCTCTCCCTTCTGCCATAATCAACAGCACACATTAGCATGGAATGGGTGAAGAGCAGTTACTTAGGAATGCTTTCTTTTTTTCTCTCTCAGAGTATGTCTAGACTGCATCCCTCTGTCGGCAGAGGGATGCAGATTAGGAAGGTTGCCATTGCAAATGAGGCAAGGATTTAAATATCCCGTGCCTAATTTGCATGAAAATGGCCGCTGCATTTTGTGGACTCAGCACTTTGTTGGCAAAAAGTGGAGGTCTAGAGGGGGATCTGTCAAGAAAGAAAGCCTTTTTCAACAGATCCCTTATGCCTCCTGCAAGGAGGTTTACAGGATCTGTAGAAAAAGGCTTTCTTTCTCAACAGATCCCCCTTTAGACTTCCACTTTTTGCTGACAAAGTGCTGAGTCAGCAAAATACGGTGGCCATTTTTATGCAAATTAGGCACGGGATATTTAAATCCCTGCCTCATTTGCAATGTTGACCTGACTAATCTGCATCCCTCTGCCGACAGAGGGATGCAGTCTAGACATACCCTCAGAGATAGCTGTAAGGTGGATATTTATGAGCTTTTGTTTCAAGATATTTTAAATACAAAACCAGAGCTCATAATCTTAGTGACTGCAGATCTCTATGGAAAGTATCTTTGACCATCTGGTCCCATGCAGGCAGAGGAGGAGTCAGGAAACTATGGAAGGGCAAAGATTCCTATGGGCTTTTCTGAGCTGTAAAGTGCTGCAGTTGTAGATTCAGATCCTCATATGGGAAATATCAGGGTAATTCCACTGCAAAATGGAGTTTTGTTAATTTATGCAAGATGAGGATTTGGTGTCAGGATAAATGTGTTCTCTGCCTCTACAGTTGCAGAACTGTCTATCTAGAGGTGCAGATGAATCTTCAAATCCAAGGAGTAGAGACGGCTGCAGTTTTTTTGGGGGGTGAATTGACTCCCCTGCAAAGCCCTGGTAAAGAAACATTTTAACCGTAGCCCTCTATGTACTGAGGGAATTGTTAATTTGTGGATGGCTGCTGACAAAAAGGGAATTTTCCCATTTAGTAGTTTGACCCTGGAGGGGCAGCAAAGGAGACTTCATTAGATAAATGGTCTGTAGGAGACTGGTTCTGCTGTGGTGTAAGGTTGGAGGGTTGAAATAGTCAGGCTGTCTGGCGCATCTCTCACTTGCTGGCAACTCCATATTTAGTGATCAGCTGGAAATTTACAGTCCCTGCAGATATCCTTCTTTGGATGATGTAAGGTAATTAAAGGGTTCAATCCAGTAAACCTACTCAAGTCAACAAAGGGACTACCATTGACTTCAATTGAGCCTATCATTAGTCCTCTCCAGGTGAAAAAACACCACATAACAGGTAGGCTGCATTTTCTCACCAATTCCGCCTCTGAAAAGGGAGATTTGAAATGTTCTTGCCAAGCTGTGCTATGCATAAATTGGTCACTAAGCAGCTGCTACTGAAAGGAAAGTATCAATTGTGAAACTGAAGACACCTTCACAAGCGCACGTATTAAGTGAGCAACAGTACACACAGAGGGGAATTTCTCTATAATGGCACCATTATAATATGAAATTTGTCAGTGGTACAATGGGGAGAAGGGTGAATGTTAACAGAGATGCATTTCTCCAAACTGCCAGGTCATTTGCATTGTCCTTGCTGCTGTACCTGATCTGATTTATTCTTGATGTCCTCCTTTCATTTTAATGGAATGAGTTTAGAATGGTGAGGTATCTAATGTTGATTTATTGGGTCCTTTTTAATCCTGCAGTTACTAGTGTTCTCTCATTGTGAAAAACAAAATATTTCATGACCCGATCAAAAAACTTTGTTAGTGGTTATAGGTCCATTAAAATATTTCCTTTCTTAATTACATGCAGTGCTACAATTTCCTCTTCACAGAGAAGGAGACAATATAAATTAGCATTAATTTTGTGAAAGGATTGAAGATTCATAACATTTAAATAAAATGTAATACTTATCATCCATAGAACAATGCAAATCAGTCTTCTATAATCAGTTTATGAAATGTAATGAATATATTATATTATGATGCCTAAAAATCCTAATCAGACTAAATGGTACATGGTGAGATTCTGATCGCTATTACCTTTGTGCTGAAATCAGTGGAGATGCTTTGGATTTAGGTGGGTATAATGGAAAACAAATCTGTTTCATTATGTTTTCAAGTTCATAACTGATTTTTTTTAAATAAGCACATTACCAGATGTGGCAAATAGACAGGATCTGTAATACATTTGAATACCAATCTTTGTAATACAGTGGAAAATCATTTGACTTTCCTTTATTCCACCACCAGTTTCTTTCTGGTCCCCTGTAGAATGAACAACTGTAGTTTCAGGGGCATTATGTGATCTCTTTGTTCTTGTTCTCTGTGAAGATTCAGGTCTCAGAATTAAGCTGTGATATTTGTAGCAAGTTATTTTCTCATGAGTCAGTTCTTCTGCCCCTTAATCATTGTGGGTATGTCTACACTACAGAGTTAGTTCGAACTAACTTTCATAGGCGCTACACTAGCGCTCCGCTAGTTCGAACTTAATTCGAACTAGCGGAGCGCTTAGTTCGAACTAGGAAAACCTCATTTTACGAGGATTAAGCCTAGATCGAACTAGCTAGTTCAAATTAAGGGGTGTGTAGACCCTTAATTCGAACTAGTGGGAGGCTAGTCCTCCCCAGCTTTCCCTGGTGGCCACTCTGGCCAACACCAGGGAAACTCTATTGCCCCCCTCCCGGCCCCGGACCCCTTAAAGGGGCACGGGCTGGCTACAGTGCCCGTGCCAGGTGCAAGCCTACCAGCACCCAGCCAGCAGACCCTGCACCTGGCACGGCTCAAGCCAGCCACCCGATGACCCCCAGCCCTCCCCCTCTTCCCGGGACCGCAAGAGGCGGGCACCCGCCTGGGCTAGTGCGGACATCGTGGATCTCGTCCACGATCTCCGCACTAGGCACAGGAAAGTGGACGTCTAGGGCAGGAGAGCTGCCAGCCTGGCCACCCAGGAGCAGGTGTGCATGAAAATCAAGGTGGTCCACTGAGACCCCCGACCCTGAGCCCTGAGCTTACAATGGCTGTCCTGGGTCAGACCAAAGGTCCATCTAGCCCAGTAGCCTGTCTGCCGACAGTGGCCAACCCTAGGGACCTTGCAGGGGATGGACCGAAGACAGCGACCAAGCCATTTGTCTCGTGCCATCCCTCTCCAGCCTTCCACAAACCTTGGGCAGGGACACCACTCCTACCCCCTGACTAATAGCACTCCATGGACCCAACCTCCATCACTTGATCTCACGTCCCTTTAAACTCTGTTCTAGTTCTAGCCTTCACAGCCTCCTGCAGCAAGGAGTTCCACAGGTTGACTATTTGCTTTGTGAAGAACAACAACTTTCTCTTACTAGTTTGAAGCCTGCTACCCATTCCTTTCCTTTGGTGTCTTCTAGTCCTTCTTTATGGGAACTAATGAAGAACTTTTCTGTATGCACCCTCTCCACTCAACTCCTGCTTTTAGGGACCTCTATCCTGTCCCCCCTCCGTCTCCTCTTTTCTAAGCTGAAAAGTCCCAGTCTCTTTAGACTCTCTTCATATGGGACCTGTTTCCAACCCCTCATCATTTTAGTTGCCCTCCCCTCTCCCACCCTCTCTCTTCCCCTCTCCCACCTCCTTTTCCCAGTTTCCCCCAGTTTTGTTCAATAAAGACAGATTCCATTTTTGAACACAATTGTCCTTTATTTTGTACATCAAGAAAAGGGGTTAGGGAAGGGTAAGTGGAAGGAGGTGAGGGAGGAATGGGGTACGAGCCCCCGATGGGGAGGACTAGGCTGGCTCTGCGGGCTTCTGGGGTTGGAAGCTCTCCTGCAGCCCCCCAATTGCCCGCTCTCTCCAGATGGCAGCCTGCGGCAAGTGCAGCCGGGCTGATGGCCGAGTGCTGTGATGTGCCCAGTGTGGGCACTTCGGGCACTCCAAGCCAGGACTGGTTTGCAAGCAGGGCACCCCTGAGAACTGTCTGTCCGGGGTGGGGGTCGGGTCCCTTTAAGCGCAGCCCTCAGCTAGCCTGAGACAGCATCTCCACACTCTAAGTCCTCCTCTGATGCCCTGCCGGCACTGCTTCCGGCCATCCTTAAGCCCGGTTCAGGGTCCACTTAATGTGGACATGCTAGTTCGAATTAGCAAAACGCTAATTTGAACTAGTTTTTAGTTCTAGACGTATTAGTTCGAATTAGCTTAGTTCGAATTAACTAATTCGAACTAAGTTAGTTCGAATTAGCGCACTGTAGTGTAGACGTACCCTGTTTTGTCTTTCTTTGAATTCCCTTTCTATTACTAGAGAAACAAGGTGGATGAGATACTATATTTTATTCTGTTGGTGATAGAGACAAGCTTTTGAGCTACATAGAGCTCTTCTTCAGGTCTGGTGGTGGAATAAGCATACTCATGTAAAGCTAAATACAAAGTGGAAGGGATTGCTATTCCTATTACAGTAAACTACCGATAATCCGGCACATTTAGGACCCAGGGGGTGCCGGATTATCAGATATGACGGACTATTGGAAGAGGCCCTATGAGGCATCTGGGGTGGGGTGGGGGAGATGCCTCCCTTCCGATAGTCCAGCTCTGCCCCAGGCGTCCCTGATTCAGCCTCTGCTGGTCAGTTTCAGCAGCGGCTGAATTGGGGACCCCTGGGGCAGATCAGCTGGGGTTGCTGCAGGGTTGGTCCTGCAGTGCCGAGGGGCGATGCTATGGGACCAACCCAGAAGCACCCCAGCTGCTCTGACCCCAGCTTCCCCGATTCAGCTGCTGGTCAGTTTCAGCAGCGGCTGAACTGGGGAAGCTGGGCGCAGAGCAGCTCCAATTGTCCAGCATCCAGAGCACTTCTGGGTTCCTGATGGTGCCGGACCATCAGGAGTGCCAGAGCATTGGATGCCAGGCCAAAGGAGTTTTACTGACATTTTTTGTCTTTCTCTTAAGGCAGTGGACTGAGATCCAGGGAAATGTGGTTCATTCCCTGATTCTGACACAGAACACTTTTGACACCTTGGGCAGCATCTCTGTATGAATTCCTCCCATATAAAATGGGGGTAATACTCTTTCCTTTCTCCCACCTCAGTCTTGTCTCTGGATCACAGGTCACATGTGGTTTGTCAAGATCAGATTCTGGCAGGCCTCAAGAGAGTTTATTTACCTGAGTGTCTGAAGGTACAGCCACTCGCAGCTCCCAGTGGTTATGGTTCCCTGTTCCCAGTACAGGAAGAGACATGGATCAGGCCACCACTTCCCACAGCTGCCATTTGCCGGAAATGGTAAACT
The DNA here is from genome assembly GCF_049634645.1 of Pelodiscus sinensis. NCBI lineage: Eukaryota > Metazoa > Chordata > Testudines > Trionychidae > Pelodiscus > Pelodiscus sinensis. Next base: position 259,376,331 of record NC_134711.1, read on the forward strand.
GTGGCATTTTGGAGCTGTAGGACTTCACCTATGGATACTGAGGTAAGCGAAGTGTCTGGTGGCCCCAGCAGCTAACCATGATGGACCATGTGCAGTTGGTACATCAGACATTTCCCATTCCTGATGTAGATCCTAAGGTGTTGAGGGCAGTTTAGGGATGGGAAGCTATCTCTTTAAGAGCAAAGGAGTTTTCTGCTCCTGGTTGCAGGCTAGGGATTTCTGTAGCGAAGTGTGCTATTGCACTCATTCTGAAAAGTACCAGCTTAGGAAACACAGACCCTTAAGCCTCCCAAGAACCCACTGCCCATCCTAGGCAGTGTTCTGATGGCTCCCAGGAGTCTGCCAGATGCTGCAAGAGGTGTGTGATGTCCTGGTCTGGGGCGGAGATCCTGGCCCTCCTGCAGGTGTGGGGCGAGGAGTAAAACCTCCAGGATATCCACTCCAGACAGCACAATGCCGACATCTACAGTCAGATGGGTGATAGCCTGGCAACAAAGGGCCACACCAGGAACCAAGAGCAGGTCTGGAGCAAGGTCAAGGGGCTCTGCCAGGCCTACGCCAGTATGAGGGAGTGCAGCTCCCACCGTGGGGCAGAATCCCACTCCTGCCGCTATTTTGAAGACCTGGGGTGCAGCCCCTTCCCCACCACTGGTGGTGGACTTGGGGCTGGAGACGCCCATCATCTCCTGCCTGGGGGTCACATCCAGGGATGAGGAGGAGGAGAGAAGGAGGAGGAAGCCCCTTATGCAGCCAGTTCTGTGACCATGATCACCCTGAAGTTGTACCCCACAACCTGGATGTGTCCCAGGCATCCTCTGAGGCTAGGGAGGGATCATCAGGTGAGTGGTTGCAGCACTGGAGTATCCCAGGGCTCCTGCTCACAGGCTCTGAGGAGGCCAGACACACTTCTGACACCTGGGGGGGACACCCTCCCACTACAAGCCACCACTAGAAGGAGGCAGGGGACAAGGACACACACACAGATTCTAGAGTGCCACACATGGCTCACGGGCATGTCTGTATGCTTGAGGAAGCACCCACTCCCAGGGACAGCACTGACAGGCACAGGTGTGTTTGATGCTCACCCCCTCTCTCCCTCCAACACCTTCACAACTTCTCCCCCAGCGACCAGGGATACAAGTTCTCTCCCCTTGGGATGCCACCACGGTTGTACCTGGCATGTGCATGGCACTGATGGAAGCCCAGCCAGCTCGAGGCCGCCATTCTTTCCCTTGGATCCCAGTGTGGCTTGCAATTTCCCATGCCTGCTTGTCCCTAGGATGTGAGGAGGTGGGAAACATGGTCTCCTGGGGACATCTGGGCACCTGGAAGAAAAGGCCCACTGTCCAGGCCACACATGACCTTGCTCCTGAAACATCACCTTCCTCTGACCCAGGAACCATCAGTCTCAGCTCACAGATGAGGGCAAGGCTTCAGGGACAATGTCTCCAGGGATCACTGACCGTCTCTCTATATTGTTCCTAGCCGGAGCAGCTGTGATAAGGGGGCAGGCAACACCACCTGAGGCAACTGCCCAACCCCGCGGTAGCCACAGGCTCCATAGGACCCAGAAAGACCCGATGCTGGATCACGTCCCCATACTCTGGGACTTGCATGAGATGCTGGCCCAGAAGGTCTGGAAGGACATGCAATGGCATAGAGACACGTGGATGATGATGCTGCAGCAGGGACACAATATGTGCACAACCATGCAGGCTCTCCTCACCCATCCAGAACCTGCTCCTGCTCTTGTTCCTGCCCATTCCCAGTTCCCAGTCCTGCCCCTCCCCCATGCCAGTCCCTGCCCTCCTCCCATGCCTGAACCTGATCCAACCCCTCCTCCTAATTATCCCCCTAGCCTTCCTGGCGCCACCCACCCCTGAAGTCGCAGAGGTCCTCGCACACGAGGCAGAGGAAGCACCAGAGCCACGCACCACTACCAGATCCCAGCCCTGAGCCTCTCCTCTTCCCTCCCCCCTCTTTCAGCTCCCTCTCCCTCCAGGGTTCTCTCCCTGCTTACTCCCCAGTTTCTTCTTCACCAAATAAATCACAACACAGTTCTGTTTTTATCAGCTAAACAGGGTTTTTTTTTATTGTCTCTGCAGGGGAGAGAGGTGGAGGGAATAAAGGAGGGGTTGTTGTAAGAAAGGCAGAGGGGGCAAGGCACAGGGCTCTAGTGAGGAGGCCCTCAAGAGAGTGTCAATGGAGTCCTTGTGAGAAACTCTCCCTCACATCCCTCCTGGATGTGCACCCCCACATGATGGGCCTGCTGGATGGCAGCTGTGCATGGCTGCTCAAAGGACCTTCCCTCCCATTTGGCCTCTGCCCCCCACCCTGGAAGGAATGCTCCCCCTTCTTCTCCATTCTGTTGTGGAGCACACAACATGCAGATACCTGGGGAATGTTCTGCTCCCCCATATCCAGAAAGATCACGAGGCATCTGACCCTCGCCTTGAGATGCACTCCACCTCCATGTGGGCCCTGCCCAGGCAGTCATTGAAATAGTCCTTGCTGGAGTCAAGGTGTCCAGTATATAGTTTCATTAGCCATGGCAGGAGAGGGTAGGCCGAATCCCCCATGATGCACAGTGGCATGTCCACATCCCCAATCCTAATGATGTGCTTGGGGAAGAACCTGTTGGCCTCCAGCTTCTGGAAATGGCTGGAGTTTCTGAACATATGGACTTTGTGCACCTTTCCTGACCAGCCGACAAAGATGTCTGTAAAGTGGCCACGTTGGTCAACAAGGGTCAGCAGGATCATTAATGTACTGTGATGCCTGGTGGTCAGAGATCCAGATAGGGATTTGGGTATCCTGAATAGCCCCTCCACAGTTGGGAAAGCCCATGGCAGCAATGCCAATTGTGATGGGCTCTACGTTGTTGAGGTGGATGACTCTGCACAGTAGGACAGTGTTGATGGCCCTCACCACCTGCAGAAGGAGACAAACAAACAAACAAAACAGAGCATCAAAGGGGTTCCAGAGCCCTTGGAAGGTCTACTTCAAACACCCCTGGAGCCACCCCCAGTGTAGCCCAGCCCTCCCATCAGGGCTATGTGAGGGCAGGACTGGAGAACCGCCTGGGTACAGGGATGGAGGCTTCCTCCATCTTCCCCATCCCACGTACCATCAAATCCCCCTTTCCCTGATGTTCAACTTCCCCAAACTGAACTAGTTCCTGACAGATTGGTAACTGTTGAGTTTGATGAGCTTCCAGATTGTGATGGTGACCCATTTCTCCAGGGGGATGGCGAGTCTCTTAGGGTATGTCTACACTACCCTCCTAGTTCGAACTAGCGGGGTAATGTAGGCATACCGCACTTGCAAATGAAGCCCGGGATTTGAATTTCCCGGGCTTCATTTGCATAAGCGGGGAGCCGCCATTTTTAAAACCCCGCTGTTTGAACCCCGTGCAGCGCGGCTACACGGGGCTCGAATTAGGTAGTTCGGACTAGGATTCCTATTCCGAACTACCGGTACACAAGGAATCCTAGTCCGAACTACCTAATTTGAGCCGCGTGTAGCCGCGCTGCACGGGGTTCGAACCAGCGGGGTTTTAAAAATGGCGGCTCCCCACTTATGCAAATGAAGCCCAGGAAATTCAAATCCCGGGCTTCATTTGCAAGTGCGGTATGCCTACATTACCCTCCTAGTTCGAACTAGGAGGGTAGTGTAGACATACCCTTATGCATGTCCCGTCGATGGAGGACAGGGGCGAGCTAGGCACACAACTCCAGGAATGTCTCCTTCCTCATACGGAAGTTCTGGAGCCACTTCTGGTCATTCCACCACTCCATGATGAGCCATTCCCACCATTCGGAACTGGTGTCCAGCTGCCAGAAGCAGCACTCCACAGTAGGGTGCATCTAAAAGAGCTGTATTCCCAGACACATGTTGAGGGTCTCCTTAAGCAGCTTGGGGTCATGTTCCTGGAGGGCAGCCTGCAGAAACTTTTGCATAAACTACAGCACGACAGTCAGGGTGCCATCACATGCCCAGATGCAGCCTTGGCTCCATAGCAGGGAGAGTTGTGATGTCCAAACACAGGGCAACCAAACCATACAGTGGAAATGATTTGCTATTACTCAGAGAGGTAGGCAAGCAGGAGAAGAACCTGAGAAATGGCTGTGTAGGGGGGGGGTCTCTTTAAATATGTATCTCAGACAGCCTCAGGCAGCAGCTCCAGGAAGTCACTGCTGACCTAATGTCCTGCCTGAACTGGTTCCAGGGGCCTTAAATGCAGGGGAGCATCCAATCAGCATGGATGCTCTATTTCAAAATAGCAAATTGCTATTTTGAAGGGCTTTTTGTGTATAGGCACTCTATATATTCTGTAAGATATCTGAATTTTAAAAAATAGCACAGTGTTACCTGGCAACCATCCAGCAAATGTATTAATGTGTTAATCTAATTTCTGTGCACATATATTGAGAACATATTAGTAAATTGTTAGGAACCAGAGCTGTCTCTATGTGAATGTATAGCACCTACCATAATGAGCCTGAATTTCAACTGGGGCTGGGGTCCGATTAATTGATATTAATACAAATAGCACTTTATAGTATCAAGGTGTGCATACTGGAGTGCAGAGTATTCTCCACATACTTGCACTAATATAGTACTTAGGGTATGTCTACACTACAGTGCTATTTCAAATTAATTTATTTCGAATTAGTTAATTCAAAATAATCTAATTTGATATAACTCAACTAGACACAAAAACTAAATCGAAATAGCGTTTTTCTAATTCGAAATAGCACGTCCACATTGAGTGGACCCTGAATCGCAGGTAAGGCTGGCCAGAATCAGTGCCAAAAGGGAATCAGGGTCGGATTGAGTGTGTGGGGCTGCTGCCTCAGGCTATCCGAGGTCTGTGCTTAAAGGGACCTGACCCACCATCCCGGACAGACAGTTCTCAGTTTTCTCTGCTTGCTGGTCTACCTTGCTGAGGGAGAGCAAAGCATTTGTGTCTTGGAGTGCTCTGCTTGCCCTCACTCGGGGCACCACGGCACTCTGCAACATGGAACCAGACCTGCCCCTGAGGACTCTGCTGCATCTCGTGGACACATTGCCAGCAGCCTGGCAGCTCCAGGAGGGGCTGTCAGGATCCAGGGGGCCCTGCAGGAGAGCTTCCACCCTGAGGAGCGCTAACAGTCTCCCCAGTCTGCCCCACTGGGGGCTTGTGTCCCATTCCTTCCTTTCATCCATCCACTTACCCTTCCCTAGCCCCCTCCCCTTCCTGATGTCAAATAAAAGACATGTATTTTAAAAAATAGAAACTGTCTTTATTTAACACAACTGGGGAGGGGGAATGAAACTCTGGGGAGACAGGGGAAAGGAGAGGGAAGGAAATAAGGTGGGAAAGGGGAGGGGTGTAGCAGACCGGGCCAGGTCTGGGCACAGCTGAGGGCTTCTGTTCAAGGAGAATTGCTCAAATTCGGGGCTCCTTACAGCCTCCAGACTGGAGACCTTCCCAAACAGGCCACAAACCAGTCCCATAGAGCACTTTGGTTGCCTGCCTGACGCCTCACGAGCAAAACCCCTCCGACACCCCAGCACTATCTGTGCCCCAGATGGTCCCGGGCCTCATACACAGGTGAGGGGTCTAGAATCCAATGTCACTTTCCCTGAATAAGTTCTGTCCGGTTCCAAGAAACCAGGCACAGATCCCCGGTCAATTTACCCTCTAGACCTTACCCACAAATCACACTGACTCAGTCCTTTAACATCTAAAAGTTTATTATTACAATAAAGAAAATCATGAGAGTAAGGTTGTTAAAGGATAGTACATTACATGCATCGAATTTCCCAGTTCTCGATGCAGGCTCTAGCAGAGATGTTATAGCTGCTGGCTTAAAAGTCCGTGTTACACATCCTAGGTCAGGATGGATCCACAGTTCTTCATAGCTAGTGCTCCCTTGCGAGGCTGCTTCTGGGGTCAGGAGCAGATCTGAGTCCAACATGGAGTCTGCCACATGGCATATTTATACCCTCCTTCCAGGTTTCTTCCAAGCTGGAGGGAGTCACATGGCCAGTGGCCAGGTGTGTCTTTGGTCTTCAGAGGCCCATTGTTCCCTGGAACTTCGCTCATTAGCATGTCCATAGGCCAACATTCTTAGCCCATTATTCAAGCACATTCAGAGAGATTTCCAGTCTCCATATAGAGTACAGATTCCTAACTCCACACACAGACATTATACAGATATATGAAGAGCAGATACAGAATCAGAAGAAAGTAAGCTTTTGTTTGACACCTCACATGGCCCCCTTTGTACCACTTTTGGGGTGAACACCTCCCAATGGGTGCAGCAGTGACCCGGCTGCTCCCCTCACAATCCAATAATGTGACAAGGGGGAAACCTGGGAGGAGGGAGCTGGAAGGAGGAAGCAAGGGGAAGAAGGGGAAGGGGAAGCTGAGAGCTCAGGGGTGGAGGTCTCGTCAGGCCACATGTCTCCTAGCACGGTGAGAGAGGGGGCCTCAGCGTCCCCGGGGGGATGGGGAGGAGGGTGCAGGGGTTGAGCTGGGGGTTATAGAGATTTAGGAGGAGGGTGTGGAGGTTGAGGAGGAAGAGGTGGGAGGGGGGACAGGAGTGGGAGGAGGAACAGTAGCTGGGGGGGGGAGCAGGCACAGGACCGGCACAGGGCAGCATGCTCTGTAGGAGCACCTGTAGGTTTGAGTACATGGCAAGGTCCTGAACAAGCTGCTCCCGGTGGAGCTGCAGGTCCTCCTGAATCCAGGCCTGGATGGTGCGGTGCAGGGCTCGCAGGGCCCCCATGTGCTGGTCCCGGTACCTCTGCTGTGTGTTGGTAGTCCGGAGCAGGCCGCGGGTACGGGAGCATGTCCCAGGTGGGGTGGTGCACCCTGCACGAGCAGCTGGTGAAGCTGTAGAGAAAGAAGAGAAGTGGTCAGTTCTCCCTGGGGATGCAGTTGATGATGCCCAACCCTCCTCCCCTCCCCCCAGCGACGTGAGGGCAACCATGCCTTGCACCATCAGAGCCTTTGTGCTTGCACAGAGGCCATGGTCAGGATGTCTGTCTCTTCCCAGGACTGGGAGCTGCTCCAAGACCGCACCCATGCCCCTGTGCCGTGTATAGTGCAGGAGCCGGGGGGGGGGGGGGGGGAGGGGAGATGTCCCCTGCCTCTGTGTAGAGGGGGCGTGTGATGGGAGAGCGTCCTGCTGGGTCCCACCCTGGGATCGGGAGTGTGTCAGGTCTCTTCACACATGCATGTGCCTATTGGTCCATGGACCCTGGGTGTCACGCAGCTGGAGCCACCTGCCCAAGGGTGGCATAGCACGTGCTCATATGTGCACAGGTGGTTGCATGATCCATGGGAGGCATGGCCCACGCACGCAGTCCCTGGTCTCCCTCTCCACCTCCCCCCTGGGTAGGGCATAGTGCTGGCCCTTACCTGGTATGGCCTCCCTGGATGATCCTGTTGACTCCAGTGCTGGGACAGCTGGTGGTGGACCCTCTTGTGCTCCTGGGTCAGGGCCCTCAGCTCCGAGCTCGCTGTCTCCCGGGCTGGAGTGGACCGCCCCACCCCCCAGGAGTCGGTCGAGGGTGGGGAAGTAGAGGCAGGTGGCTGCCCCAGTTGTGGTACCACTCCTGGTGGCCCTGGGGTACGCCTGCCACTGCTCCTTGACTTTCAGCTGCTCCTGGGTACGCCTGTGGCCCTTTCTGGCCATGGTGGCCACTATTCAGCCGTAGACGGCCGCGTTCCTCCACCTAGTACAGAGATCATGGAAGTTGGGGGCCTCCCTCCAAACCTCAATGAGGTCCATGATCTCCTCATTAGTCCATGAGGGGGCACGTCATCTACGGCCCCTGTCTGGCCCCTGGGTACTGGGAGACTGGGCGGGGGATGGTTGGCTGCCACTGGCTGACATTGTGCAGCCACTGGCTGAGGGTCTGCGGCTGCTGGCAGGCCTGGCTCTTGAACATGCCCAGTGGCCAGACTCTACCTCTTTAAAGGCCCCAGGGCTGGGGGAGAGGAGAAGAGTTTTCCTGGTTGTGCACAGAGTGGCCACCAGGGGAAACTGGTTAGGGCTGGAGGCCCCCTAATTCGAAATAAGTATCTAAACAGCACTTATTTTGAATTAGCTATTTCGAATTTAGTGTTATTCCTTGTAGAATGAGGTTTACAAAATTCAAAATAAGCGCTCCACAATTTCGAATTTATTTAGAAATAGTGGTTTGTATGTGTAGACGCTGTTAAAGTTAATTCAAAATAACAGCTGTTATTTCAAATTAACTTTGTAGTGTAGACATACCCTTAGGGGTTATCGCCTTCTTGATCTGTAGGCTTTTGCCACAACTCCTACTGAAAGCTCATGTATATTTCTTTTGTGCACTCAAACGCTTAATTTTAAAAAATATATCTAATGATGCCTGAAAAAGCAAACATTTGACTGTATGTAAGCTAAATGTAAAATTGCATATCTTATCAGGGTATGAATACTTCCTATATATCAGACATCCAGGTCTTTTGCTGAAAAGTTCAACTTTTGAGTTTAATAATCCATTATAAATGCAGTTTCAACTTGCAAATTAAAGGACCATGCAACCGCACTACAATGTGACACTCAATCCTGAAATCCTGAAGACAAGCACTTACAAACATTTAAGGCTGGGACAAAAATCCGCAGAATCAAAGACATTCTTTGCTAATGCTGAGGGCTGTACTGTACCATTTAAGCAAGTCTTTGTGTTGCTGATAATGTGGAACTGCTGTAGGCAAGTTAGGGAGGGAGTGTGCCTTCTTTAAGCTCCTAATTGTGAAAGGGAGCATGCAGCTTGCTACACCTGCTTGCAGGCCTGGCTTATTGCCTGGGAAAGGCTCCTTCACATCTCTTCTCAAGCAATATGTACTCTTAAGGGTGCATGGCAGGAATATTCCCTGTCCATGCATAGAGAGCGTAAGGAGCAGCAGGGCTCTTTGCAGTTTTCCAAATACAGTCTATGCACCTACAACAGGGCCAATTTGTCCTTGGCAATTTGTCCTCTCTTTATGATTCTTAACAACTTTGCTCCTCCCTTCTCTCCCCTCCCCCCCCACTTCTTTCAGAAACTGAAAGTCAGTAATGCGGCAGCAGGAAGAAATTTTAATTTTTTACCTATCAGCATTTTGTTACAAAATGTTAACTCTGGACCAGAACATGACCTCTCACTCATATAAATTACTGCTCACTAATGTGAGTAAAACATTTATAATAAGGGCTTTTTTGGTTCAGCTCTATAGTTCTTGTGCTGACAACAATATTGTAATTTTGAGTAGGGTCTACAGATTGAGACTCTTAATTTGCATCTGCTAACTAGAGGTGTGGTTTAAAAAGAAAAAAGTGAAACTCTCAGAAATATATAATTCATATTAAAACAAAATACAATAAAAGGTACTTTTTACCTATGTTTATGACCCATACAAATACAAATAGCAAAATATCAAAAGATACCATCATCATGAACTTTGGAAAGCAATTATTATGGCTTCCTTCTATAAAGTGCAGGCAGTCAAGGCCTGAGTTCGAAAGTGTGAGCACACTTACATTTTCAGGTTGGCAGCACACACATATTTTATGAACAGATTGTTTAGCATTGTTATTTGTAAGTCAGTATTTGAAGCACCTTATGCATCTTTAGTCCAATTGACAGATTAGTGTGACTTTAATGTGTCCTTCCTTTCTCAACCAACATATCTGTACTGAAATTCAGGTCAGCTTTAACAAAAAGTTTCTACTTCCCTGAATGATAGGAAATATCCCTTTATTGTGATGCATGGCACATTCTCAAGAAATGCAGGAAGCAAATCTTTCATTCTGGAAGTGTCTCTTTCCCACAAGAGTTTTCTTCCATGACTGTTGTCCCTCCCTCCCAAAATTCAGACATAAATCTTATTATAAACACTTCTCTAAATAGGACACAAGTCACCATTGTGCTGTGTTCTGCCATGTGTACTTTCACTGAGGACATTACACATCCTGCAGTCTCACTGAAACAAGAATTGGGCCTATTGCTTGTTGGGTTAATGTTTGTAACAACATTGATGAACTTGGAAAACATTTCTCCTGTTTTATCTCCATCCATCAAAAATGACTAAATCAGACATAACTAGATGTATGTCTACTTTCTTCTATAAAGAGAACATATTGTGGCCGTGATGTATTAGATTCAGCTGTTCCCAGCAGTTTTGTATATTGAATCAGATGAGACATTTTCTGAACTGTTTCTAATCTTGAGCAGTGCTAAAGAGAGTCATGGAATTCCAGTGTGTGACTAGGTGGAAAAATAGATGTCTCTGCTTTCTTCACATGCCAATTCATGAAACATAGGAACTTGAGGCTATGATGCAATAGATAAGGTAATTAAGTCCATGAGCAGAATGCTGCAGCTTTTAATTAGCAGGTTCTCTTTTATTGCCAAATACATAGAACATTGTCCTGGAAAAGAATATCTCAATTAATTCTTGATTCACACAGTGAATACAATAATTAACTGCTTTGAATATTTTCCCACGCCCCGAAAGACACTTCATTAATTGAATTTAACTCCTCCATTCAAAGCCTCTTGCCGTTCTAATATGTCCAAGAAGAAAAAAACCCATAATCTTAGTCATCATTCCCATACCACCAGTACCACCATTAAGCATCTGTGTAAGGACTTTCATCTTCCTTTACAAACAATAACAAATTATTCATCCATATGTATTTGCAAAGTGTATGAGAACATTGCCATCTTTTATGAAAATATGAGTAATTCCAGAAAAGATTCTGGATCAAGTTATGTCAATCATCCTTCAAAAGGAGTGCACTCTGGAGTTTATAAAAATGTCCAGTCCTGGTACTGCAACTTATGGATCCTCTTAAAAATGTCAACACATTTTGTCTCACATTTGAATTTGAATTTTTTGTCCATAAACTCAGGGTATGTCTACACTACCCTCCTAGTTCGAACTAGGAGGGTAATGTAGGCATACCGCACTTGCAAATGAAGCCCGGGATTTGAATTTCCCGGGCTTCATTTGCATAAGCGGGGAGCCGCCATTTTTAAAACCCTGCTGGTTCGAACCCCGTTCAGCGCGGCTACACGGGGCTCGAACTAGGTAGTTCGGACTAGGATTCCTATTCCGAACTACCAGTACACCTCGTTCCACATTTCATCTGAGATCTCACATTTCATCTGAGATCTACATTTCATGCTGAAAGCACACCTTCAATATTTATCTGAAGTAATACTACTCCTTCATCGATGGTGACTAAGACCATCACCCTTTACTGTTATGAGATTGGTGGGCAAAGACATACTTTAGAAGTCCATTTTAACCAATTTTCTAACTTACAAGTGTCACAGTAGTGGAATGTTTGCACCACACTAGAAAGAGAAGGGGTCAAAGTAGGTGAGAGGGATCATGCACAGAATCCTCGAAACAAAGAAGGACTCACTAAGGGTGTGTCTGAACAGCACAGTTATTCCAAAATAACATGGTGCGTGTTTACACTACAAGCCATTATTCTGAAATAATGCTGAGTTGGAGGACTTCTTACTCCAACTCCCGTTAGCCCTCATTTCATGAGGAGTAAGGGAAGTTGAAGGAAGAGTGTTGTTCCTTCCATGTAGACATCACCAAAAGCAGAATTAAGCTATTTTGACTTCAACTATTCAGTTGACTTAGGTGAAGTTGCTCAGCTTAATTCAACTCTAGCCCCGCAATGTAGACATACCCTCAGAAAGACATTTGGGAGATGGCTTGTTGCAGCAGCCAATCAGGGCCAGTAGGGGCCATATATATATGACTGTTGCACAGAGCAGAAGGCAGTCTCTCTCTGAAGTGCAAGGGAGAAGAACTGAATACCTAGGAGAACCTCGGCTAAAGCTTTGCTGGTCAGGGTATCAGAGCAGAAGGAATTTTTGGCTGACTACCAGGGTGAGGCCCTGGAGGATAGGAAGACTAGGTGCTAGGGAGAAGTGGCCTAGGAAAAAAGAAACTGCAGAGGAGTTGGATGATGGGCCGTGAGTGGCTGCTGGCTATAGGGGCTCTGGGTCAAGATCCAGAATAGCAGGCAGTCCTTGTCCCCCGCCCCCCACTTTGCTCACAACACAGACTTCGGTTTGCTTCTGAAGCAAAGGACTAGACTTTAGACTGCAATGGGCTGAAAGCAAGTAAGAAGGACTGAGGCCAGTGAGAGAACTGAGAACTGTTCGTCTCCCAGAAGAGAAAAAATGACAGTGTGCCCTCTGATTGTGCCCACAAGAGGATGCCATGGTCTAGGGAGTGACACAGGTCTCTGAGAGGTGGAGACAGGAGAAGTGACAGTGATGAGATGCCACTAGAAGAGGGTGTATTGTTGAACAGCTAATTCCCAGAACACTAGTAGGAGATACCTTGGTGGTGAGTCCCAACCCAATACAGTCCCATAAGTCTCAAACAATCCTCATTTCAAAGGAAGTGATTCATTCCATCTCCAAAATTACTTCAAAGTATAATGATCGTTCTCAGTTACTATTGAAAACATATATTGTCTAATAAAGACTGGCAACGTGTTATTTACAGTAAAGCAGTTAATCCATAGTATTTCAAATTACCTGCCAGAATAATTATTTTTGTGCTTCCTACTAAGTGAATCTTTAGCACTAGTAAAAGAACATTTCCATTCTATGAATAAATCACTGCAATGCTGAATAATTCATAGGCAGTTATATCAATTAGTGAGGGCTAACATATTCAATCAGCCACAGGACAAGATGGCTAACTGTGTAAAATACTTGAAGAACCTTTGGGGAGTTTATTATCCAATAAACCCAAATAAGTATATCTTTTGTTGGAGATTTCCCTTTTGCAATCAGGAATCATTACTGTTACAGTCATTGACCTACTTTCTAGGTCTTTTTCTGAAGTTTAGGGGTACTTTTGAATCCTAAAACATTCAAAACAACAACTTAACCCAAGTCACATTTGAAACCAATAGAGCAATAGGCAAGCTTTCTTCTTCATTTCTTCTTCTTCTTTATTATATGTGGAGATGGCAGCAACACCAAAGATTTTATTTTAAGGCTAGAATTGTAGGCACACATTTTGCTTATGGTATAGCCTCCCCTTTTACCTTTAACATTAAGAATATCTTATATCACATGAATCAAAATTCACAAAGAAAGGCTAATAAAGAGACATTTTGGATTGCGCTGCCACTATTTGACGTCTGAATTAATTATAGTGATGTCATGCATATACATTTAGCTAATATTTACTTGACAAAAGTATTTTCAGTCCCTCAGCAGCTGAGTACTCACATGACCAGTTTTCTGAGTATAAGTGATTGCTGTAATATGATAAGGAGGAGAGAAGGGCTTTAGTTCTGTTGTTTATTTACTTTAAAAAAATCACAATTCCCTCCAAAGTTTCATCGGCAAATCATATTCTATAATGGTACCTGGAAGGGAAATTTAATACAAGTCTTCGTGGGGAAATTGGGTGGGTGTCTGGAAGGCTATTTGGATAGATGACACATATAGAAATTGTAAGCATTTCCAGTAACTGGATGGTGGTTAACCAGCAGAAAACAGTGTCTCTGGGACATGACCCCCCTTCCTCTGAATTAGCTAGCATTTATTGTTAGGAAAGGAGCAGTACTTTTTCTCATTAAGTACAAGACTATAACTCTGGATGGCTCCAGTGAAAGAGGAACACCCTTTTTATAAACTGAAACAAGGTTCACAACAGTGTGGTTATTGTGCCACACAGTGCTTCATTTTAATGAGAATTTGGAGAGTAGATGGATCAGTAGATTGTTAATGGATAAGAATCTTTTTATAGGTTACCAGTTCACATCTAGTTTGTGGGGGCCAAAAGTTAATCACCTGTGTTCTAGATAGTGATGTATGTGAAATGCAATGAAGCTGGTTTTTCCTTCCAGCTGCGATCGCACAAGGATAGTACACTGCTATCATGGGCTTTTTTAAAAAACCATTGCATAATACTCCTGTAATTGGTTGTGTGCAACTGGTATGCAAGACAGATGGCAAGCAGAACTGGTTTTGGCTTGTTGAAATTGATTCTGCTAAGTTCAAAATAAATGTTACATTAGCAGGACAACTTAGAAAAGGAAAATAACATAATGAGGGGATTATCTGTCATGGTAAAGCAATGAACAGCTTCTCTAAAGTTCGATTTAATGTTTTCTTTTTTCATTCCTGCCCTTAACAAAAACATTCGGTTGCACAATATACAGAATATCTTTTGGTAGCATAAAAATAAGAAGCACTGAAAATGCCATATCACAAAACACAGAAAAGATGATTAATATTTGTTCTTGGTTTCAAATAAGGAACTAGTGAGACTATACATTTCAAATAAAAATGCTAAATTTTTCCCATTTTTTAACCATTTTTGCTATATAGTAAAGCTGAAAAGCATCTAAAATTGAGACACAAGCTTCTGACATAATGTGACCTGATTTTCAGAGGTGCTCGAGAATCACAACCTCTATTTTAAGTCAGCGGAGAGGCTCAGAATCTATGAACACTGAGAACGTATACAGTTGTTGAACTTAAAAACTTAAATTTCTGTCCCAAAGTATTTCCAATCCTAGAAGTATTTCCACTGAAACCAGTTATTACTCCAGAAGTGAAATCAATATTTTAACGGTGTTCATATGAGGTGAAAATAATGTAGAGAAATCCCAAATTTTATTCTCTCTTTTTATGTGACCAAAATTGAAATTTTGTCCCAATGATTAATTGAACTAGATATTGAAAGTAAACATAGTAGCCAAATTTGACCCCTTTTTCTTTGTGAGTTATCCATGAACATATCACCATTTTTTACAAATGTGTTCATTATTTTTATTTGATTAATAACAACAGGATGTTTAACTTGCTATTAAAAGTCCCCAGCAATGGATGTTCCACAACCTCCCAAGGCAATTTATTTCAATAGTTAACCACTCTGACAGTTAGAAAGGTTTTTTTTCCCTAATGCCAAACCTAAAACTCTCTTGCTTCAATTTAAGCCCGTTGCTTCTTGTCCTATCATCAAAGGTTAAAGAGAATCATTTTTCTCCCTACTCTCTTCCTCCTAATCAGATTTCAGTAATTAAAATCTGTTATCATGTCCCCTCTCAAACTTCTCTTTCCCAGACTAAACAAACCCAATCCTTTCAATCTTCACTCATAGGTGATATTTTTTTTACCTTTAATCAGGCCTACCAAAAAAGGGGAGCAACAAGGCAAGAGCAAAAAGGCCCAAGTGATTCAATAGAGACAGATACTGGTCCCTTTAAATTACCGTCAGAGCACTGCAAAGTCCACTCTGAGTGGCTCTGAGAGCTGGCTGCACACAGCCTACCCTTTCTGCCTAAAACCCCACTCTTTCCCTTTCTGAGAGCAAGTTTGCCAGCCCCCTTGCCTTAAATCATTTTTGTTGCTCTTCTCTGGGTTATTTTTCCAATTTGTCCATATCTTTCCCAAAATGTGATGCCCAAAACTGGACACAATACTCCAAATGAGGCCAAACTAGCATGAAACACAGTGGAAAAATTACTTGTCATTTCTTACTTACAATCCTGCTGCTAATACATCCTAGAATGATGTTTGCTTTTTTTGCAACAGTGTTACCCTCTAGACTCATATTTACCTTGTGGTCTGCTATGACCCATATAGATTGTATTTCCCTAGTTTGCTAATGAGAAGGTTACGTGACACTGTATCAAAAGCCTTACCAAAGTCTAGATATATACGTCTATTGCTTCCTCCATCCACAATGCTTGTTACCCTGACAAAGAAAGCTTTCTGTTCTCAGACTAGATGATCAGTGTTCTAAAAAAAGCAGAAGGGTCACTGACTAAATTCATAAAAAATATTTTTAGGTTTAAGATGCTTGTATCCCAATAAACCATAGAAGAAGATATGCAGATCTAGGAAAGAAATAGTACTATTTTAAGTCAAAAAGGAAAAGGAGGCAGATATTTTGGCTGAGCACTTCGGTTCCTTCGTCCTGTCAAGGAGACATGATTGCTCTCTTAATTTCCCTCTTAAGTGGACAGAATGCCTTGAGTTTAGTTCTGTAGTCAAACATATGTAAATGCCTTTTCCTTTTCAGCAATCAGAAAAGTTACAAAACAGTATCATTTCTCTCTGTGGGCTCAATAGTCTTTTCAGCCTTTGGCTGAGCTCTTTGAGAAAGTTCCTTTTCTCATATGGTCAAAATATCAGATTACCTCCCCCTTGGCACTGCAGACGTGCAGGGGAATCTTTTCAATTTCTCTACTTTGGGGTTTGGCTGAGAGGACCTAAACTATTAAAATCACACAACGAGTTCTTCAATAGGGCACCTCCTATATGATCTCACAATTCTTGGTTGGGAATCTATGGCTGAACAATCAATTAACAGATCTCTTGGCTGTTTCCCCACGACTCCTATGTGGCTCTAAAGTCTCCTTTAGATCCCACCTCCACCACAGACTTCTTATCTAATTCAGGAGCTTCAGGGGGTAGCCGAGTTAGTCTGTTACAGAAAAAAACAGCAAGTAAATGGCCTGGTAGCTCTTTAAAGGTGCAGTTAAATGACCCTCTTGGTCATGTAACACCTCTGGGACTGCAAGTCCCAACTATACTTCAGGAGGACTTTATCTCTCAGCATGATTTTCCTTAAAGGGTCAAGTTTTGCAATAGTCCCTATAATAAGTGCAAAAAAATGGTAAGTGCTACAGAGGTTGATTTGGATATCTTAGCTTTAGTTCCCTTGCTTTATAGAGAAAGTGGAGTGTTGGGGGAGTACTAGAGAGGGTAGCATCTCTTTCAGAAGAATACATCCTCCTTTAGGTGTCATTCATCCACTTTGGTTCCCACCTACACCCAGTTCTCACCAGTGGCTACAAGTAGCTGTTTGCATGTGATAGCAGATGCACTCCAGGAAACAACTTCAACACATGGGCAAAACTAGGTGAGGGTAGCTGATAGGACTTTTTCTCTCAGTGACATAGGGTAAATGGCTTTCTCTAGTATGTGAGTCCATCTGTAGGCAAAATGATAAACATAAAATAACATGGATGCACTTAAGTGCCAAAAAATATCACCTGATCAACTATGTTATCACCTGTCAATGAGTTATCAGCACTGTCAGAATTACCAGAGTTCTGTGTGGTGTAGAATGCTAAAGATTGGTAAAAGCAATGCTGAACCTACATATTGCAAGCATACCAAACATGATAAAACATCCCAAAATATAGCAAAGCTCAAGCACTCCAACTATTAGGTGCAGTTTCAGCAGTCTCTTGATTACAAGCTTTGTTCATGTCAGCCAATCACTGGCACCCCATCAGAAAAACGGAACAGGTTTAAACAAGTGATTATTGGCACAGATAAATCAGTGCTGAGGCCTAAGTAAAGGCTACCGCAGGATTGGGTCAATGAGAACAAGAGGATGTATCTAAACTTCTAAGGTGACAAACAGAAGGTATTTGTTGAATGGCAGAATAAACTCACTTCCATCTCAAAGAAAGAATCTCTTAAGTACTTACAAAGCAAGGCCTAGTCTGAACTAAAGAGAATGCAGGATAAGTGGTGGGAGAGGATAGCTGCAGTAGATGAGAATTATGCAAATACAAACAATGAAAAAATGTTCTTTGACTCGCTCAAAACAGTCCATGGACTACCTAAATAAAGGCTCCTTGAAGTCAGCAAATTACACAACTCTTAAAGAGAAGAAGGGAACCAGAAAGATTAGCTGAACACTTCAGTAGTCTGCTGAATAGACTACCCATAGTTGATTGGTGTGTTCTTGATAATTTATCTAGAAAATCATCAATGAGAATTTCAATCTCCCTCCATTAGTTGAGGAAATTATAAAAACCATCAAACATCTGAACTTTGGCAAAGCGTATGAAAGGATGGTATCCCTGCAGAATGATATGAAGAAGCAGGCCCAAAGGCTATCAAGATGTGTTGTGACATAATGAGTAGTATTTTGGAGGAAGAAGAAACTTCATAGATAATAATATTGTATTACTGTTCAAAAACAAAGGCATCAAAGCTGACTGTGGAAATCACAGAAGCATTGCCCTTCTCTGTACATTAAGCAAAATACTTCTTTGCATTCTACTGCACTCAGAGCAAGACCAATTACAAACATATCTGAGGAGAATCTGCCAGCAGCACAGTGTGGTTTCAGACTAGGACATGGCATGATGGGTAAGATATTTATTATAAGGCAGTCGAGGAAAAATGTTTATGACACAATATGGACCTGAATGCATTTTGATTTGACCAAATCTTATGATATGGTCAAAAGAGAGGGTCAGTGGGCTATTTTACAGAACCTGGGGTTGCCAAGAGGGTTCACAAAAATAATCTATCTGTTCCATAACCATATGACAGTGCAAGTGGTGACTTTTCTGATGCATGTGAGATCTTAAATGTGCTAAAACAAAACCATGTGCTTACTTTATTGTTGTTCAAGTTATCCTTTGCCTATGTCCTCAGCCAGGCTAGAAGGATCAGGGGATATACATCTGCTACTGATTTGATGGCTGCCTCTTTGATCTTTGAAGACTTAACCCTAAGACCAAGACACTGGAGAGACTTCTTGTTGAAGCCCTTGTTGCAGATAACTGTGCCTTGATGATTCATACACAAGATGAGATCATCATTGATAGATTAAGTGAACCATGCCAGCTCTTTGACCTCACCATCAGCGTCTGGAAATCAGAGGTCTTATTCAAATCACAATCAGCACCTAATTCCAATGTCCAAATGCCAAACACATCCATCCAAGGCACAGAGTTGAAAATGTAGATTCATTCAAAAATCCGTTCAAGTATTTTCCTTGATAAGGAAATATCATCTAGAGATAGGAAAGCCAGCCAAACCTTTTATTGATTTTGAACCAAAGTGTCCATCTCTGCCAATTTGAAGATATGCAGTGCAGTGGTTCTAACAACTCTCCTGCATGAATCTGAGACGTGGACTCTTTTTAGATGTCACATTAAACAGCTTGAGGAACTTCACATATGACTCATAGACTCATAGACTTTAAGGTCAGAAGGGACCACTATGATCATCTAGTCTGACCCCCTCAACAGTGCAGGCCACAGAATCTCGCCCACCCCTCCCAGAATAATCCTCTCACCTATATCTCACATATTGAAGCCTTCAAATACTTTGAAGACCCCAAGATGCAGAGAATCCTCTAGCTGTGATCTGTACCACATGCTACAGAGGAAGGCGAAAAACCTCCAGGCCCTCTGCCAATCTACCCTGGAGGAAAATTCCTTCCCGACCCCAAATATGGCGATCAGCTAAACCCTGAGCATGTGGGCAAGACTCATCAGCCAGACACCCAGAAAGTTCTCTAGTAATTCCTATCATCCCTCCATGACATATTTCCCACTTATAATGAATGGTCAATTAGTTACCAAGATCATGTTATCTCATCAAACCATCCCCTTCATAAAGCCATCTAGTTTAATCTTGAAGCCAGATAGATCTTTTGCCCCCACTACTTCCCTTGGAAGGCCGTTTCAGAACCTCACTCCTCTAATGGTTACAAACCTTCATCTAATCTCAAGTCTAAACTTCCTACTAGCCAACTTCTATCCATTTGTTCTTGTGTCCACATTGGTATTAAGCTTAAATAATTCCTCTCCCTCCCTGGTATTTATCCCTCTAATATATTTAAAAAGTGCAATCATGTCCCCCCTCAGCCTTCTCTTGGTTAAGGTAAACAAGCCAAGCTCCTTGAGTCTCCTTTCATAAGACAGGTTTTCCATTACTCGGATCATCCTAGTGGCCCTTCTTTGTACCTGTTCCAGTTTGAATTCATCCTTCTTAAACATGGGAGACCAGAACTGCACCCAGTATTCCAAATGGGGTCTCTCCAATGGCTTGTATAATGGCACTAACACCTCCTTATCCCTACTGGAAATACCTCACCTAATACATCCCAAGATCGTATTAGCCTTTTTCACGGCCATGTCACAATGGCGGCTCATAGTCATTCTATAATCAACCAGGACTCCGAGGTCCTTCTCCTCCTCCGTTACTTCCAACTGATGTGTCCCCAGCTTATAACTAAAATTCTTGTTATTAATCTCTAAATGCATAACCTTACACTTCTCACTATTAAATTTCATCCTATTGCTATCACTCCAATTTACAAGATCATCTAGATCTTCCTGTATGATATCCTGATCCTTTTCTGAATTGGCAATAGCTCCCAACTTTGTGTCATCCGCAAATTTTATTAGGAAACTTCCACTTTTGGTGCCAAGATCAGCAATAAAAAGATTAAATAAAATTGACCCCAAAACTGATCCCTGAGGAACTCTGCTAGTAACCTTCCTCCAACCTGACAGTTCACCTTTCAATACGACCCGCTGTAGTCTCCCCTTTAACCAGTTGCTTATCCACCTCTCAACTTTCATATTAATCCCTATCATTTCCAATTTAATCAATAATTCCCCATGTGGTACTGTATCAAATGCCTTACTAAAGTCGAGGTAGATTAGATCCACTGCATTTCCTTTATCTAAAAAATCTGTTACTTTCTCAAAAAAGGAGATCAGGTTGGTTTGGCACGATCTACCTTTTGTAAAACCATGTTGTAATTTGTCCCAATTGCCATTAGCCTCAATGTCTCTAACTACTTTCTCTTTCAAAATTTTTTCCAGGATCTTGCATACTACAGATGTCAAACTAACAGGCCCGGGTCGCTTTTTTTCCCTTTCCTAAAAATCGGAACTATATTAGCAATTCTCCAGTCAAATGGTACAACCCCTGAGTTTAGAGATTTATTAAAAAATTTTGCTAATGGACTTGCAAGTTCATGTGCCAGTTCTTTTAATATTCTTGGATGAAGATTATCTGGGCCCCCCGATTTACTCCCATTAAGCTGTTCAAGTTTGGCTTTTACCTCGGATATGGTAATATCTACCTCCATATCTTTAGTCCCATTTGTTAAGTTACCATTATCCCTAAGCTCTTCATTAGCCTCATTAAAAACTGAAGCAAAGTATTTGTTCAAATATTGGGCCATTCCTAGATTATCCTTAACCTCCACTCCATCCTTAGTAATTACTGGTCCTACTTCTTCTTTTTTTTGTTTTTTTTCCTATTTATATGGTTATAAAACCTTTTACTATTGGTTTTAATTCCCTTTGCAAGGTCCAACTCTACCTGACTTTTAGCCTCTCTCACTTTGTCCCTACATGCTCTAACCTCAATAAGGTAGCTTTCTTTACTGATCCCTCCCATTTTCCACTCCTTATATGCTTTCTGCCTTTTCTTAATCACCTCTCTGAGACAGCTTCTGCAACTTTAACTTAAAATAAGTAATGATCATTCACTGGCAGGACAGAGTGACCAATATTAAGGTTCTTGAGAGAGGAAATATGACCCACATTGTGGAAGTGTTATTGAAAACATAACTTTGGTGGACTGAGAATGTCATCAGAATGGAAGACAACCATCTCCCATAACAGATATTGTATGGCAAAAGAATAAAGAGTTATCCTTATCAGGAACTTCAAAAGGAACTCTGCAGTGAAGTCTCCATTGGCCTGACATCAGTCCCAAAAAAACTTGAACAAATGACTCAGAAAAGGACTCATGGGCGATCTCTGAGAAAATCAGCATATGACAAGTTTGGGTGGGGTCAACAGCATTGTCTCCAGGCTGTACATAAGTGCCAAAGTGCTGTATCGTCAAACATCATAGATACAGATTTCCCCTGCCAACTCCAGGCTTCGGGATTCAGGCTGCAAACTCATATGCATAGCCATATATGAGGAATGCAACAATATTGTCATCTTCATCAGCGATGGAACACAGCTTGAGGTATAACCATTCCCCACTCACATGTCCTCTGTCATCTTATTTAAAACTTGATCTATGCACTGGATTCTAGTGGGCAAAAGAATTTCTAGCTACCTGAAAACAGGAAAGACAACTCTATGTTTCTTTCTTGATCTATAGGTATTAACTTAAATACATGAGCATGTTCAGAGACTAACAGATAACATATGTACTCTGGACAGAATAGTCATTATTAATACTGATACATCAAAGCAGTGTATTTAAATGAGCTTGTCATGGCTTGAAAGCCAACATCATGGACTTAAAAAGCAGATTTTAGCAGAAACTCTTTTCTCTAAAGCTGAAAAATAACTGTTTATAACAAAAGATGTAGGGTTTCTTTCAAGAAATATGTTTATAACTCAGTTGATGTCAGCTGGCAAATGGTACTTAAATAAAGTGTTTACTCTGTGACAATCGTTATGGCAAATATATTCTTTTTCTTCTTGCTATAACTGGAGCCTGACCTAATCTGATTCCATTTATCCTATTTAATATTTCTAGACACCATTAATCATTGCTTCTTGGAGCATCTAGTCCTGAAACCCACAAAGGGAGAGGGAACTTTTGATTTAATCTTAAGTGGCGCATAGGATCTGTTCCAAGAGCTGATTATAGTGCAATTGCTTGGTATTTGTGAACATAACATAATTAAATTTAACATGCTTGTGCATGTCTGTGGAGAGGAAGGAAGAAATACCAAAGAAGTACACTACAGAAGAGCTTAACTTTAGAAAGAGGAACTACACAAAAACAAAGAAAGTAGTTAAATGGAAATAGAATAGTGAGTGATGAGTGAAATGCCTGCAAGCTGCATGGAAACTTAAAAAAACCCAATAATAGAAGGCCAAATTAAATATATTTCCATAAGAATATAAAAGAACAGCCATATGGATCAGACCAATAGTCCATCTAGCCCAGTATCCTGTCTTCCAACAGTGGCCACCAGTGCTAGATGCCTCAGGAGGGAACGGACAGAACAGGTGATTTCATCTCTGTCGCCCATTCCTAGCTTCTAGCAGAGACTAGCGACACCATTCCTGCTCATTCTGCATAATAGCCATTGATGGACCTAACCTTCATGAATTTATCTAAAAATAAAATAAAAAATATTAATAGGTTCAAAAATATAACAATGATTACAAGAATCAGAGGGCTGGCCAAATTAGTTTGTAAGGGTATGTCTACACTAGCCCCCTAGTTCGATTTAAGGAGGCTAATGAGGGTGACCGAAATAGCAAATGAAGCGCAGGATTTAAATATCCTGCACTTCATTAGCATGTTCCCGGCCGGTCGCCATTTTAAAAATTGACTAGCCCGAAGTAACTGCCCGCGTCTATGCGCGGCAGTAAAACGGGATTCCGAATTAAAGCCCTAAATCAAATTAGCTGGTAATTCCTCCTGCAATGAGGTTTACCAGCTAATTCAATTTAAGGCTTTAATTCGGAATCCCGTTTCACTGCTGCGTGTAGATGCGGGCAGTTACTTCGGGCTAATCAATTTCTAAAATGGCAACCAGCTGGGAACATGCTAATGAAACACGAGATATTTAAATCCCGCGCTTCATTTGCAATTTCAGTCGCCTTCATTAGTCTCCCAAGATGGAACTAGGGGGTTAGGAGATACCCTAACAGGAAAAACTTTAAAAAACAGACTATTAGCAGCTTAAAGACTGACAAAACGTGTGGATGGTATTATGAGCTTTTGTGGGTTGCAAACCACTGGTCACACCCACAAAAGCTCATAATATCATCTACATGTTTTGTTAGTCTTTAAGGTGCTGCTAGTCTATTTGTTGTTTTTTAAGATTAAAAGAAGTTAGAAGTAAAGAGGCATCTTTTAAAAATAGAAACCAAAACCTAATTAGGAAAATATAAATGAGTATAAATTGTAGCAAGTCCAAATTGTAGCAGGTCAAGTATAAAAGTATAATTAGAGCAGACCAAAAAATAAAAAAAAAATTGAAAAGCAACTAGCAAAAGACACACACAAAAAAAGAGAGAAAAAAATTGAGGGGATAATCAAGTTGCTAATGGAGCATAAGAATGATGAGGCCATTGACTATTATGGAGAAGCTAAATGAATTCTTTGCAACAGTCTTCATTGCAGACAATGTAAAAAAGATTCCCAAACCCGAAACATTCTTTTTTAGATGACAAATATGTACAACTGTCACAGATTGAAATGTCAGTGGAGGAGTTTTTGAAACAAGTTGATGCATTTAACAATAAAAGGTAATGAAGACCAGATGGTTATCACCCAAGAGTTCTGTAAGAACTCAAACATGGAACTGCAGAACTATTAATTCCTTTATGTAACCTATCACTAAAATCAGCTTCTGTATGGGATGATTGAAAGATAACTATTGCGACACCAATTTTTAAAACAGATTCCAGAGCTGACCTTGGCAATTATGTCTGGTAAGCCTAAATTCAGTACCACGTAAGGTGGTTGAAACTATAGTTAGGAACAGATTATCAGATTCATAGATACCATGATTTGTTAGAGAAAAGTCAATATTGCTTTTGTAAAGGAAAACAATGCTTCAGCAATCAATTGGAATTCTTTGAGAGTGTCATCATATATGTGAAAAAAGGTGATCCAGTGTCTACAGAGTACTTGGAATTTCAGAAAGACTTTGACAAGGTTTACTAAGCAAAGTAAAGAGTCTTTGGATAAGAGTGAAGGTCCTGTCTTCAGGCCCACCAACAGAAAATCTGGGCCCCAGGGCAGAAATCAGTGGGCTACCTGCCCCTCCTTTGGCTGGAGCCACACAACCCCCTACTCAAAGAAATCCCAAGCACTGCCACCAGAGGAACCCTGGACCTCTGCTTTCCCTTCCTGATACTCAACTGGCCTGCTCTGAGGAAAGCTGCAGCAGTGACTGTTGATTGAAAGATACTCTGTGCCCCATACAGGTTATGGGACCCAGTTATCCTGTTCCAGAACATAAGAATATCCATACTGGGTCAGACCAACGGTCCATCCAGCCCAGTATCCTATCTGCTGATAGTGGCCAATACCAGATGCCCCAGAGGGAGGGAACACAACAGGTAATCCTCACATGATCCATGGGGTATATCAAAAGTATCTTGCAATCAAGAGATGCTTTTTGGCAGCGCTACTATGGCAGCAACCAGGCCTCAGGGCCCATTTTAATTGCTGGCTCCTGGGTAATTACATTATTTACATCCCCATCAATGAGCCTGCCTGTTATGGATCAGTAATTGGTTTAAAGACAGGAAATAAATGGTAGGAGTAAATGGTCAGGTTTCAGAAGGGAAAGAGGTAAATAGTGGTGTCCCCCCAAGGATCTGTACTTGGTCCACTGGGGATCAAATATTCATAAATGATCTGGACAAAGAGCAAACAATGAAGGTGCAAAGTATATAGATCCTATAAAAGTACTCAAGATAATGAAGTCCAAAGCCATCTTGTAAAGTGTTACAAACGAATCTCACAATATGGGGCAATTGGGCAACAAATGGCAAAAGTAATTCATTGTTTATAAATAAGTTCATAGAGAACAAGTCAGCTCATGGCTATTAGCCACAATTGAAAGGGCTGCAACCCCATGCTCTGTATATCCTTAATAATGGATCTATACAGCAAAGAAAAACCTTGTCCATGCCAGAAGACTGAGACTCACAAGGCTCGGTTTGTAAGGCTGTCTTACTGCTGTGTAGACTTCTGGGTTTAGTTGGAGACCAAACTTTAAGATATTCGCACCTTGCCAGGTCCTAGAGCCTTACTCTAGCCTGAGATTAAACACCTTCACATCAGTAAAACAGTCCCACAGCCTGATCTCCATAAGCCTGAGCCAGTTGGCATGGGCCAGACACAGTCTAGTTGCTATTAGACATTACCTCATTGTCAACTTTCAGATTCTGGGACTGGATGGTGGGGAATAGATCACCTGATGATTTCCTTGTTCTGTTCATTCCCTTTGATTATCTAGTTTGAACTAGGAAATATTTGGTAAATGTGTGACATCAATGGAGAAAAAATAATTGTATCATGGTTTCTTCTACACATGTACAATCAAGGAGATAATCACAAAGTACTATAGGCAATTTTTGTGTGTGAATAATATGAATGAAACATCATATTTAATGACAAGGACTCTTTCAGACAAAAGCATGTTAACCTGCTATCTTGGATGTTGATGTTCATACTGTTCTGCCCAGTAGGCCATCACCTAATCTGACATTAATTCTTATTTGCAAATCAAGCCTTTTGTATGTTCTCCAACTCTGTTTGGCTCTACAGATGTCACCAGATATCAATATAAATGTTTGAAGAGGAAAGGGTTTTCTCTTATTCACAGTGTTGCTTTTCATATGTATCTCTCTAAACATGCAGAAAAAGAGCATCTGAATTAGGTGTCATCATATCCCAATAAGTTCATAAAAGTGGAACTCCTCCCCTAAAAAAAAAGCAGGTAGCTTAATCTAAATGACTATTTTGAAAGATGGGAAAAATACAGTGAATTACTTTGATAATTATATACACTTAGGCTATGTCTAGACTGCAAGCCTCTTTCGAAAGAGGCTCTTTCGAAAGATACTTTCGAAAGAGCCTCTTTCGAAACAGAGCGTCTAGACTGCACGTGGAACTTTTGAAAAAGCAAGCCGCTTTTTCGAAAGAAAGCACCCAGTGAGTCTGGATGCTCTCTTTCTAAAAAGCCTGTTTGCTTTCAAGAACGCCTTCTTTCGAAAGAGCACTTTCGAAAGAAGGCGTTCTTCCTCGTGGAATTAGGTTTACCACCGTCGAAAGAAAAGCCGCATTCTTTCGATTTAATTTCGAAAGAACGCGGCTGCAGTCTAGACGCAGGTGAAGTTTTTTCGAAAAAAGGCTACTTTTTTTGAAAAAAGCCCTGAGTCTGGACACAGCCTAAAAGGGGAACTAAGAATTACAGGTCTATTACTTAGAAGCAGAAAAGCAGCTTGCATCTAAATTAAAAATGTAATCTGGTAAGGGTCTGTTATTGTCTGTCTCTGAGTCCAAAGTAAAGAAGAGAGAAATCACCCACTGAGGTTTTATGTCGCTATTTGGCAGTGGTGATCATGGATTTTGTATATGACAATCACTATATTTTTACTGAGTGGTAGCAAAATCTTTCTAAAAGTTCTAAAATAACTCTTTCCCTTACTTCTTTTCCCGCTTGTCAACTGCAAGTTTGTAACTCCCATACCTCTGGGAAGAAAATATGTGCAACCTATTTATGAACTTACTCTGCCCTAATCACATCATAATATCCCTCTCACATAAATTGTGTGATACATTTAGGATTTCAGGAAGCTGAAGCCTCAGGTAGCCATCCTGTTTTACAATCATATTAGCAGTTGCAAGGGAGCCCAGCTTCATAAAAACAGAGGAGATTAACTGCCACCTGTTATAGATTCTGTGCAGTTTATGAAAACAATTCTAGAGACAAATAAGTGTTTTAGAAGTACACATTTCACCAACATCTATGAAGGAGCTAGTATTAATAGTTCTTGGTCACTTCCATAGTTTACCAATTAAAGACCTGTGACTTCAAACCCTCCTACGGCCATCATAGAAGGACTATGTGAGACAAGCCCCAGCTGCCATATTTTAGGTTGTTATGAATAATCCAACTGACACTGATATGAGAATCTGACATGCTGAAATGAAAAAAAAAGTGATGACAGGATCAAGTAAGAAGAGTGATTGAAATATCTGTAATATCTAAATCAGCCCTCAAAATGATGTTAGATATATGGCTGTCTATAGCATCATTTGAGATACGGAAAGCATAGACAATGAATAGATACAATTTGTTCAGCTTCTCATTTGGCTGATGCCTCAGCTCCTACTCAAAGAACTGTGATGCTGATGGAATTTCTCATGGATTAGTGCAGTAGTGGGACTGGCAAAGCTAGCCCCAGAGATGTGTAGTTTAGTAATCAATAATTAGATAGATAGATAGATAGATAGATAGATAGATAGATAGATAGATAGATAGATAGATAGATAGATAGATAGATAGATAGATAGATAGATAGATAGATAGATATTCCCATTATCTGGTATTTTACCTGTGTTGAAAAGAATTCTAAAACACATCAGGGTTTCAACAATTAAGCCAGTTCAGCTGTTTGATCACTAATATTAACTCATTCACACATATAACTCCTTAATTGTTTCCTTAGGTTTATTTTCCTCAAATGGTTACTTCTGAAATGTTATTCAGGTTGTTCTGTCATAGTCACACCCACTAGTATCCTTGTCAATATTCAAGATATCAAATGTTCATGCACAGAAACCAAATCTTCCAACATTTATTTTCAGTAATCAGTAATTTCTTACTCTGATGTTCAATTATTGACAACACATCAATTTCATTTTTATTCGTCTAATATGTTTAGGAATATTAATACACAAAATAAAGCCAAAAAGCTTCTTTGGCAGTCTGTGCTTCATTCAGTCTTTTTGCATTTTGAATATAGTATTGTTTTTTATATTTCCAATATCTCTTACAAAACTAAGATGACTGGAGTTTCTGGCTCCTTATGATTTCTTGAGCTCCCTTATTGCTTATCATGAAACACTTGCACTATCCTACACTATTTTTCATAGTTTTATGTTCAGTTTTGCTTAGCAATAAACATTTTCCTCTAAGGCAGCCACCAACATTTTGTACATTATCACTGTCTAATAAATATGTCCATTAAAATGTCTGGTTGTTATATTTATTTAAAGCTCAATTTATTCAGAACCAAAATTCCTCTAATAGTTGATATTTGGGAGATCATTAAACTTTGCTCATCATTTGCAAATCTATCATAAACAGTCATTTCCATTCCCATATTCAGCCAAATTATTTCTAAAACATTATTTCTTCTCCTGCTCTTCAATAACACATAGTATTTTAAAAACAGGCAATCTAGGAAATTAACACTTGATGTTCATTGAATGCTCTAATCGAAGATAAATTGAAATCCTTATGTATTACTGTAGCTCCCAATCTAATAGCATTTTATTATCTCCACTAGCACTTCTGAGAAAGCTTCATCACTCTGATATAATGGATGGTAAATATTTCCTATAAAGGTATACTGGCTCCAATTCAAAAAAGCACTTAAACATATGTTTAATTATAAGCATGTGAGTAAAACTACTGATGTCAATGAGACTAATCACGTGCTTAGAGTTATGTATAGACTTATATGGTTTCCTGGATCAGTGTTTAGATATTTTGTCAAGACAAGAAGGGTCTAGATTACAATCTAAAGTGCTGCAGTTTAACTTAGTTGCCTTTGGTGGTTGTAAAGTGAGAGGAAGTCACTAACGGTGCACCTAGACAGCACCCTTATCTTGGAATAAGCTATGCAATTTGTGCTACACAAATCGCGTTGCTAATTTAAAATGTATTTTGAAATAACACACTATCATGAGACATCTCTTAACCGTCATAGAATGAGGGTTACAAGGATGCTGGAATAGCACGCCTGTTATTTTGAAATCTATTTTGAAATAACGGGCACATGTAAAAGACGTGGAATAGATATTTCAGGATAGTTCCTATCCTGAAATAGCTCTGCTGTCTAGACATATCCTAAGGTAACTTAATTATAGTATATTAAATGCCTTGTAGGATCTGAAATTGGACTTGGAAATGGTGAGAAAGCCACATTACAGCTTGATCCAATGGCATATGTTCTCAGTGCTCTGTCATAATTAACAACTGGATATCTTCACGAGGGCTCCTCCCCTCCAAGTGACTTTTATCATCAGATCCAGTGAGCATGAATTATAATAGTCTAGCCTTGAGTGGTAAAGAAATGTATCACCATAAGTTCAAACACTAACTAGTTCAAACCCTCTCTGAGCAAAAGTAGATAGGAAAAGTAGTGTTATCTGAAATCTAAGAGAAGAGATTAATTTAACAGGACCCACATGTTGTCAGACATCTTACTTTTTACCCCAAAGTAAAAATCACTAGGCAAAGTCATTGCCTTTCAAGAACTCTGAAGTTAAGTAAACAAAAACAAAGAATCTCCAACTTTAAATATTAAAAAAATCAGGAAATACTGATTTCAAATAAAATACTATCTTCGTCTGAGGGGGAAAAAATCAGAAACTAATACAGGTTGTACCTCCAAAAGCCAGCTCTCTCTGGTCCGGCAACCTCCCTTGTCCGGCAAGACCAGTGATGCTCCTGGACCAAAGAGCCCCAGAGCCTAAAGGCAGGATGGACAGCAAGGCTAGGGCAACAAGGTCAGCAGCCTGGTTCGGGGCAGCTCAGGTCTGGGGCCAGAGCCCTACAGCAGCTTTCAGCAGCCCACGGTAGCGCAGGCCCAGGCTGGAGTCCCCTGGTAGCATGTGTTAATGAAGAGCCAGAGTTTCCTGGCACCGTCCAGGAGTGCGGGGCCAGAGCACCATGACAGCTCCTGAGAGTATGGGGCTGGAGTTGAGCCCCGGAGCAGCCCAGGGCTGGAGACCTGCAGCTGCCCCCAGATGAGTGAGACTGTTTCCCCATTGCAGGAGTTGGAGCCTGTGCTGCCCAGGCAGCCATCAGCTTCTGGGCAAACAACCCAGCCAGATGTCAGGGGAGAGGAGGGTAAGGCAGGGTGCTTGCTGAGGCAGCCTGCCAGTGGCAGGCTAAGGAACATGAAGGAAGTGGCAGTAGACCATCTCTGGTCCAGCAAATGCCCTCGTTCAGGATCAGTCAGGTCCTGAGCACTGAAATTGGAGGGATGTGTAGCTATTTCCCAGATAATGAAGAGACGAGACAAGCAAAACTAGTAAGAAACTCATAACCAGCACCATATGGACAGATGCAACCAGCCCATCTAAGAACTCAAAACACCACCTCAAAAATTCAACAAAAGTCCCACAGTCACTCAGACTGTAGAAAAAATGATACACACAAACACAACATTGATCCCATTGTTTCTTGTCCAGACAATCCAACGCAGATGGTGGCAGTGGCATATATAAGAGTTTTCACTTTTTCCATGAACATTTCACATAGCTGAGTCACTAAAACCTTTAAAACATGCATCTGTTTTGAAGAGTCCATAGAGCATATAAATTGCTATTAATCTGAAACATGTCCCCTGTGCTCTTAATTGTGCATTTCCTGAGAAGGGGAAATATTCCTACCAACAGACCTAAAACTTAGTCTCCATGAAAACTTTCAGGAAAAGAGCTAATTTAAAAATAAAATTAGGAATACACGTGATTAGTCTCTAATCCCCATGTTGCACTCCTACTTACATGGAAAAATCCTGCATGGAATAGAGAAGGATGGGGGACGGACAAAAAACTTTGCATGTGCTCCACCCTGATAAACTTCTCCCACCTTCAAGATGATACCTGGCCATTAGTGATGACTACCAGCAGTCATTGTTTAGCCTAACAAAACCAACATGTACAAGGAGGTAAAGCTTGCTTGCATTTCTTCATAAACTGGAGCCAGTAACTTGCTGTATCTCTGTACTGCAGTACTGATGCAGAGATGAATATTGTCCCCACCCAACTCAAAAAGCAAAAATTATTCAATAAAAGTTGAAAGGAAAGAAATTATTTACCATTTGTAATACATATGCTTCATCTGGAATTTTCCACATGATTTCCAAGAGTCATGGTTGCCATATGCCTCAGTCCTTCTGAAGTACCAAACACCAAAGGAGTTTTGAAATGTGAAACTAATGAGAAAGTAGTAAGAGAAACAAAGAATAGACAGATGACAATCTCCAAAACTCTTTGTCTTAACATAAATAAGGCTTTTCCATATCATTAAAATATGCTTTAGAATAATAACGGGTTGAAGGAAAAAATAGGACTTTCATTCATAACTAAATGACTTTCTAAAAGCCCTTAAGTACAGCAACTCAAGCTCAAGAGTAAATCTGCCTCATTGATATTGGTTTTATTAATAATTTGTAGAATTTATGGGTAGGAGGTAATAAGATCATAACTATTAACAATGTCTTATTTTTATGGGTGACTCAAGTGAGCATATAAAATTGGCTTTTACACTGATCTATAGGACAAAAATTTTCAAGGCTACTATGGTCTGGAATTGAAAATGCTGTGAGGGTACATTTCCTGTGAACTGACTTTTAAAGATTTAAAACCCACTTCAGCACAGGCTTCCAAGTGCAATGCAGATGAAAAGTGTTTTCTGAAGCTGTGGAAATCCTAACAAATTTCACGGTATAAAGCAAAATGCCTTTGACCTTCTGTGGAGATTTTACATCAGAATCCTATGTATACACTATACCTTCATACTAAATTGTAGAGAAAGAATCACATTCTACATAGAAAAATGTTCATATAATCCTTTTAGGCTACCCCAAATAAAATATTGCATTTGCTATGTAATTTTAAGCTTTAGATAGATCCCACCACTTATTGTGACATTGTGATGTTTTCAACCAAAATATGGGTCCCTTTGCATTCAGCCAAAGTATGGGTCCCTTAACATTGGGTTGGACATAAAAAGGTATTGTTTGCCACTCAATTAACTCTTCTCATTTAAGTAATAGGAGCATCTTTACTAAATCACTACAGAGTGTAGAACAGCACTTCTGAAACTCATTAGCATAGCTTATTTTGTGCAGTCTGATTAACTCCTGCTGTGGCTTCTCCTTACGTATTTTGAAAGTTCAGAAATATTGGTCTTAGTGTCCGCCGAATAGCTTATTCATTGACTAAAATATTGGTGTTTAATGAACACTATTGTGCTTTCCTTTATTCTTAGTATGACAAGTCATATATACTATGATATACAGTACAGTGATTTCTGGCTAGATATCAAAGCTGATTAAAATGAAAGAAGAAATATAGGAAATAAAATATAGGAAAAGTAGTAACCTATAAAAGGAATCTAACATGTGTGTGCCTAGTTACCTTAGCATAGGACTACAAATATTCATTTATTCAAAAACTTGTAAAATGTATATGTTAAAAAGCAGAAAGAACTGAAATGCAGAGGTTTTTTTTTAAACAACTGTAAGTTTCACTGAACCCTCTTAATTAAACCAAGATTTTCAAAATGTGCACTACTTATTTAAAAATCAGGAATAAGGGATCTTTCAGAAAAGGCTTTATTTTCCAAAAGATCCTCGTCTAGACTGGCGCTTTTTGCCAGCAAAGCCCCGAGCCGGAAAAAAGCGGCAGCCATGTTTATGCAAATGAAGAGGGGAAGATTTAAATCCCTGCTTCATTTGCAATTGCGCTGTGTCTAATTTGCATCCCTTTTACGGAAAAGGGATTCAATCTAGACACAGCCTTCCAGAATAGCTTATTCCAAAATAACACTGCTGTGTAGACATAGCCTTATTGTTCTATAGCAAAAGGGTTTTCAAACATTTTCAGAATGTGGATTCCATGTTAATAGATTAGGCCTCATGGATCATCTCCTCTTCAAATTTTCTAATCACTGGACCGGTTGCAATGAAGCAAGTACTGCTATGGTAACTACAGCAACTGGTAATGTAGAAAAAAAGAAGGAATTGTTGTGATGTACTCATAACTGTTTTTAATATGATCAGCTCGCCAATTCATTACCTCAAGTAAATCTCCAGAGCTTGGATTATTTCAGTAGAGATGTATCAATATCCATTAACTTTATAATACAACCTATAATACCAGAGGGTATGTCTACACTACAAAATTAGTTCGAACTAATGGACGTTAGTTCTAACTAACTTTCATAGGCGCTACACTAGCGCTCCGTTACTTCGAATTTAATTCGAACTAACGGAGCGCTTAGTTCGAACTAGGTAATCCTCATTCCACGAGGATTAAACCTAGTTCGAATTTACTAGTTCGAATTAAGGGCTGTGTAGACCCTAGTGGGAGGCTAGCCCTTCCCAGCTTGCCCTGGTGGCCACTCTGGCCAACACCAGGGAAACTCTACTGCCCCCCTCCCGGCCCCAGAGCCCTTAAAGGGCCACGGGCTGGCTACACAGCTTGTACCAGTTGCAAGGCTGCCAGCACC
This sequence comes from Pelodiscus sinensis, assembly GCF_049634645.1. Taxonomy (NCBI): domain Eukaryota; kingdom Metazoa; phylum Chordata; order Testudines; family Trionychidae; genus Pelodiscus; species Pelodiscus sinensis. Next base: position 259,410,148 of record NC_134711.1, read on the forward strand.
CGTGCCAGCACACCCAACAGCTGACACCCCATGAGCCAGCCACCCGATGCCCCCCAGCCCTCCCCCTCTTCCCGGGACCAGCCTGGCGGCTCCCAGGAAAGGCGGGCGCCCGCGTGGTCTAGTGCGGAGATTGTGGGCCTCATCGAGGTTTGGGGGGAAGCCTCCAATGTCCACGATCTCCGCACTAGCCACAGGAACACGGCAGTCTACGGCCGCATGGCTGCCAGCCTGGTCGCCAGAGGCCACCAGCGCAGCCAGGAGCAGGTGCACTGGAAAATCAAGCACCTGCAGCAGTCCTACTCCTGGGCCTGCCTGCCAGGGGCCGACCTGGAGGCATGCCCCCACTTCCAGGCTCTGGACTGCCTCCTGGGGGCTCATGCCATCCCTGCCCCCCGGGACGTGATAGACCCCAGGGCAGAGGGACCGCTCCCAGAGACGGAGGAGGAGGAGGAAGAGGAGGGCTCCGAGAGCCAGGAGCCTGCCTGCAGCCTGCCCAGGACCTGGGACCCCCGAGGCACCCCACAGAGCCACTCGCCTGTGTCATCCGAGGTCGGGGAGGCGTCCACATGTGAGTACCCTCGTGCTCCCCTTATGTGTACGGGGGGCTGGGGCGAGAGGGAGCCCAGGGACCGTGCGCCTGGGCCTTGCCCACCACGGAGCAGCAGCTGGGGATCCTGCAGGGGCTCTGGCCTTGCAGAGGGGAGCTGTGTTTCACACACCTGGGCCCCTGGGGTAATTGACCGCTGTTCTTGTTTCACCACAGCTGCACCACCTAGGACTGCAGGGCGCACCACCCCGCCTGAAGCAGCTGCCCGTGCCCGGGCCAGCAGGAGAGCGAGGAACCAGGAGGAGTACCAGAGGTGGCACCTCCGGTTCCTGGAGCAACAGCTCCACATCCAGGAGCACTGGGTTCAGGAGGACCTGAGGCTGCGCTGGAGGAGCTTGGAGGCACTGGAGGAGCAGGGCCGTGCCCTGAGAGGCCACCTCCAGAGCCTGCTCGACCGCTTCCCAATTCTTCCTGCTCCCCCTGCTCCTGCTCCCCTTCCTGCTCCCCCTGCTCCCCCTGCTTCCCCTCCTGATCCCCCTGATCCCGCTCCTGCTCCCGCTCCTGCTTCCTCCACACCCCCCGTTCCTCCTGCCCCACCCTCCGCAACCATTCCCCACCGACGCCCCCGGACCCGCAATTTTGCGGGACAGGAGAGGCAGCCAGACCCCCACCCCTGAGCTTTCCTTTCCCTTCCTCCCTTCCCTCCCCTTCCAGCTCCCTTGTCCCAGGTTTCCTCCTCCCCTCTCCTCCCCTCTTTCCTCCCTCCCCCCACCCCAGTTATGTTAAATAAAAAGACGTTTTTGTTTGAAAAACAGGTGTCTTTATTTGACAATAGGTACGGAGGGGAAAGCGGAAGGGGGTAGGGTGGAAGAAGGCGCATTTAAGGCAAAGCGGGGAGCCGCCATTTTTAAATCCCCGTGAAACGAGGAGTAACGGTAGTTCGGAGTAGGACCCTAGTCCGAACTACCTAGTTCGAGCCCCGTGTAGCCGCGCTACACGGGGTTCGAAGCAGCGGGGATTTAAAAATGGCGGCTCCCCGCTTATGCTAATGAAGCCCAGGAAATTCAAATCCCGGGCTTCATTAGCAAGTGCGGTATGCATACATTACCCCGCTAGTTCGAACTAGCGGGGTAGTGTAGACATACCCTCACTGTCCATTTATCCAATCCACATTCCCCTAACTTGCTGGCAAGAATATTGTGGGAAACCGTATCAAAAGCCTTTCTAAAGTCAAAGAATATCACATCCACTGACTTTCCCACGTCCACAGAGCCAGTTACCTCATCATAGAAGCTAATAAGATTGGTCAGGCACGACTTTCCCTTTGTGAATCCATGCTGACTATTCCTAATCACTTTCCTCGCTTCCAAGTGCCGCAAAATGGATTTCTTAAGGATCCCTTCCATGATTTTTCCTGGAATCGAGGTAAGACTGACTGGCCTATAGTTCCCTGGATCGTACTTCTTCCCTTTTTTGAAGATGAGCACTACATTTGCCTTTTTCCAATCATCCGGGATTTCTCCCAATCTCCATGACTTTTCAAAGATAATGGCCAAAGGCTTCTCAATGATATTTGCCAACTCCCTCAGTACCCTCGGATGCATTAAGTCCGGACGCATGGATTTGTGTACGTTTAGCTTTTCTAAATAGTTCTGAACCTGTTTTTTACCCACTTTGGGCTGTCCATCTTCATCCCATCTTACGTCAATTAGCGCATTAATCCGGGAGCCCACCTTGTCCGTGAATACAGAGGCAAAGAAAGCATTGAGTACTTCAGCTTTTCCCACGCCCATGAGGCATACAGCTAGTTCGGATAGGAAGCCTAATCCAAACTAGCTAGTCCGTGCCGCGTGTAGCCGCGCAGCACGGAGTCTGAACTAGCCGGCATTTAAAAATGGCGCCAGCTTCATGCAAATGAAGCCCGGGAAATTCAAATCCCGGGCTTCATTTGCAATTCTGTACGACTACATTACCCCCCCCCCAGTTCGAACTAGGGGGGGTAATGTAGACATACCCTAGGTTTCCTCCTTCATCCAGTAGGGGCCGCATACCCTCTCTGATCACCTTCTTTTGATAACATGCCTATAGAAACCTTTCTTGTTATCCGTCACATCCTTAACCAGTCGCAATTCCATTTGCGCTTTCGCCTTCTGTAGCCAGACGTGAACCCCCTTTTTAACATCCATCTTTTTCTGCTTGAAAGCATGCAGGGCACGCAAAGCAGAAAAACAACATGATCTTTGAAAACCTTGGAGCAGGAGGTTCAGATATGCTGGCTCAGTGACAATGGACAACTGTAAGCAGAGATAAAAGGGTGGTCAAACTAAGAGGCTGCACAAAAGTGCCCTTGACTTAACCCATATTGACACGAACACACAGCAGTCAGCGGAGGGAGGAATCTCCCACCCAACAAGAACATCCGGCACTCCTAATTTAGTTATCTTCCTCTCTTACTAGTATAAATTAACTTGAAACTTGTTCGTAAGAACTGGCACTACAAAACGGACCAGTACAATTTGGCATCTTAAGATAAGAAAGAGAATACGGGCCCCCAGGGGTATAAAGATGAGTCCAGCAGCACACTTTCTCTGTGTGTCAATCTACCACCTATCTGCTGGTCGGGTTTGGTGTTTGACCTCCCGAGGTTCCAGAGGGGACGCCCACCTCGTATTCGTCTTTCCGAGGAATTGAGGGACTGACCCTGGCCTGACACGCTGGAGTTGAGAGGCACAGAAGGGAGTAAAAATTGTACCTGGATGTGGTCCTTTGTTTAAGTATATATATACATATTGTTAGAGCTCTTTAAAGATTAAGCTGTCACTTGGTACCATTATTTCTATTTTCTATCTTTACCTTTTTCCTGTATCCATTTTTAAGACCTATATATATTTGCTAGCATTTAAGAAATAGAGCAATAGCCATTGTAACCATATGATTTATAAGCTTCTTTAATAAACCTGTAACTGTTTAAGCTTTAACCTGACTCCTTCAGTTGCTGTAATAGAACCAAGCACAATTTAAAAGAACTTCAGCCGGTCATAAAGGGACAGTCATAGGAAGAGTTTGGGCGTTTGGATCTGTGTCACTCCCAGGTGACTGGTCTGTTGGGGCACCTGTCAGCCTTTCCTAGGCTGTCCGCTGCAAAGGAACTTTGTGTTCTAGCAGCTAAAATCTAAGGTGTAATAAGCTCTTCCTATATAAAGGGGCGTCTGTTGGCCTGCTGGCCACCCTCTGCGACGGGACCCCGGTCCTAGCAGTAAAGACACGGACGTTAAACCTTTTCTCAGAAACACACACACACACACACTTCCCTGACCGTCGGCTGACACCTGCCTGATAACCCCCCAGCATTCTCGAGCTATACATTTAAACTCCTCCCTGGTCATTTGTCCAAGTTTCCACTTTTTTTAAGCTTCCTTTTTGTGCTTAATTTCACAGAGGATTTCCCCTGTTAGCCAATCCGGTCTCTTACCATGTTTGCCTCTCTTGCTACGCATCGGGATGGTTTCTTTCTGTGCCTTCAAAAAGGCTTCTTTAAAATACTGCCAGCTCTCCTGGACTCCTTTCTCCTTCATGTTAGCATCCCAGGGCATTCTGCCCATCAGGTCTCTCAGGGAGTCAAAATCTGCTTTTTTGAAGTCCAAGGTGTATATTTTACTACTCTCTTTTCTTCCTTTGGTCAGGATCCTGAAATCTACCATCTCATGATCACTGCTTCCCAGGTTGTCACCCACCTCTACTTCCCCTATTAGGGTATGTCTACACTACCACCCTAGTTCGAACTAGGGTGGTAATGTAGTCAACCAGAGTTGCAAATGAAGCCCGGGATTTGAATTTCCTGGGCTTCATTTGCATGTTGCCGGGCGCCGCCATTTTTAAATGTCCGCTAGTTCGGACTCCATGCCCCGCGGCTACATGCGGCACGAACTAGGTAGTTCGGACTAGGCTTCCTATTCCGAACTACCATTACTCCTCATGCCAGAGGATGTGGTGAAGGCTAGGACTTTAACAGGATATAAAAAAGAGCTAAATAAATTTAAACAGGTTAGGTCCATCAATGGCTATTAGCCAGGATAAATAGGAATGGTGTCCCTAGCCTCTATTTCTCTGGAGGTGAGTGACAGGAGAGCGATCACATGAAGATTACCTGTCCTATTCCCTCCCTCTTGGGCATCCGGTATTGACTACTGTCAGCAGACAGGATACTGGGTTGGATGGACTGTTGGTCTGACCAAGTATGGCCATTCTTATGTTCTTATAGGAGTGAGCCACATCTACCCTTACTGAATTGGCCTTGTTAACACGGGTTCTACACTTGATAAGTAACTCCCTTCTTTTGATATGCTAGTACATATGTATATATCTCATCCTCTGTGATTTCCACTCCATTATTGGCATTGGCTAGGTAAGGTGGTGAAAGGCTGTCTTCCCAATCCACCATACATAGCCTCACCCACACTCTACCCCCAGAGCACCTACTGTAGACATTCTGGAGGTGGAGTGTTGCTGCCCTCATCACCCCCCCTCCTGCTGCTCTGGGACTGGAGAGGCAGGGCTGGGTGGCAGAGCATGCCCTGCGTCCTCCCTCCCCAGTGCTCCATGCACCTGGGGAGAGAGGAGGCAGTGAGTGCTGCTCCATGTGGCCCAGCCCAACCCAGGCTCCTCCTTCCCCAGTGCTTGAGAGAGTGGGCTGGGATTGGCCAGGCCACGTGGCACAGTGCAGTTTTTCTTCTGCTGGGGCTGGGGAAGCTGTGGCCACCTGCTCTTCTCACCTCCCCATGATTGAAAGAGGGGAGCATGATGTGGCATGCCACCCAACCTCCCAGCGGCAGGGCCTAGCAGATGGGGCAGGGCTGGAGGTCGAGCTGAGGGCTTGCCTTTCACAGCACTGCCTTCACCAACCTCCCATGTACTCCAAGCATCTGATAAAGTGATTTTTACCCATGAAAACTCATGCCCAAATAAACCCTAGTTTTTAAGCTGCCACAAGATTCCTCGTTGTATTTTTCAGATACAGACTGTGGGGGTGCTAACCCCCGAGATCCTATTGTTGGGGCGCAACCCCTCTTATAGTCCAGTCTGCGGCAGCAGAGGTTTACCCCCTTGCCCCCTTTGCCAGGGCCTTGTATGGCCGATACCGTTGCTTGGGCGTGTAATGCGCTCGCTCTCGCAGCTGCCATGCCCTCGGTGCTTGGTTGTCGCTCCTCAGCCGAGGGAGGGAGTAGAGGGGCCCGGGCCCACTCTCACTCATGGGCCCCAGCCCAGGGCCCTAAGAGCAGGTCCCACAAGACCCACTAAGCCGGCGGGGGATTCTAACCCCGAAACCCTTCGGCTCGCCGAGCTTACTCCAGCCCCTGCCCTGGGCTGCTTCCTACTCCCTACCTGCTCCGCACCTCTCCCGCTGGCCCTCCACCCTCTTTCTTCCTCTCCCCACCCCGGGCTTTGCTCCTTCCATTTTAAAACTCCCCACCCCCGGTGCGCCCCTGACGTCATCCCCCTGACATCACCACGCTGGATGTCGGGGCAGCCCCTGTGCTTGGCAGTGCGCTAACCAGCCGCGGCTGTGCAAGCCGCACAGACCGGCTGCAGCTTCCCGGCGGTGCTGAGAAGCGCAAGCGCCACAGCTGCCTCAGTGTGGGGCGGGTTCTCCTTGGCAGGGCAGAGGCGTACCGCCCCGTCACAGGGTATGTCTACACTACAGCGCTAATTCGAACTAACTTTCTTCACGTCTCCCTGGTCTGCATACCTGGAAGACATGGAGCAAAGCCACGGAGGGGCTCGGGCAGCAAAGCTTCGGGGAAGCCGGCAGCAGGACAGCCCAGACGCCCCGTAGCGTCACCCCAGCTGCTCTGCCCCAGGCGTCCCCAAGTCAGCTGCTGCTGAAACGGACCAGCGCTGACTACAGGAAGCCCGAGGAAGAGTTGCTCTGCCCCGAGCTTCCTGGAATCAACTGCTGATCAGTTTCAGCAGCAACTGACTTGGGGACGCTTGGGGTTCTTAAGTTGATTCTGTATGTAAGTCGGAACTGGCGGTCAGTTTCAGCAGTGGCTGAATCTTGACACCAGTTCCGACTTACATACAGATTCAACTTAAGAACAACCTACAGTCCCTATCTTGTACGTAACCCGGGGACTGCCTGTATTAAAAAAGTAAGGCAGGCCACCATATCAATTCTCAAGGGGCCAGCAGGGGGCTTGAACAAATGACATTGGCTTTATTAGCACCATGTGATAATCAGATGAGCTAGCCAGCCCATGTAGGGCAAAAAGGTCCTAGAGATTGTGTTACAGCCTGAGCTGGGACATCTACACAGCAAGGAAACAATCCTATGGTCCAACTCCCCTCGTGCCACAGTTGACTGCACAGACCAGCTGCAGATTTTTCTTTCCTGTGCAAACATACCCTTAAGAATTCTAGGCTACATTTTGCAAATCCTTATTCAGTGAACATGTGGGCTATGGGGTAGTGGGCATAAAGAAGGGGAGAGAACATAAATAGTCTTCCCCTTGTAGGAGCAGAGAAAGACCATGGGAAAGTAAAGTTTCCACTCTCTGCCTTGGACAAATCCTCAACGTTAGATTGCCAGAAAATATTACAAGTGATGCACTTTGGGAGAAGAAATAGAAATTAATAGAACAGGAAATCAGAAGGAAAATGAAGATAGCTAGACCACACATGGAAGAAAGACTCAAAGGCTATATCTATACTACAGGGTTTTTTCACAAGAAGTCTTTTGCGGAAGAGCTCTTACTCAAAAACTTCTTGCACAAAAGCGTGTCCACACCTCAAAGCACATCGCTTTTGCAATGCACTTTTGCACAAGAGAGCGTTCACACTGCATGGACACACTTAAGCAAGAAAACTCTGATTGCCATTCACAGAATGGCCATCACAACACCTGTGCTTTTTTTGGATAGGCTCTTTTTGCACAAGAAACCCCTATGGAGCATCCACACATGCCTTTGTGCACAAGAGCTGTAGCGCAAAGAGGAGTTATGCCTCGTAGAAGGAGGTTTACCTACACTGTAAAAAGCCCTCTGTTCTGTTGATTGACTGTAGATTTTCTTGCATAAAAACATGCTTGAGGTGTGGATCCTCCATGGTTTTTGTGCAAAAATGGCCATTTTGCACAAAAGCCTTGTAGTGTAGACATAGCCAAACAGCATAACAAATGAGATTCTGGACTGATATCCCCAGATTGGAGGTACAAGGCAGAAGAAGGACAGCATAGAAATGCACAATGGAAACAGAATTGTCAAAAGAGCACAGGGAAAAGTTAAAATTCTAGTAATTGACTGTGCAAGATAGAAGGCAGTGGTGCAAGCTCTATGTTTCACATGGTATAGAAAAGAATAAATCAAATAAGTCAAAAGCATCTGGGGAGCACACAAGGTACTGACCCCTTCCTACTATTCTGTAGTCCCTAAATACAGCCCCCCCCCAAAGGAAATAATGGGGTAGAAAGGAGGTATGGTCATGGATCTCACCATCTACATACTAGATAGCTGAGTCCTTCCTAACTACTTATCTTGTGTGTACACAGGATAGCTATTTCGGGATACCTGCAGTATCCTGATATAACTATGCAGTGTAAATGTACCTTTTATGAAGCTGATGCTGTTTCCTGCTTATTCAACCCTCTACCTTTACAGAATTTAAGCCTTTTGAATGGGAGAAGTGGAGATTGTGGTCAATTTTGAGATCAATATTAAAGCAATTCTATTATTCAGCCAAAAGAGGGAACTCCCAAACCTGGATCTCCTGCAAAAGAGCAAGTTCCTGCAAGAGAATGTGAGAGATAATGGGCTGGTGTCAAGACACTTTTAATTAGAGAGTCAGTTCTTTCTTTCCAATTTATTGTTACTGTAACTATTATGAATGACCTAGTTATAATCTGTATCCTCTCAACTAATGTAGGAAAGTATCAGATCCAAAGAAGCTGCCAACTTGGTCTGTATTTCCAATTTAGAAAGCAGTTGTATCCCTAAGGAAAAATTGTGGATCAGATTCCCTTCTCTAGTAGCATAATGTAACATAACTGGTACTGAAGCATTATGAAAGACTTGAAAACCAACATGCCATTTCCAATGTAAGCACAAATGCTCCAATTTTTACATGGCTTCATTGCCTACAAAAATAAAGTTTAACTACCGTAACTTGAAAGGACTTACACAGAAAATGCACAGGTCTATTCTAAAACATCCACTTAGACAATACTTAATATCAGTGTTCCTTGCAAGCTGTGTGTTTGTGCGGATGCTCAGGAAAGATTCCAATGTCTGTTAGCTTACTAGCAGAGCATCCAAAGTGAGGATTTTTTTTTATGGATGGTGCACATTTGCGTATTCCTCAGTGCAATAAAATATTTATTCTGCACATGTCTGGAAGAGATTTGAGGGAACATTGCTTATTACACAAAAATATTTAATTGCATTGGCTTGCAAGAGTCATTTATATGACCTTGGCTCGAGTTTCCTTTCCCCAGAACAAACCTTGGATAAGCAAAAGCATTTAATTCCTTTTTGTCTCTGTTTCCCAATACCTGCAGAATCGTTAATGTTCAAAGGAATTGAAACGTTCTACATTTTCCATTCAACATCTCAATATATGCAAGAAGGCTTTGAGACTGGCATTCAAGTGCTTTCTGAATGAAGTGATACAAGAGCTGGATGAGCCCTGTTGTAGATGGCCAGGCACTAGTAAAGCTCTGGAGCTATAAAGAAAAAAAGGAAGTTCACATAGAAGACTGGAAATTTGTATCTAGCTGAGAATACAAGGATAATTAAAATGGTTGGCAGATAGAAGAAGTGTTAAGAGAGACAATTTATGTAAAGTGAGATGCTAAAGAGAGAGATCAAAATGGTTCACACCACATAACTCCTATTCTAATTTCAGATTCTTTAACATCGGGGCATTTAGATCTGAGATCCAATCCACGATTTTTATTTGGACACATCTCCAGCAGTCAGCAATAACAGAAAACAGCTAATTTAGGAATACTTTAAGCCATTGACTGCTATAAGGTTTTTATTTTTTCAGGACATTATTCATTTTACTAGTGCTGGGGAAATGCTTTTAATTCTGCATACCCAGACAATAAGAAAAAAGTACTAATACTTATCTTAAAACTATGAACAGAATAATTCTTTTGTAGAGTGTTATTTATTGCAAAACTAATAACATAGTAAATGACAGTATATAGATGCTCATGCTTATATGTAAGCTCACCAGTAAAGAAAAAAATATGCCTAGCAGCTCAAAAAACACTAAAGGGTAGAAACATGAGTTGGCCATTACTTTATTTCCTCACCGTATATACTTAACCCCACCTAACTTTCAGAGTCTAGTTCAGCTGGTGGATCTGTTATCTCTTTGTCCTCCACACTAGTACTGGTTGGACCTCAATGGTCTGGCACCCTTGGGAACCTGAGATGCCCTGCTACCATGGCCCTGCTACTACCACTGGGTTGCTGAGGCCCTGGCTGGGCAACCACCAGCCTCACCTTTTACAGGGCTTTCAGCTACTGGCCCTCCTGCTCCAGGGCTCTCTCATTCAGCAAAATACATGACTCTGCTAGAAGATCTGGATGAGATGGTCTCAGTTTAGGAGGTGCAACTTGTACTCAAAAGAGTTATAATATCGCTATCTCTCCTGCAGGTATACTCATGTGCAGTGAGGAAGGGCTAAGGATTCTTGAAACGACTCTTCTCCCACTCTCCTACATGTATAATCACTAAGGAAATTTTAACGATGCATTGTATTCAGACTAGAATTTATTTGGGAATAGGAAAAGACTTGATACTTAACATAACTCTTTTCAGGGTGAGGCCAAATATTCCAAATCTCCAGCAACCATATCTACATACCAGAAGAAGAAGAAATTAAATGAGTGAAGTCACTACCAAATTACATTATCTATGCTTCCTCATGCTATCGTGCTTTTTATTATTCACATAGGGTCTATTATTATCAATATTAGTATCTTCAGAAACACACAAAAGTTCCTGGAACACTTGCCCCATCCAGCTATGCAAGAAAAAAAAAAGAATACTAGAACTGGGAAGGACCTTGATGGATCATCAAGTGCAGTCCCCTACCCTCATGGCAGGACCAAGCATGGCCTAGAATAGATCATTCCTGATAGATATCTGTATAACCAGTTCTTAAATATCTCCAGTGATGGAGAAGCCATGACCTCCCGAGGCAACTTATTCCAGTGTTTAATCACCTCGACAATTAGGAAGTTTTTCCTAATGCACAACTTAAACCTTCCCTGCTTCTGTTTTAGCCCATTGTTTCTTGTCCTATCATCAGAGGCCAAGGAGAACAATTTTCCCCTCTCTGTCTTGTGACACCCTTTTAGATACCTGAAAACCACTATCATGTGCCCTCTCTCTTTGCCAAACTAAACAAGCCCAATTCCTTCAGCCTTGCCTCCGAGCACATGTTTTTTAGACCTTTAAGAATTTTTGTTGCTCTTCTCTGGACTTTCCCCAATTTCTCTACATGAAATAATGTGCTGGGAATTCTTTAGTGTGCAGGATTTATGGTAGTTTTCATCTAGAATTAGAGATCCTTCAATATATTTTGTATACTGAGTCAGAAAGATTTCTGCTCGTCATCTTGTTCAATGGACTTTGCTGACAGAAATTCCACTTTGACAGAAGTTTTGTTTTTTTTTCCTGAAAAGCATAATTCAGTCAAATTATCACGCTCAGCTATGTGGTGTCTCTTCCTTCCTCCTCTGCTCTAACTATTAGCATAATCCAAATGACAATCATGTGCTTTTGCTAGATGGCAGGATTATATTTTAGTCATTCTGTTTCAGCTAAGATTTTGAAAAGCATATGAACTGTGAGGAACTTTAATGTATCCAACTTCCAAACCGTTTTTCAGGTTTTCCTTTACAGTGTGCTACAGAAGGAGGAACTCTGTGTGAAAGTTCATAGCTCCTGGAATTCATAGATGAGATAATTGCTATCTAAACATGAGATGGTGGGTGTACTAATGGTGGATGTGCTAATTTTTTTCAAGTTCTATCATGTTGAGAAAGATTTTCTCTGTAGATAACTGCTTTATACGTACATTGATTATTTCAATGAAGCTGTTGTTTATCTATTACAATGGAACAACGAGGAATTATTTAGTTATTCAAAACCCAGGGAACAATCAAATATATCTGCTCACAGTGAAAAATGAAATACACGTTGTGCCCAAAGGCACATTTTTTTCAATGCAAGTCATTGCTTTGCATTCTTAATCTTTTAAAACTAATTTGAAATATTTATTCACTTCAATGGCAAATTGAAGAAAATATCAGCATGCATCTTTCACTCCCTCAAGATATTTATTTATACAGCAGTATTTTGTATCTTCTTTTCTGTTGTTATAAAGAAAGAATTAGGTTGATGAAGATAGAGTGTACCAATAATAAAAGGCCTTAACAGGTGACCTGAAGTTTCAGCATTCCTTTTGTCATTTAAATCCCTCAGTAGCTTTATTTATGTCTTGTCCACTGCTCCATAACAAACAGTAAACTAGATCCTCAGTGGTGTTACTTGGTACAGTGCCACTGACATTACTGGAGCCATAATAACTTACACCACATGAGTTTATGGCTGTAAAGTATTAAGTGTATTGAAAATCCACAGCTAAAATAACTTGAGAGTAGCTTTCCAACATACAGTAGAGATGATGGATATAGTTCATTTAAACAGTTTTCAGCGGTTCTCAGAATTCATTGTGCTGTGACCCCCTTCTAACAACAGAAAATACTACACAAACCTGGGCAGGGGGCAGGCTTATATTTTAGATAGTCACAGGCGGAGAAGCTGAGACCAAAGCCCAAACTCCATCACCCCTTGCAGGGGCCAAAACTGAAGTCCAAGGGCTTGAGCCCCTAATAGGGGGTGGAGAGGTGCTGTAATCAATACCCTGCCACCTAAGGGCTGAAGCCTTCAGTCTTTGCCTTTTGCCTTGGGACACAACGAGTCTAAAGCTAGTGCTGGTGACTCTATAAAAATGGGGTCACGAGTCACAGCACATCCCTGGATATATTCTGAATAAATTCTTAAATTTGTATAGCAGTCTTCATTGTATTAGAGTACAAAACTTAAAATTACATCTATTATCTACATCCACAAAATGTGTTGAGTATGTTGAGTTATATAAACCATTCCATTCCAGTTCAGCTCATGGGAGTTGAGCATAGACCACAGAACATCCAGGTTTTAAGGATTTACTCTTTAGTTGCAGTCTTATACTTTGGATACTCTTCTGCATCTTAAATTGCAAGGAAAAAGTACAGAAGTTTTTGAATTTCAATTCAATGGAAGGCAACTGTTCTCAGTATCCAAGCCCAGGAGAATCAAAAAGCAAATGCATGAAAGCAATTTATCTCAACTTGTATATTCTAGGACTATTTTTCAGCCTTGAAAAGTAAGGTTTTTGCTGTGGTTTTTCATAGTGTGGTGCTAACTATAAAATGCAGGTGGATATGGTGAGGGACCACACAAATACCTTATGCAAATCAGGAAATGTCATCTTACCTAGCAGTTTCATATCCATTCTGTCTGGACAACTGTAAATACCAAAATTAGATCTCGTGTACCTATGGATATATTGCATGTCATGGGAGCTATCACAGAACCTCTATTTTTGCTCTAGCCACTTCCTCCTTTAATTTACTTGTATAGCACATCTATTTGGGTATCTAGTTTCTTAATGGATATATTGAGTTCTTGTATGGCTTGTGTATTACCCACATACAGTTCTTTAAATCATACATTGGAGAAGAAGCTGTGACGTCAGAACTCCATTACATGGCTTGTACACACTTGCTACATGTCTGAGATCGCTCATAAAATTGAGTAACCTTTGATATATGATAAATGGTTCTTTTAAAATATATTTTCCTCCTTGTGCTCCCTGAAGAAGAAAGCAGATAATATTACACTGTTGAGACTTTCAAATATAAATCCCTGGCAAATGACTGCTAAGGAGGAAGATAAGCAGACGTGTACATAAAAAGTGTCTTAACTTTGTAGGTGGCACCTCAGTGCTTCTCACATTGTAAATATACATTGAAAAAGAGCTTTTCAGCTGTAACACAGAATTGACAAGGGTTTGCATAAAACAATTATCTCTATTTCCTGAACCCAGCCACCAGAGCCAAAACAACATTAAGAAAGCTTAACATATAATGGTTTAATATTCTCTGACTGTTGTTACTGTCACATCAATGTATTGTAAAATCAAGTTTCTTTTCTTTTCTTTTCTTTTCTTTTCTTTTCTTTTCTTTTCTTTTCTTTTCTTTTCTTTTCTTTTCTTTTCTGTAAATGACATTAATGTATTTAAAAAACAATTACTAGAGTATCGGAGGTATCCCAAAATAGCTACCCGCATCTTTTAAACGTGCCTGTTATTTAGAAATATTTTTCAAAATAATGGGTGCACTATTCCAGCATTCCTGTAACCATTGTTCCATGCTGTGAAACACCATGCAGAAGTGCCAAATTTCAAAATAAGTTATTTTGAGTTTAGGATGCTGTGTAGATATACCCTAACTGGCCAGTTAAGAATTCCCCTGATGAAAGGAAATTCTCAGTTGCTACAAACTAGAGAAGCCAGCTCGTAGTGGAGATGTAATGTCAGGAGCACAGGATGTGAGCAAATCAGTGTTCAAATAGTATATATTCCCTTAGAGGGAACACTATACACAGAACACTAAACTCAAAATAAGATATGCAATTTGTGCTATGCAAATTGCGTATCTTATTTTGATTGTATTTCAAAATAGCTTATTTCAAAATTTGGCATGTTCCACAGTGCCAAATTTAGAAATAACTTGCTATTTGGAGACATCCCTTAACCTTCATGGAATGGGGGTTACAGGGATGCTGGAATAGCACGTCCATTATTTCGAAAAATATTTCAAAATAACGGGCACGTTTAAAAGACACAGGATAGCTATTTTGGGATACCAGAGGATAACCCTTTTGGGATAGCCCTTCTATCTAGACATAGCCTTAGAGACCACTGACTGCTGACTTTATGTTAGAATATCTTCAGGGGTGCTTTAACTTATATCCAGGCCTAGGTATCTTGAAGGCCAAAGAGCCAAAATCAGCTCCACTGTTTTTTTTTTCTTGTAACAAGATTTTGTTCACTGTATGAGTAAATCTTGGAACTTAAGCAACAAAATATGTTTTCTATAAGCAGATATAAATAGATAAAATAAGAGCTCACCTAAATTGCCAAAGAAACCCCAACAGTTCTGAGGTTTGAGATAGCTCAGAAGAACCATAAAAGTAAACAAAATGTTATCGCCAGGATCAGAAGTGTCAATGAATTAATATAAGGAAGACGATTTCCATAATAGTCCAGTACAAGTTAACTGAATCTACTCTATAAAACATTCTTGAGACTTCAAGAATGAATATTATTATGATTATCTGACTTGAATATATGTGAGGTTTCTACCTCAATTCGCAGACTAAAAAGGGGTTATGTCTGGATAAGTTTCAGATATGCATCTGAATATTTAGAAGCATATCTGAACCAAATGTATGAATCTCTTTCACCTTCCACTTCCTCTAATAGAAAGTTTCTTAGATTCACTGCAGCAATTGATAGAATTTAAAATCCTCAGTGAACAGTCTGCAGAGAAATAATACTTCACTACTGTCTCTGTATGCAATGAACTATCATAATTGAACTATGCACTTTTTTTTAACGTAGTGTGTGTTATGGGATCACTGAATCATTTAAAAAAATTAAAAAGAAAGAGAAAACTAGAGACATGTTCATATTGTATTTATATTTGTCTATTTACTGCAGGCAACTCTGTCATCAGATTTATGCGAATTTAGTATTTTCCTTGCATAATTTGCTATATGTCTTTGGCTATGTTCCAACCATATGAAAATCTGACTATGACCTAAAAGTAATGACAGTGTTGCAAAACAAAGCCGTGAAGAAAATATTGAAATGAACACGTTATTCATAGCCTTTTTACAAAGCAAATATTACACACTGTAAGTTTAACTTGTGAGGTCAATATTGACTCAAATAAAGAACCTAGATTTGACTAATTTTACCAGACTTACAAGGAACATGTTTTCCTAGATAGGAAGTCTCAAAATATTTGTCTAATGTATACATGCCAGACATTTTGCACTTTGTTAGAAGGTGTTATTCCAGCTGTGAAGGAATTAAGTAAATTCTGCCAATACAAATAAAAAGTTGGTGTCTTATCCTTGGTTGGTATCAGGAAGTGGTTCTCTTGGATGTATCCTGAGGTAAAAATCCTCTGAGCAGTCAAGCCTAAGGCTTGAGCTCAGTTATTATCACACTGCTGTATTTTTTTTAATAATGCCTAATCCAAGGATAGATTGCATTTTCACTCTACACTTTTAGGCTATGTAAGACTGCAGGCTACTTTTGGAAAACGCTATTCCGGAAGAGATCTTCTGGAAAAATTTCTTCCAAAAGAGAGCTTCTACACAACAAAAGTGCATTGAAAAGGAGATCAGCTTTTCTGAAAATTAGCGTCCACGCTGAATGGATGCTATCTCGCATTTCAGCTGTGATTACTATGGACAGAGTGGCCACTAGGGCACCTGTGCTTTTTCCTCTTTCCTCTTCTTTTGAAAGAACTCCCTCTTTTCCATCCACACACACCTTTTTCCAAAAGAGCTCTTTCAGAAAAAGGCTTCTTCCTCATAGGCTGAGGATTACTAGTGTCAGAAAAAAACCTCTTTTCTTTCGATTTTCTTTTAGAAGAAAACAATTGCAGTGTGGATGTAATTGAAGGTTTTTTTCGGAAAAAATCTGTAGCATAGACATAGCCTTAATTAAGGCGGTTTGAAAAAGACTCCTGTTCATATACAAACACAAAATAAACACAATGAGACATACAGAAGTCATTTCTTTACATGGCCCGAATATATGCAGGTTTCAGGTTTTTTTCTTCTAGGGAGGGAGGAATTTGATCACTAAAAGGAAAACCCCAATTTGGTCACTTTTGAGGTTATCTGTGTTATTTTTTTAATAAAAATAAATGTAAAATTTTAATCAGTTTTTATTTGAATAATTATGACTTCAAACTTTGTTTCTTAGGGGCGTATGTAGGTTTTTTTCTCTTTTCCCACTATATTTCAGTACTCAGTGTTATGAGATGCATTAAACATAGTGGAAGATGAATTTCAAAGTGTCCAAAGGTACTTTCCAGAGGAGTATTTCAGTCTGAAACTTAACAGAACCTGCAGCCTGTCATACTTACAGCAAACACACAGAGAAGTTAAATAAAATTCTCTTGTTGGAAGGTAACAATGTAACACTACTTTACTGTTTAGAATTCAGAACAATAACATGCAAGAACCAAAAAGCAAAGAGTAAAAGTAGGCTGCTCCCTTTAAATGAGAGATAACTCACCCCACCTTACTGCAGGCTGTCTGGTTGCAGACTGCTATTCTTGGCCATGATTGTACACTTTACTATACTGATCCTGGTCTAGAGACCCTCCCCCCATACACACACATACACTCTGAAAGTGATAGTTTACAATTTCTTTACCATCCTCAGTACAATAGAGAATCCTTTTGAGTCACCACTCTCCAAACCCAGCACCAGCAAAGGACTGTACACACGTGTCTAAGAAGAGATTCAGGGTACGTCTACACTGCATGCTAATTTCAAAATAAACTATTCCATAACAGTTACTCTGAAATAGCTTATTTCAAGATAGCATATCTACACTGCAGTGAAGCCTCAAAATTAATCTGAGGCAGGCTTCTCTAATGCAGATGTGCTATCTCGATTTAGAATCCCAGGAGGCATACCTGGGTGGTCGACAAATGCCTTTGATGTCGACACCCGCGCGTCCAGACTACCGCACTGAGCCGACAAACATCTGATCGGCTCAGCACGGCAGCCATGTAAATTTAAATGAAGCGGAGATTATTTAAATCACTGCTTCATTTTCCTATGCCTGGTAGCCTCATCTACATGCCTCTGTCGTCAGAGGCATGTAGTCTAGATGTAGCCTTAGAATGGCCCTGGTGAGGGGCTATTTTGAAATAGCAGTAGGGGAGCACACCTTATTTTGAAATAGCTGTTTTGGAATAGGCATTATTCCTTGTAGAATGGGGATTACAGATTTCAGAATAAACTGTCTTCTATTTTGAAATTATTTCAAAATAACGGAATGACTGTGTAGACGCTCACATTGTTTTTTCAAAATAATGCTAGTTGTCTTGAAATAAAGATGCAGTGTAGACACACCCTAGCTGCCAATCCCTACCTCACCTTTAAAGGGAAAAACAAATCAGAGATGAATGTATTAACTTCTGCTCTGTGGTGATCATTGTAGACCAGTGTCATCCACTTTGATCATTTGTAGACTGAACCTAGCAATACCAAATTGTGCTAAGCAAGGGTATATTGCAAATCCTGGTTTCTTTAGATTTATTTTTGCAATTATGCTTGATTATGTCACCAACCATGTGATGCCAGGAGTTTATTTATGAATTGCAAAGATTTAGAAAGCTTTTTAACAGGAGCACATTAAAAATAGCCACAAAAATAAATGTGGTCACACAATCTGCTACATGTATATGACTGCTCTTGTTACACATACGCCAGTTCACTCCTGGTCACTACCAGAATGAAGTATGATGCCATCATTGCTCTGAAGTAAACCAAAGATACTCTCAACCTAAATCTGGGAAACAATATGTAAGAAACCATCATAATCAAATGTCGCTCAGTTAATATAATATCAAATATCAATTCATTTTGGAGTTTTGTCAAATATCAAATAAAACACAGAAAAATCATTACACACATTTAAAAAAATCAGCAGTCAGCAGATTGTATTCTCATGTCTCCAAAGACCACAGTATTTTAAAAAAGTCAAAGTTCATATACACTATACCACTGTTACTCTTGCTCTACAGTTGTAAAACACAGCCAAATTATCAAAGCACATTGAAAAGCTGGAAATATTTCATAACTAGAACTATTTTAAGCAATTATTACTATCAAATGGGACATAATACCAGCAATATTGAATATGCAAAATCAGCATTGAAGCAGTGCATATAAAAACCCTATCATACTTGGACTGGACCTCTCCCTCATACGGAGAATACCAGGCTGCCACAGAAAATGTTGTACAGTGAACTTTTAATAGAAAGGGGCCACACAGAGCAAATTATAAGAGAAGTTTGAAAGAAAACTCACCACTCTTTTTTCATAGATAGCAAAATAGCAAAAGCTGCAATGACAAGCAAATCCATTTGACAAGCGTAAGTAACCTCTGTTGCAGAAAATGTTGAAGTGTTGGGAACAGGATATTTGACAAATAGACAGACTCAGCATTACAGACACATTTAACGTTTGACTAAAGTTTTGTTGTTCAAAAACTGGACCTTTTATCTATGTACAAATTCACCAAATCTCTAAAATTCAAATCCTCCAAAATACAAGGCAAAATACATAAACATTATTTTTCTAATCTGAGGAATCTTTCTTTAGTAAAATGTGAGAAATGACATTTACATTCATTATTTGCTGTCCATAACTTCATGCAGGTGACAGTTACATTAGTTACTGAAGTAAATTAACTTGAAGTAATGATCATCCTTTGCATAAACTTTAAGAATATTTACCATTAGGGTATTCATTATCTCTGGTAAGAACGAATACGTGCCTGTTGCTGCAGGTATCAATTATGGGGTATGTATGCATGTATGTATGTATATATGTATGTATGTAATTACTTATCTGACAGAGACACTTCATTTTTAGGGCTACATTTCATCAACATTACTCACAATCCTGTGCAATTAGCCCAAACCAGGAAGGAGGGCTCAAACATGAATAAGGGTAGTATAACCTGAGCTTAAATATCCTGTTGTTTTACTATTATTTTGTTTTAATTTCTATAGAATAGTTACATCTTCAGGATGATGCTAAAAGAACTAAGATTTTTAAGAAGTCATTTGCCAATTTCAGGTTTCTTAATAGAACCGGTGAACTTACAAATGAATAAAGGTGATAGGGCCTGAGCTTTTCCCTCTTGGGGTATGTTTATTCCAAAATATCATAGTGCGCAACTACACTACAAGCCATTATTTTGAAATAATGGTGAACTAGAGGACTTCTGTCTCCAACTCCTGTTAGCCCTCATTTCAAAAGGAGGAAGGGAAGTTGAAGGAAGAGTGTTCCTTCTTCCACTTCCTGCTGTGTAGACAGCACCAAAGGCCAAATTAAACTATTTTGACTTCAGCTATGTAACTGACACAGCTGAAGTTGCGTAGCTTAATTCAACTTTAGCCCAGCTGTGTAGACATACTCTTATTGTGAGAAACATAGGTCCTCTTATACTGATGTGAAAGAACTTCCCAGAGCACAGAACTCATCTTGCATTTACAGTGTATTAACACTGGGGCAACGACTTTAAAGTCCTTGATCTAGGTGTTTTGATAGATTTTTCAACCTATGCACTTTAAAAGTCAGCCATACTAGGCCAGAAAAAAGTCTCTAAGGGTATGTCTACACTACCCTCCTAGTTCGAACTAGGAGGGTAATGTATGCATACCGCACTTGCTAATGAAGCCCGGGATTTGAATTTCCCGGGCTTCATTAGCATAAGCGGGGAGCCGCCATTTTTAAATCCCCGCTGCTTCGAACCCCGTGTAGCGCGGCTACACGGGGTTCGAACTAGGTAGTCCGGACTAGGGTGCCTATTCCGAACTACCGGTACACCTCGTTTCACGAGGAGTAACGGTAGTTCGGAATAGGACCCTAGTCCGAACTACCTAGTTCGAGCCCCGTGTAGCCGCGCTACACGGGGTTCGAAGCAGCGGGGATTTAAAAATGGCGGCTCCCCGCTTATGCTAATGAAGCCCGGGAAATTCAAATCCCGGGCTTCATTAGCAAGTGCGGTATGCATACATTACCCCGCTAGTTCGAACTAGCGGGGTAGTGTAGACATACCCTAAATGATTAAATATGATGAAGCAGCTCTAGAAGTTAACATTTAATTTCTGGTTCAAGTGCATACGTTGAAAAATCTGACAATGTTTCAGTTGGCTGTTTTCTCTTTTCTGAGAATAGTTTCAACCAGAGACATGGTTTCTTCAAAGACAAGAGAAGCTGAAATTGAAAATTCAGTTTCCTTTTGAAAGCACCCAGTAAATTTTAGCAAATTCAAGTTCCTAATCCCTGTAATGTAAGGCATGTTAAATTAAAATTTTGCTTTTGTTGATGGGACTACAACATTCTACCCTCTGACATTATGACCTTATCCTGACATAAAATGATTAGTGAGTATGGTATCAGTCAGATCACACTTTTAAAAAATCATTTATATTAAAAACTAAATTACAGATTGAAGAGGTATCTTAAATCAAAGTGAAGGGCTTTTTCCTAAAATGTAAGTCTCAGTAACAAGTTTAGGTCTATGTCCAGATTAGTTTTATACTTTTCAAACAATAAGATCTCTTCCCTAGAGAAATAATTCTGTAGTCAACAAGACTTAACCCTCAGGATATTTATTTAGAACATATTTTACGTATATATCTTCAATTAGTCTTAATTTTCAACCTTTAGTTCTAATTATCAATGGTCTAATGGATAGAGCACTGAGACTTGGGTTCAGTTCCTGTCTCAGCCATAGACTTTCTGCATAATCTCGATCAAATCACTTAATCTATCCTGTGTCATATTCCCCATCTGCAAAGCAGGAATCTCTATCCCACTGAGATATAGTGAGGATGAAATCCAGTGTTTGTGAGCTGCTTATATACTACACCGGTGAGAGTCATATGAGTACCTAGATAGACAAATTCTTTGAAAATGTCTCATAATTGATGTTTGTACTCTTAAAATACTGTATATCCTTCTAATCACCATTTGAGTAAGCTACACATAATTGGGGCCCAGTCGTAAATGAATGAACAGAGGACTTACTGCATCATAGATTTGCACCTCTAAGGTCATTTACATTCATGCAAAATAAGTAGAGTCGTGGGTACAAAACAATAGCAATTGCAATCTTTTTTTTTTTGCAACATTTTACATTGTTGTCACTTTCACTTGGCAAAGGTGTAAATAAGCATACAAGGTACAAGACAGCGGAGACTCAGAGCCCATGCCTAGAAGCTAGCAAAAGCAGTCCAACACCACCTTTCAGTTACTAAGGTAATGATTCTGGATGTCTCAGTCTGGGCATGGTGCAGAGGCACAAATTGCTGCTCTGGTGGTTGATCTCCTTTTTTTACACCAGCAGTGGCCATGGAGCTCTAGCTCCTGCTCCAGCTGCAGCCAGGGAGCTCCAGCCCCAGCTGTGGAGCCAGGTGGCTGTGGAACTCCAGCCCGAGGTGCAGAGCCAGGTAACTACAAAGCTCTGCCCCAGCCATGGCACTCCATCCCTGGCAGCAGTGGCGCCAGCAGCATCTAGAGAGTGCCAAGGAGCTGGGGCAGCGGGGGGGGGGGGGGGCAGGGGGCAAGCTGGCACCACCCTAGCCTACTGGCAGCCTGGGTCAGGAGAGGAGGGACGTCCCCTGGTCTGGCAAATCCCCTCATCCGGGACCAGTCAGGTCCTGAGGGTGCTGGATCAGCAAGGTCCAACCTGTATACTCATAGGAATCTTACTGAGCCTCTCTGTGGCATTTTGTACCTTTTAGAATTAAACACTTCTGCTTTGTCTCCTAGGGTATGTCTACACCTGCCCCTTAGTTCGAACTAGGGAGGCTAATGAGGGTGACCAAAATTGCAAATGAAGCACGGGATTTAAATATCCTGCGCTTCATTAGCATGTTCCTAGGCGGTCGCCATTTTGGAAATTGACTAACCCGGAATAACTGCCCGCGTCTACAAACGGCAGTAAAACGGGAGTTCGAAATAAAGCCCTAACTCGAATTAGCTGTTATTCCTCCTGGAATGAGGTTTAACAGCTAATTCAAATTAAGGGCCTTACTTTGAACTCCCATTTCACTGCTGAATGTAGATATGGGCAGTTATTTCAGGCTGATCAATTTCCAAAATGGCGACCACCCAGGAACATGCTAATGAAGCGTGGGATATTTAAATACTGCACTTTATTTGCAATATTGGTTGCCCTTATTATCCTCCCTAGTTTGAACTAGAGGACTAGTGTAGACATAAACATAAGAACATAAGAACATATGTCTATAGACATACCTCTATAGACTTTATATTGAACCGAAATACACTGAAATAAATGAAGTTCTTCCTCTGAAACCAAACCTACAAGCCATTATTGGCAACTGTTCCTCCAGCTCCAGAGCCCAAATCTCAGTATTAGAATTCCACAAGGGTCAATCCATAATAGGCCACATTTATATGAAACTATTTTGAGTTGCTGTTGAGATAGGGCTCGTAGCTGACACGGAGGTCTACATTTCCTCTATCTTCCAGCTTTCTCAGTGCCTAACTGACTGAAGAGCATCTACTTAAGTCTGAGGCCTGCAAGACTGAGGCAATGCTGGTAGGAAGAGGAAATAACTTTAGGGGGACTTATTTACTGTACAATATTCCTCACTATTAAAGGCTTCCATCCTTCTCTGTGGGTCTTTTGGACTTTTTAGTATAAATGGACACCTAAAGAAGCTGAGGAGAAAAAAATGCATATTCTGGTCTGTAAATTGTTGTAAGATATTTGACAGACACATATTTGGCTATGATAATTCATGCTTTTGTAATTTTTTTGCATGATTATTGCCTCCCCTAAAAAGAAATGAAGACATACATCCTGAAAAATCTCTCAAAGGCATAAAATACAGCAGCCTCTTTTCCTAGTAATTCAGATATCTATAGATGTTTGACCCTGGTTGACTTTGCACTGACTGCCTATTAAGTACAGAGTTTTATTAATGTTTCTGTCCTGATATTTACAGCCCTTCGTGGAACTGGTAAATTAGAGAGCTGAGAGATTTACTCTCCCTCTTCAACCATGACTTCCTATGGCAGGTACATTCCATTGGAACTCTGAAATGCTTGATAAATACGGGAGAGTGGAAAACACAGGACATAAAACCTAAACAGGATCTTAAACAATGCTATCGAATTTATTAACCAGAAAAGATTGTGAACTAACCTAACCATGGCCATTGCATTTTGCTTTCACTTAGTAAGGTCTCTTCAGACATATACATAAAAGAAAATCCAGTCAGGCTTCTGACTCCAACTAATGGGGAGAGAGAGAGAAAGAAAGATTTTTGTTCTTTTAAGGTTGGGGAAGTTGCTTTGATATTATGGTTCCAGGAGTTTAGATAGGTCCAATATATATTTTTTTCTTTCAAATTAAAGCCATTGTTCAGATTTTTATGAATGAATGAATAAATGAATGTGGATATTATTTTTTGAATGGAAAAAAGATGTTTCTCTTACTTCTTTATAATACATAAGCCTCTGAAGAAATTATGTTCCAAACTTTAAAAGCAACAAAACAAAACCCAACCATCATGATGGCAAGTTTGAGCCCAAAGGGAGAATGCTTTAGATACTTACCATGAGATTAAATGGAGCATTTTATTGGGTTTTTGAACTTTATAGGAGTTGCTGCAGGTGTGATTGCTATAATTTTGAACTATTCTGTTGTTTGCTCTTTCAAGACTTTGCTCTTTCAATAGTTTTAGGACATATGGAACTAACTTAGGTTTAAAAAAATGTTTATAGTGGCATGTTTTCTTAATTTGAATTTTGGCATGCACTTGAATGTCTGTCCTTCAGTACTTTACTATTGTTTGGCTTACATATGTTCTTTATGATAGGGAAGTTCTAAAATACTTATTAAGCTGCTTTCCATAGTTAAATATTAAATTTCCTGATGCAAGTAACATAAGAGAGTTATTTTGTGTTATGATCAAACTACTGATTTTCCTTGGTGTTATGTTATTTATCATCTCTTCTTAGTATATTTAAGGTAAAGATGAATGTATATCTCAGTTTTTATTAGACTGACCCTAAAATGGTTTCGGAAATACCAGTGCTTAGCAATTTTCCTTTCAGTTTATCATCTGCAGATGTGTTGGGGTTCAAAAGATTGCAGTGACTCTCTTTGTACTATCTCCCAAATGCCCACATTTTTTACTTTTTCTGACTCAGATGGTGAATCTGAAAAGGTTCCATAATTGCAGAAGGTTTTTTATTTCAGATGCTCTTTCATTGCTGCTTCATAAACTTTTTTTAAAATTTGGTTTATAGCATGGATTTTCATTAGTGTATCACATTAACTACAGAGAGATTTTAAATCTATTTTAAATAATGTACAGGTTGGTCCTCTCTGGTCCAGCAACATAGGGACATGACCTGTCCCGAATGAGATAATTTTCTGGACCAGGGGAGGTGTCCGCTGCCACCGACCGCAGGCTGTTATTGGTGTTTGGGGTTCTCCAGCCTCTTGCCCCATTTTGCTGTGGGCAGCTGGTATTTTCCGGCCCCTGGCTCTGAGCTGCTGTGGTTCCCTGGTCCAGTGCTGTCATGGGCAGCCATATTTCCTTGGCTCTGCACTGCTATGGGCTGCTGTGGTGCTCCATCCAGTCCCCAGAACTTTTCTGGGCCTCAGTCCTTCTGCCCCTGGGTGGGCTACTAGCCCTCCTAGCATTAGGCTCCTGGGCTTTCTTGCCCAGGAATATTTATGGTTCTACTGGATGTTGCTGCACCTCAGAGTACCAGTTTTCAGAAGTTCAACCTGTACAATAAAAGCCTTTTGAGCCTTCCAACAGCCAAGTATCCCAACTAAAAAATGTAGCCATAGAGAATACAACTGTGTACCTTTTACATGAGTAAGTTCTAAGTGAGCAACACGCAATTATTTTTGTACTTTTTACACCCAAAAATTTCACTGGCTTCCTAGTGAATTTTGGGTGCAATTTAAGGAGAAAAATCTGAAGAATTTGGATCCAGTTTTTTTATTAATTGACGTTGGCGTTATCACTTATCTTGACACTTAACTCCAGATGTGATGCTTAAGATGTCAGTTACCTAGATAAGACTCTCTGGGGCCAAAGACAGGATTTCATCAATTGAAGCCTTCATTTTTGCAATTTGCTCCCCTTGGTGGTCAACCAGAGGCAAATCTAGTGAGTCTCAGGATATCATACTAGGTGCCCATATCTTGTTTAACTTTCAGTTGATTGATCTTAATTAGTCTGGATTTTGTGTCTGTGCTCCACATGTAGACTGGTCATGTCAGTGGCAGTTTTGTTCCACAACCACTTAGTTTTAGTAGCATGTGGGGTTGGGCTTTTAAAATTTTTTTTTGGTATTTAATTCAATATGTTAAAATAAATCTCTGACACACATAATTCTGGATTTGCACACTGAGCAAATCTTGAAAGAGAGAGATAAAGGTGTTATAAATAAGTGCAGATTTTTACTTATGGGAATGGTTCTCCATTATATTACACCATATTCACATCATTAGGCACTCACATCCTATTGATGACAAAGGAAGCTGCAGGTCTTCTGAACCTTTGAAAACCAAGAAACTTTGACATAGCTGGGTTTTATGACCATACCTTTAATGGCTGACAGGATTCTAACATTTCTTAAATTTACCTAAAATCTCTTTCATTTCTAATAAAAGGAAAGGGATTTATTTATTCCCAACACTCTGATCAGATAAAATAAACTCATCCATACACCTGACACCTGTGTTTTAAATAACCTCAGTGTTTTAAACTAAGAAAACATCAGTACTTCTTTAATGAAAATCGTTTCAATGACTCATTAGTCAGGGAATGCAGAGATTGGGGACTACATTGCTTCAGATAGGAATCAAGAATCTATAAATTGCAGTATAGAGAACACTACTAGTCTATAAAGTCTGTCGGTAGAGAGTTTTTTTTTTACTGACATATCAATATTGCATTCAACATTCTGCTCACATGATTGCTGTTCACATTTGGTTTTATACCATCAGAGTCAAATTATTCTCTTCTGTAGGTCTTGGTAAATCCAAAATTCCACTATTCATGCCAATAGAATTACTTCTGATTTAAATCAGTGTAATTAAGAGCATAATTTGATCCTCCATCTTAAATAAGGTATTTTTTTCTGTTTTTTTTTCTCTTTTTCACATGATGGGTCATAGGTAAAACGTGGGATCTTTGTCACTAACAACTTCTATAATCCACCAGCAGAAGGAAAGAGAGCTCTATCCACAGATTAACCTGGTAACAAGAGTAACTGAGGCATAGCATAGTGTGAGATCCTATTTTTTTAAAAAATAAAGAAGAGTGATGAACAAAACTGAAATGCTCTGAAATACTTTAAATAACAGACTTTTGAAAATGAAGGACAGAAGAACCCATTTATTTCAAGTTCCCACGAATATCAAGGTAATCCTCATTATGCTTCATATGCAGAAAAATAAAGTCTAAATCAGGGAGTATCCTAGGGGCCTATGATTAATACACCCCTGAATGTAAAGGTGACCTAGCTGGCAAAACTAAGTCTACTCTAAGGCAAAGCAGGAATTTCAAACCGATAATGATTTTGAAGAAATTAGGCTGGTTATATGTACGTAGCCTTGAACAGATGTAAAACAGTTTCTGAACTTCAAAGGCTTTATTATATCAGTACCAGTGAATGTCAGCAGATAAAACTGAACCTGAGACCTCTGTAGCTTAGTGCATGAGCCTTCACAATTTGAGCTAAAATCCAGCTGCTCTCATTCTTTCTCTTTGTAAGAGGTCTAAGTGCCACTACATGGGACAGTGAAGCACATCCAGCAGGTATATGGGTTACACCTGCTCCCTCACAAACCACTTTCATCTTCCCCTACCTGCTGATCCCCTACCACAATCATCTTCCGTCAGTGCAATTAGAAGGGTGA
The DNA here is from genome assembly GCF_049634645.1 of Pelodiscus sinensis. Classification (NCBI taxonomy): domain Eukaryota; kingdom Metazoa; phylum Chordata; order Testudines; family Trionychidae; genus Pelodiscus; species Pelodiscus sinensis. The sequence continues at coordinate 259,437,565 of NC_134711.1, forward strand.
ACTCGAAGACCCAACATTTCCCCTGATTCTAGACTAGTGATTCTCAACCAGTGGTACGAGAACCCTTGAGAGATACTCAAGAGAAGTGGGGCGGTATGTCAACACAACTGAAATTTGGAGAAAACTGAACTTTTGTTTAAAGTTTTACAGCACTTTATTATTTTTGTACTTTTTACACCCAAAAATTTTATCGCCTGCCTGGCTACGATTAAGTTGTTTAAACAAATGTGTTTCAATGGTAGAAAAAAATTTTGTGTCTGAAAACTGTATGTACTGGGGTTACTTATAATTTTTTTAAAGGGGTACTTTATAAAAAAAAGTTTGAGAAACACTGTTCTAGACAATAATATCTTCTTCATCAAGGTTAGGACAGGAGATTTGATTTCCCTTTCCTGAGCTGCCACATCCCCTTACCAAAGTGTAGCAAGCAGTCCACAGACCTCTGTTTCAGACTTCCAGCCATCTTATTTTATATCAGGTCCATCAATTTTTAGGTCCTTCCATGAAATAAATGTCAATGGTTTATACATTTCAAACCAATGCACACTATATTTTACTTATTCACATAAATGTATGAGTTTGTTGAATATGGTACCTCTATATGTATTCACTTTAGGGTATGTATATACTGCACAGTTATTTCGGAATAAGCTATTTCAGAATAGTTATTCTGAAACAGCTTATTTTGAAATAGCATGTCTACACTGCAAGGAAGCCTTAAAACTAATCTGAGTCAGGCTTCCCTAATGTAGACATGCTATCTCGATTTAGAGCCCCAGGAGGAATAACTTAGAATGGCGCTTGTGAGGGGCTATTTTGAAATAGCAGCACTGGAGCATCTACATACGCCTTATTTCAAAATAGCTATTTCAGAATAGGCATTATTCTTCATGGAATGAGGTTTACAGAAATCGGAATAAACCATCTGTTATTTCAAAATAACAGAATTGCTATGTAGACGCTCACATAGTTATTTTGGAATAACAGCCATTAGTGTGCATCTACACTGCCTTTCAAAACAATGTCAAGCTTGAAGACTTCTTACTCCAACTCATGGTAACCCTCAATTTATAGAACCCTGCAGGTTCTACAGGAGCATTATATTTTAATTTAGAGAGAGAAGGAACATCCTGTGATATCAATAAGGATTCCTCCATGAGTATAGACAATAGCATTTGCAGTCTTAGGGCTCATCTAGACTACAGGGAACGGTCAAAAGAAGATATGCAAATTCCACAGGAATTTGCATATCTTCTTCCAATTGCACTTTCGAAAGAGGAGCTTTCAAAAGTGAAAGTAATTAAGACATGGCTTTTTTCTGCGACCTCTCTTCCCCTTTGTCGAAAAGCCGTGTAAATTTCCTTTTTTGAGGAAGAGTGGCTTTTCGATGAAGGGGGCAATTAGCCAAAAAGCCGCATCTTAATTACTTTTACTTTTGAAAGTTCCTCTTTCGAAAGTGCAATTGGAAAAAGATATGCAAATTCCATAGGAATTTGCATATCTTCTTTCAACCGTTCCCTGTTGTCTAGATGAGCCCTTAAAGCCCTTTTGTCTCATCGTCTTTTAAGGACAGTGGCTTAAAAATGAGAACTCTAAGGTGAAAGGGAAGTTAAACAAATACTGTATGAGGAGAATTGACAACAAACTCAGGAATAGGGATAGAAGAGAGACTGTAGGAAGGAGCTACAGAATAAGCAAATACTCTGAAATGTATTGAAATTTAAAAACAAATATATCACTTTGGTTTTCTTTCATTATTATTTTTATTTATTAGGGATTGATGGGAAAAATAAAAATAGATTATGTCAGAGATTAGCAATGGTAAGAAAAAAGCCAAAAGTAAGTTATTTGGATTTTGATTCACAGAGGAAAAGCATATAAAGATGTTAACTCCTATATTTTTCCTTCACAATCAAGCTTGCTCCTTTCATTAAATCCAATTATCTGGTAATTGAGAGAGAAAGTATGTAAGTTACCTGCACATCTGTGTTCCGACATGGAGCAAAAACACTACATAATTTACGTAAACTCTTATTTTCCCATTTGCCAATGGTACTTTCCTATCTAAAATATGGAGTAATTCTGGTTTATCTGTGACTGATTTGTGCTTGACATCTATGTATTATCCTTCTACTGTAGTGTATTTTTCTGTTTTTAGTTACAGGCTTCTCCTGAGAATGAAAAACTGACCCACTCTTCCAGAAGCCCTCATATATATTCTCCTGTTGTTTAATGATGAGGACTTGATGTCTTCAGGGAAAGCAGAATTAGCCTCTTACACAGTAAATCAGAAAACTGGAAAAATATATGAGAAAAGGCTTAGCCTTCCTTTTTATGAAGAGACAACTCATTCTGAAAGAGAGTACTGTAAAAAAAAACCCAAAACACCCTCATTTAACTATGCCTTTAGGTTATACACAGACCTTGTTTCAGATGATAAAACGTTGATTCTTTATCTACTAAGTCATGAACTCTCCTAAGACCATCTGTTTGCCTTTGAATTTGTGTGAAGAAGATATGATGCAATAATAAAAAAGTAAACAGCAATGAAAGTACAGCCTTCACCTAATCCCTGTAAGGCATTATGAGGCACGCTTTTATGTCTGAGCCTGCCTTTCCTATTATCATAAAACACAGTCAGCTAGAAAGAATTGCATTTTGGCCACATATGTAAGATGGATTCTTGAATGCATATTTTCTTTAAATGTATTGGTATTTGTTATCCACTAGATCTGAGGGGTCATTTCCAAAAGTGAGGATTCAAAAAGGAAAACCCAGTATAATATCAGATTCTTAACAAATGCTGCCATGTAATTTTGTGGGTACTTCATAATACAGAGTACATTTTTCAAATAGCAATATTATAGATTATTTAAAAACATCTCCAAGAATGATTGCTTCTTGACACTACTGGCATACAACATAACTATCTCTGACAGCTTCTGAAACATTCAACAGGGCCATCAATATTTGGGTCTGTCACACAAATGCAAACATCTACACTCTGTTTCCTATTGTCACTGTTTTATTGACTGCTTCTATGTTTATAAAAAGAGCGTATGGGCAGTGCTGTCAGGAACAGCAAAAAAAGAATGTTTAAAAATGGGAAGAAACTAAAAGAGAGAAAAAAAAGCATAAAGGGCATGGAATCCATCCTTTCAAACCACAGAGTGACGACATTGTTTTATATGAACACTAATGTCCAGTCTCAACAAAGCAATGAAAATACATTAGTTAGAGAATTCTTACAATAGAATCTGACTCACGAGGTCATATTTCAATTGCAGGTTGGACCTCCCTGTCTGGCACTGTTGGGACCTGACCGGTCCCAATGAGACAATTTGCCGGCCTACAGGAGGTCCCCTGCCACCTGCCTGGAGCCAGCTGGTCTCCTGCCTCTGGCCCCCTCTATTCCCTCCCCAGCCATACTGTACATCATGCTGCTGCTGTCCCCCAACTCCAGCTGCCATGGGCAGCAGGGGATTTGCAGTCCTGGCACTGGTCTTGCACTGTCGTGGATGGCCAGGTTTTCCTGGCTCTGCGCTGCTGTGAGTGGCCAGCTTTATTCGGCTGTGCACTGTGCAGGTGGCTATGGTTACCTGGTCCTGCACTGCTACATGCTGCCAGACTTCTCTAGGCCTTAGCCCCATGCTGCTGCAGGTGTCTGGAGTTCTCCAGCCCCTGGCTCAGTGCTGCTGTGGGCAGCCAAGCCCCCCCAGTCTTGAACTGCCATGGGCAGCTGGAAATCTACGACTCCAGTCTCAGCACTGTTGTGAGGCTCCTCTGGCCCCACTACTCTAGCCCTGGCAGGGCTGCTGGCCCTCCTGCCATAAAGCACCCGGATTTTCTAGCCACAGATGTTGCCGGACCAGAGAATGCCGGACTTCAGAGGAGCAATCTGTAGTTGATTTAAGAAGGAGTTTCACATATTCTTCTCATTAACAGAATTCTAATAAGCTAATGGAACTACATTGATTTACATGAGTTGAGGATCTAGCCCTGACAGACATACAGTTATCTTTGTTGCCTCATTCAATGTGCAGTGCAGAAAGAGAAAATCAATGCACACTTTCTGAAAGAGGGTAGGAGCTGGGATTCTCAGCCATGCAATGAAGTAAATCATTTTGAAAGTGAGAAACAAACGTATACCATTTTCTTTGTTTCTTTTTTCTGCTATTGAAGTCCCAGGAGACATGACCAGTTTGGCCCTAGCTATGGATCTGATCCTGTATTCTAATTTACTCTATTGTAATCAATTACAAACAAAGGGGCAGAGCAAATTTTAGGTGTATCATTTTAAGCTTGGCATTTCTGGATTTTTGAGTGCTTAAATTCACAACCATAACAGTAAATTCTACTTTCAGTCACACCAACAATTCCACTGCCTTCGCTGGTGTAACAGAACAGAATCTAGGCCTTATAAGTCTTCCTTTCTGTGCGGTATGTCTACACTACCCCGCTAGTTCGAACTAGCGGGGTAATGTAGGCATACCGCACTTGCAAATGAAGCCCGGGATTTGAATTTCCCGGGCTTCATTTGCATAAGCCGGCTGGCGCCATTTTTAAATGCCGGCTCGTTCGAACCCCGTGCCACGCGGCTACACGCAGCACGGGCTAGATAGTTCGAACTAGCAAGCCATTCCACACTATCTGTACGCCTCGTGGAAGGTGTACAGATAGTTCGAACTAGCAAGCCATTCCGTACTTTCTAGCCCGTGCCGCGTGTAGCCGCGCGGCACGGGGTTCGAACGAGCTGGCATTTAAAAATGGCGCCGGCCGCTTATGCAAATGAAGCCCAGGAAATTCAAATCCCGGGCTTCATTTTCAAGTGCGGTATGCCTACATTACCACCCTAATTCGAACTAGCGGGGTAGTGTAGACATACCCTATGTTAGTTGGAGAAGACTTCTTCTTCTGAGAAGCAGTTAATTTCCTTTGTTCTATTCTTGTTCAGACATTACCTAGGTCAGAGATGGGGAACCTTCAGTGTGCCAGCTGCACATGGTTCATCAGAGTCAACTGTGTGAGGATGGCATGCCAGAGGTTCCCTGGCCTTAACCTTGAAGTACTGCTCAATAGAGAAAGATTGTTTTTTGGCTGTCAGATCCTCTCTCGGCATCATCCGAAAGTACAGAAACACACCACAATGTCCATTCCCATAGGAAAGAGTTAAGAAGAACAGAAAATAAGCTCTCATTACTAATCTCATTGGCCAAGTGAAGGAGGAAGTAAGTTAAGAAGGAAAACCCGTGCTCTCTACCTTACCCCTTGATCCAGCAGGAAGGAGAAGGTATAGTAGAGTTATTTTCTTGCTTCTAGGAAGAAAGGGAGGGGGAAAGAAAGTGCTTATTATCATACCAGGACTAGAGATGTCAGAAGGCCCATTTCAGCACTCACAGGGAAAGAGTTAAGCCCTACTGTGCTCCAACATTTCACTTCACATTAGAGATAATTTTTGTTTTACTGAGACAGGGTAGGAGATGGGGGGAAAATAGTCACAAAGAAAGATGACTAAATTAAATATTGTAGTTTCATCTATTATTCATGTTCAAAATTCCTTCTGTACAAATCTCAGCTTTGAATATTTTCCTACACGTCATAGTTGCGGTGGAATTATCAGTCTTCCACAGAATAGAGTGCTAATATTGCACAAAATTCAGCATGGTGGAAAGATGTTGGTGCAGAATTAATGACTTCAGGGGTACCACAGGTTTTTTGGGGACCTGGTTAGAAGCTAAGTAATGTATAAGCATCTGTAAGATAGAAAAGAGTTAATGTAACTTAGTTTAATTTTCAAAAACCTGTTCTTTGGTTTATGTGTCAACTGCAGGTTTTCTGAGAGTTCATGCAAAGGCCTTCAAGGCATGTGACTTAATTGACAAAGTTTGACCTGAAAGATAACCGATAAAGGGAAACAGTCCCAACCATTAGGGTTAGATAAGAAATAAAGGATTGCATGTGTTGAACCAGAAATTATCTGCCAAACTACTGTAAATCTATTGTTATGTAGATAAATTAGTAACAGGCAATGACATTACTTGTTTATTAAAAATTAGGAAAGGATGAACTTTTGAAAGGATCATTGCTTATACATGTCTGAACAAGCTGCAGTCAACCGATAGACAGGTCCTGTGTTTAGCCCTTTTGCAAATATCATCTGCCTATAAATGTTTTGATACTCACTGGATGTAGTAAATTGATTTTTATTTAGGTTTTTTATATATGTTTACAGCTATGCCCACTGACAGGGGCAACTGCCTGGATCCCAGTCATTCAAAAGGGCCTGGGGCTCCAGGCTGCTACAGCAGCAGTAGCAGCTGGAGCCCTAGGCCCTTTAAATCAGCACTGGAACCTTAGGTGGCTGCAAGTGGTGCTAAGGACGTGCTTGGGGGCAGTTCAGCCTGAGGGACATTCTGGGCTGGCAGCCCCAATCATGTCCTTCTGGGAGTGTGGCAATTTTGGCAAATCTTGCTGAGGAGCCTGGCAATTCTGTTCCCCTCTTCTTTTTACAGCAATTGTAGATATACTATTAGTATCTCTACTACTGATGTACGACTGATCCAGCACCCTTGAGACCTGATAGGTTCTGGATGAGGGCTTTTTCTGGACCAGGAGAAGTGATTTCTGGCCCCCCTGCTATCAGCCCCAACCCCTGCCCTGTTGACCCCCACCAGGCTTCCTAGCTCCCCCCTCAACCCAGCTGAGTTGCTCAGCCCACAACCCAAAGCCCAGCTGAGCCATGGCTTTCCCTCCTCCCCCAATTAGGTCACTCTCTCTACTCCGTAACATGCAAGGTTCCCAGCCCCATACCCACCACAGTGTGCTGGGACTCTCTGATCCTGGAACATCCATGGTCCTTCTGGACCACAGATGTTGCTGGACTAGAGAGTTCTGGTTTATAGAAGTGCGACCTGTAGTAATCAATATTGTTAATAAAAGTTCCAACAACTTCCAGGTAAAAAATATCAGAAATTATTGACAGTAACTCTTATTATTATTTGGAGTGGATAATATTTTTTACATCTGACTAGAAAAGACTTGCTGATTTCTTCAGTGTCACTGACCACCCCTACAGCCAAAGGACAAGCTATTTATTTTACTTTTTGGGGGTAAAGTTAGGTTTCAGGTCAATGTTAAGGTACCTAAATAATAACAAAAAGTATCGCTTCAAATATGGTGCATATCTCTAATTCCTATTAATCTCAGTGGGACTTGTGAGTGTTAAGAACCTCTGAAAATCAGATCACTTTTACTGTAGTCCTAAAACAGGATTTAGGGATATAACTTTAAGCATCCAGATTTGAAAATATTGTTCAAGTTGTATTTCTCTAAATCCAAGATTCAAAAATACTAGGTTAGATTCCAGTATCCATTCAGCTGGGAAAGCTTATCCATGAACATTGATTTCTCTGTATGTATGATTGGTTACAGAAGCACTTTTTGATGCGGCTTTGTTTTGTTACCGTTATCTGTCTGTTCTCTTTGGAAATGACAATAGCAAAAAGCTGCAGCAGTAGCAGGATAACTAAGGCATCATCGGTCGGTCATGAGGAAAAGTGGCAATTAACTATTTTCTAGGCCTCTTGTCCCATGCAGCATATTAGTCCTAAATTAGATAGGAGAGACTGTGGACAGTTTCCTCCATTCCTCTTAAGTCCATTTTTTCCCTTCATTGCCTCTTCCCAACCTGGAATTTATTTTATGTTATAGTCAATTTACCCTGTTATACTCTCATTTAAAATTGGACATACCAGAAAGTTTTAGATCAAAATCACTTAATTGAACAATTGAATATGTGGGGAAAATTCAAGTTCTCGATTAGCTAGGGATCAATTAGGATGTTTAGCACCTAAGATAGGTTGAGAAGCATTTTGGGGGTTTGAACCCAGGAAACAGTTGATGTTTTAGAAGATATGATGCATCTTTCTCTCCCACCACATTTTGGACAAGAAGCTATGATGTACTAGAGCTCTGAATTCCTCATTCTCCACACCACTACTCCTTGAGAGCAATTATCTGTCTCCCTGCTCCCCATCCCAAATACGTGCTACTACAATCAACAACAAGACAGTATAATTGCTGGATGTTTCTGTTGAAATAAAATCAGCAGTGACAGAGCTAACTATGTGGAAATGAAATTTGTCATTGAGCTTAAGAGCCCACATCAAACTGAGAAAAGTAAGCACAATTTACACCTCTTCAAGCTATTATTCCAGGCTGCCCACACCAGTTACTTCTGGTTCTTACCCAGAAAACTGATTTTTGTTAAGTTTGGATTTTAAAACGCAGCCAAATGGTAATTTTAACTTATACTCCTCCCCCTACCCCCCAAAAAAAGTATGCATCCAAATGAATTGCCATAAAATTGCATTATACACAGGGCCCCTGTAGTTGCAATTTCTTAGAGGCAACAAGTCTGATCAGTCATTTGGAGATGACTAAGGTGTCAGGGTCAGAGAAATGTGTTAAGGATAACAGAGAAGAAAACCCATGACTTTTGATGCTCTGGAGAACGGTGAATTTGAAGTGAATTATCTTGCAACCTGCTAACCAAAGTATACAGGAAAGGGCAGAGGACTGAATGCAGCACATTTACATATATTTGTATGTTCTCATGTGATAGGTCAGGCTGGCGAAAGCCTGGGAAGGTCACAGGTCATTCCTTTATGCATCTATTTCCACAGCAGGGTTCTTCCTGGAATTGCTGTGGCCATGGTAGTCCCTGACAGTAATACAAATGGAGCTACATTATCAGGGAGCTAGAGCTTTGGTTGATGTATAGTCTCCATACCAAGACCCTGTTTCCTCTCCCAACTTCTCACAGTTCTGCATATTTTCTGCTTCCAACACATTCAAGCTCATAAATCAGAGTGTTTTAATTCATTTAATGTCTTCTGAAGTAATACAACATGACAGGTAGTAAATTTCTAAACAGCTGCTATATGCCCCAGGTGTGTTTTGAGGCATAAACCCAAGTGCACTCAGAAATGAATTGGCACGCCCATGGCCTGTGGTCTTTATATTTCTCCCTGCCCCCAAAGTTGATGTTATACCTGCTTTTCCCCTTTCCCCCAGTATACAGCTTGCTGTTACTACTCTAGATGGGACCCTTTGGAACCTGAAATCATAACCACTTCTATGCCAGAAACTTACATGACACTTCTTTCTACACTAACAATGACTCAATTCAGAAAAATATATTTATATTCTCAGTACCCCAAGAAATAGAAAAGTAGAGTAGAACCTCAGAGTAATGAACATCAGAATTATGAACTGACAAGTCCACCACACACTTCATTTGGAACTGTAAGAATATATAGGTTGAACCTCCCATACCTGGGACTCTCTGGGCTGGCAACGTATGTTGTCCAGAAGGAAGGACCACGGATGTTGCTGGACAAGAGAGCCCGAGAGACAAGGAGCACCAGCTGGGGAGTCCAGCCCTGGGGCACCCCAGGCTGGGGAACCCAAGTGGAAGCCAAGAGGAATCCCCAGACCCAGCTGGGAACCCAGGTGTTAAGAGAGCTGTCACCGTCTGGAAGGAATCCCCAGCTGGGAATGCCAGTGGGAGAGGGGCTGGCGGCAGCCACAGGAAATCCCCGGCCCGAGGCTGGAACCCCAGAAGCAAACAGTAGCACAGGAGCCAGCAAACAGAGCTGTAAACAGGGGAGTTTGAGTGGGAGTTCTTAAGGGGAGTTTGGATTGTGGGACTCGTTTAGGGTTTGTTTTTGCCTGGGGGGGGGTGTTTTGGTTTGTTTTGTGTTTGCCGGACTAACAGGATTTAGGTGAGAAGGCTGATTAACACAGATATAGCAGTGGCCATGACCCAAGCAGTGGAGGACACAATGAGAATGAGTGGATGTGGCAGCTGTGGTATATATATGATTCTGGAGGGAGCACCTGAAAGGCGTTTTGTTTGCATGAAGTGCCGCCTAATAGAACTGATGGAAGAAAAGATCCGAGGATTGGAGATGCAAGTGGAAACTCTGATCGAGTTTGGAAGGGGGTTCGAGCAGATGATGGAGCAAAGGCATGAGGTGTCTGAAGGGGAAAGCTTAGACATGCAGACTGAAGCAGGATCAAAGACTTCTGAGAGGGGACTGCTGGGCAAAGAAAATGGACAGTGGAAGCATATGACTATGAGAACCAGGCAGAGAAAAAGATGGGCCAGTGAAGGAGAAATAGAGCTCAAGAACAGGTATGAGGAGTTGGAGAATGGAGAAGGGATACAGCAGGTGGCCACTGAAGGTGGAAAGGCAAGGAAGAAGAGAAGAGTGGCTAGTCCCATATATAAAGGGGAAGAGTCGATAGAAACAACACCAATAATGAGCACCGGGAGAATACAGGATGGGTTGAAGAAGATTACAAGGGAAGATAGGAATGGAAAGGACTTGCAGCCAGAGGAAACAAGGGATAGACCAGAGAATCACACTGTCACCAGTAAAAGGCAGGTCTACATGTTTGGGGACTACTTATTGAGAAGAATAGACAGGCCTGTAACCAGAGCTGATCCAGAGAACAGAAGGGTGTGCTGTCTGCCAGATGCTAAGATACAGGATGTGGAACTGAGGTTGAAGAGGATTCTAAAGGGAGTGGGAAAGAATCCATTGATCATCCTTCATGTAGGAACAAATGATACGGCTAGATTCTCACTGGAACGAATCAAGGGAGACAATGCCAGGTTGGGGAGGACGCTTAAGGAAATCGAGGCTCAGGTGATCTTCAGTGGGATTCTGCGTGTTCCTAGAGAAGGGCAACTAAGGTGTGATAGGACTATGATGCTCAACGGATGGCTCAGGCAGTGGTGCTATAAGGAGGGCTTTGGGATGTATGGCCAATGGGAGGCATTCATGGACAGAGGACTGTTCTCTCGAGATGGACTACACCTAAGTAAGGAAGGAAACAGACTTCTAGGATGGAGGCTGGCACAACTGATTAAGAGAGCTTTAAACTAGGAATTTGGGGGTGACGGTTGGGAGATGTCCAGGTAATCTCTATGCTGGATTTTAGCATTGAGAGGGAGGAAAACGAAGTAAGAAAGGATATAGCTGGGGGTAGGAGAATGGACATAGGGAGGAAGGGCAGAGTGGATACTAGTCTAATAGGTCATATTGGAGGTACAATGTCCATGCCAAATGGGGTAAAGAATGTGAGTGAGGTGAAACAGCAAAAATTAAGATGTTTGTACACCAATACAAGGAGCCTAGGTAACAAAATGGAGGAACTAGAGCTACTGTTCCAGGAAGTGAAACCAGATATTATAGTAATAACAGAAACATGGTGGAATACTAGGCATGACTGGAGTACAGGTATTGAAGGATATGTGCTTTTTAGGAAAGGCAGAAAAAAAGGTAAAGGTGGTGGAGTAGCATTGTATATCAATGATGAAGTAGATTGCAAAGAATTAAAAAGTGAAGGAATGGAGAAGACAGAGTCTGTTTGGGCAAAAATCACACTGGTGAAGAAAACTATTAGATCCTCCCCTGGGATAGTGCTTGGGGTGTGCTATAGACCACCATAATCTAATATGGATACAGATAGAGACCTCTTTATGTTTTTAAAGAAGTAAATACTAATGAAAATTGAGAGGTGGATAAGGAACTGGTTAAAGGGCAGACTTCAGCAAGTCATAATGAAAGGTGAACTGTCAGGCTGGAGAGTGGTTACTAGCGGAGTTCCGCAGGGATCAGTTCTGGGACCATTATTATTTAATCTTTTTATTACTGACCTCAGCACTAAAAGTGGGAGTGCGCTAATAAAGTTTATGGATGACACAAGGTTAGGAGGTATTGCCAATTCAGAAAAGCACCGGGATATCATACAGGAAGATCTGGATGATCTTGTAAATTGGAGTAATAGTAATAGGATGAAATTTAGTAGTAAGAAGTGTAAGGTTATGCATTTAGGGATTAATAACAAGAATTTTAGTTATAAGCTGGGGACACTATCAGTTGGAAGTAACAGAAGAGGAGAAGGACCTTGGAGTCCTGGTTGATCACAGGATGACTATGAGCCGCCAATGTGACATGACTGTGAAAAAGGCTAATACGGTTCTGGGATGCATTAGGCAAGGTATTTACAGTAGACATAAGGAGGTGTTAGTACTGTTATATAAGCATTGGTGAGACCCCATTTGGAATACTGTGTGCAGTTCTGGTCTCCCATGTTTAAGAAGGATCATTCAAACTGGAACAGGTACAAAGAAGGGCCACTAGAATGATCCGTGGAATGGAAAACCTGTCTTATGAAAGGAGACTCAAGGAACTTGGCTTGTTTACCTTAACCAAAAGAAGGTTGAGGGAAGATATGATTGCTCTATTTAAATATATTAGGGTATGTCTACACTACCACCCTAGTTTGAACTAGGGTGGTAATGTAGGCAACCGGAGTTGCAAATGAAGCCCGGGATTTGAATTTCCCAGGCTTCATTTGCATAAAGCCGGGCGCCACCATTTTTAAATGTCCGCTAGTGCGGACTCCGTGCTGCGCGGCTACACGTGGCACGGACTAGGTAGTTTGGACTAGGCTTCCTAGTCCAAACTACTGTTACTCCTCGTTTCACATTAAGATGGCATCCCTTCCTTCCTACAAATGGATTTCCAATTCTGCAGAGGTCTCTCTGTAAGGGCATGAGTATCAAGGGTCGGAGATGGTAGTATGGAGACACCTAAACCAAGGCAGAAGAAGAACAGTGTGCGGAGAGTCCCTATAAGGTAATAAAGACCATTGATTTTTGTCTGAATTGTGAAAAAGGAGAAATAAATTCAGCAGTGGAAAAGATTAGTGAGTAGAATGCAGTTGAAATTACAATGTCATTACATTTATAATCTGTAAACCTTCAGAAAAAAAAAAGACCAATAAAAATGTAACATGGGATTCTGTGGTAATGTTTTCTACCGCTAATGATAATAATTGCTTATCTCTCAGAGTCATTTAGACAATAACATTGAAATCATATGAAAACTTCAATCAGAGGGCAAAAAGGAAGTGCTTCCAAGCTAGTTACATTCAAGTTAGCCAAATGAATATGAATTTTTAGAAATGGATACTCAGGAACACTTTGGGCCCCATGGAAACTAGTGGAAATCTTGCCATTAATTTCAGTGGAAGGAGGATTGGATCATATTCAATTTTTCCATATGGGAAAAAAACCAGCTATATACTTTCAGGCTAAATGACAAAAAAGCACGAATGGCACAAATTGAGACTTTGTGGTCTTTTTGAAGGAATCATCAATAAGAGGTTGCATGCTGAGTATCTAACTTATTTTCATGGGTAGGTCAGAAGAAATTTTCTCTCAGGTCAGATTTGCAGGAACCTTAAGATTTTTTTGCCCTCCTCTGAAGCATAACATTGGATCACTTGCTGAAACTATCTATGTATCTCTCATAGTTTTCCTGCCCATTACAAGGGCCTTGAGCATTGGTCCATCTTCTTCCTATTCTCTCAGGGTATATCTACACTACAGAGCTTTTTCGGAAAAACAGCCATTTTACAAAAAAAATTGAGTTGCATCCACACTGCAAGAGCATTCTTTCGAAAGAAAATCGAAAGAACAGAGGGGTATTTCCAACACTGGTAATCCTCTTTCTACAAGGAAGAAGCCTTTTTCTGAAAGAGCTCTTTCAGAAAAAAGCGTGTGTGGACAGGCACAGGGAGTTCTTTTTAAAGAAGAGGAAAGAGGGAAAAGCACAGGTGCCCTGGTGGCCACTCCATCCAGAGTAATCACAGCTTAAATGTGAGATAGCATCCACACTGAATGGATGCTATCTTTTGAAAAAGCAGATCGCTTTTTGATGCACTTTTGCAGAGTGGACGCTCTCTTTCAGAAGAAGTTTTCCTGAAAGATCTTTTCTAGAAAAGCTTCTTCTGAAAGAATCATGCAGTCTAAATATAGCCTCACTGTGGCACACAGCAGTCTTCTGCAGGCTGTAATATTTTGAATAATTATGGTTGTTGGGTTAAGTGTGTGGGTAGCCTGTTATATACTTAGAAGGAGTTTAGACTAGGTCCCTTTTGGCCTTAAGATCTATGACTTTACTATGCCTTACATATGTTCCAATCACCCTGCAGACAAACACCATTATTCATTATTTAAGGTTTAGTGCAGAGATTGTAAATGTTATAGTGGCTTATATTCAACACCTATGAAAATCAGTTGTAGGGAAACAACTGGTAAAAAACCCTACAATATTATCAGCTCTTGGTTGGGGGTGGGAGAAGGGGAGAGAAGAATGAGGGATGTGCTTCCCTGTGACAAGTGAAGAAAGAATCCATATTTCAGCATTCCATTCTGAAAGAACAGACAGGGTAGTGACCATGAAGAACCTACTTCACCTTAATGATCAGGGCAAAGGGAAGAGTTAGCTTAAAGGGGAAAGTGGATAGCCAAGAATGGCCTTTCTCCATGACTAAAACATGAGCAAGGTCTGGATCAGGTTTTGGAATTCACCTAACTTCATGGTCTAGAACAGAACCTGAATCCAAGCTTTATGAGGGTTCCACCATCCTCAAAACAAGAAGTTATCTTGTAATGCACACATTACAGTATGCTCTGGGGGTTCTATATAGTGAGAATGAATTGTTTATTTTGAGATGCTGTTCTATGGAAGTAAATATGTTCAAAGATTCACATCAGCTGCAAAAGATTCACTGTCTTTATATGACCTAAATTAGACATTTTATATCATTTTAAACAGGAAATATCACTGATTTTATACCCTATACATGTGAAAAAATTGAACATTTGCTAAGCATTATGAGATATGACATAAAAATCCTTTAATGGATAGCCAAAAATATTATTGGAACTCTAGTCTGAGAGAATTTGTTTGTATGTATGGCATTTAGGCCCTCACTTTATGAAAGACTCTCAAAGTGAAAGATTATGAATGGACTCTACTGTTGGAGTTTCTATGAACTATAAAATTCCATGGAGAGCCAAAAACTGCCAGCTGGAAAGATGACAGGGGAATATCAACAGCCTGCATTCAGAAAGAATCCTGTTGCATTGATGTAATAGACTGATAATGAAATGATTTGCCTGCCTTAATACTCTGCTTACAAAGAACTCTTTTAGCCTTTGAAGTGGTTGACTTTGGAGATCATATAAACATAGCCTCGGATGAAAACAGTCATTTTAATAGTATTACATTTGACTTCGTAAACATTAATTCTGATAAACCAGTTGCTAAGGTTGATGTATTTAGTATACATTCCCATTAGATGTGTTTATGTTATCTTACTCTCTGCAAGTTTAAAAGTAAACCTCAGTCTGCAGTATGTCACCAGAAAAAAACCTAGATGTATCTGTCTAGACTAGCAATTATAAGCACTGGGCCCGGGGCAGCTGCCACAAACTGTTCTATGACCGGGAAGTCTCTGCCAAGCATCACCTCTGAGATGAAGTAGCCTTATTAATTGGCCTGTTAGTCAGTGTTTCCCCTGCTACTGTCTAGGCTGGGGTAGGAAACCTCCATCTCAAAGGCCACACATGATTCATCTGGTTAGTCACTTGCCACTGACTATCAGGCCAGGCCACCACTTCCTACTTCCTGCAGCTCCCATTAGATGGGAATGGTGAATTGAGGCCACTGGGTACTGTGGGGTTCCATGCCTGCAAACACTTAAGTAAACAAATTGTCTTGGGACCTGCCAGCAGCTAATCATGACAAACGGTGTGTGGCCAGTACACCAGAGGTTTCCCATCCCTTTTCAAGGCCTTTGCAGGATTAACTCACGTTGGTAACACAGCTCAAGCAAGAGCTCACTGTGTGTGTGTGTGTGTGTGTGTGTGTGTGTGTGTGTGTGTGTGTGTGTGTGTGTGTGAGGGCACCAACATCTCCAGCAAGAGATAGTGAAGGCCTGATAGATCCCATCACAATCAGCAGTATTCCTAAAAAGTACAAAGATTCTGTGAGGCAAGTAGGAATTATGCCCATTTTACAGGGAGAAAAATTTAGATTTGTATAAGATCAACAGGAAATTATTTAACATCCTATAACAACAGGCAACTCCCACACTTATGACCTAATTGGTTCCTGGAGAACTGTTGTAAGTCAATCTGTCATAAGTCGAACCCTTTTCCCCCCAGAAGCACAATGATAAAAATGGGGGTTCCATTCTTGGCCTGCGTTGCCTCCTGGGAGTTGTAGTCCACGGTGCAAGCTGCTCCTAGAGCCAGCTGGGGGCTGTGCCAGGGGAAGGTGGCAAGGCACAAACTGCTCCTAGAGACGGCTGGGTGCTGTGCTGGGTGGAGGAGGCGGCCAAAGTAAGATGGTCGTAGGTTGGGGTTCTCCTGAACTCAGGTATTTTGGGATCAGTTATGCCATCTAAAGACTACACAACAATGTCTTTCTAGTATACTATTTATTCAGCACTTTAGTAATTGTGCTTAAGATATTTAACATACCAAACAATAGCAGAGGAAAAAAAAAAACAAAGACATTGCCAATACCCATCAACCCCCTTAAAATAATTATAAAACAAATAATATTATTTTTACAGATGTAAGCAAGGTATGAAAGAGTTCTCCCACACAACTAGTTAGGATGGGAAAAGTCTTCAGGACCAAACCTTATTTATATGAACCCACCTACTCTGTCTACATATTTAGCAGCGTAAGCCTGTAGGGCTTGGGGAGGGGCGCCTCCCCCTCAGGGTCAGTGAGCAGCCACTCTGCCTCACTGCCCCCTGCTTAGTACCTCAGGAATCAGTCTTGGCATTCAGCTCTTCAGGGCTGGTGGCAAGTCAATGAGTAGTCCAGAGCCTGGGCCTCTGCTCAGGGCAGACGGCAAACAGGTATACAGTTCTGAACCTCAAGCCTCAGTTCGGGGTGGGATGACAAGCAAAGAGTCCAGTGTCCCGAGCCTCAGTTCGGGGTGGGGCAGTAAACAAAGAGTCCAGCGGCCCAAGCCTTAGTTCAGAGCAGGGCAGCAAACAAAAAGTCCCCAAAGTCAAGCTCTTGCTCAGGGCATGGCAGCAGGTAAATAGGCAATTCAAAAGCCAGGCCTTTGCTCGGGGTGTGGCCACAAGCAAACAAACAGTTCAAAATTCTTGGTACATGGACCCAGCTTGGTCCCCTTGCTCAGGCTGGGATCCGGTAGTTACAGGCTACTGTGGAGTTACAGCTGAGGGGGGAGATTGCCACACAAGGGTGGGGTGGCAGGAGGGACATAGGCCCACCCACTGCACTGCATCCCAGCCCAGGGCTCTAGGAACAGCAGAACCATCTGCTGCTGGATCAGCAGGGATACGCTTTGCTGTCCTGGTTCTGGCTCAGCCACACAGTGGTTGGTCACCCCTGGGCTTCTACACTTCTCTCACTTCTCTGCCTCGGGTGATACCTGAATCTGGTGTAGGTCTTCTGGGCTTTGTAGGTTTGGAACCCATGCCAGGCAAGCAGTCCCTCCAGGTCACCATCAAGTAAGAGCCCCAGTGGCCAGGCCAGTTCTCTGCCTCTCCTGGGTACAGCTCTCTCTCTCTCTCTCTCTCTCTCTCTCTCTGGGTGTGCAAAGGAGGCTTCAGGTTACTTCTGTCACTGGCCTCTCTCTGGCCAGCCTTTTATATCCCTGGCTTCACCTCCTGGCTTCTGATCAGGTGGGTTGTCAAGGCCAGCTGCTGCCCACCAAAGCTCTGGGAGGGGTGCCTTCCCCTGGAGGTCAGTGGGCAGCCACTCCACACCACTACAAAGCAGATAAAGTGGTATTGTTCAAAGTGATCAACTTTAGCTGGTGTTGGGTTACAAATCAAGTTAGTACTGAATGCAGGAGTAGAGAAATGTTGTTGTCTTTAATATATGCAGAAAAAGGAACAGAAATATGAATAACCAGCTCCAACTGATAAGGCCACTATCAATTGAAAGGACCTCATTAAACCAGGAACTCCAATGTCAGACCTCTGTGATAACAAGATGGACTCAGATATCCCAGCCAGGAGGCATGGAGTTTCCTTAAAGGGTTCCCATTTTGGTTTAAGTTGTTCCTCCCCACAGTTCAAAGAATTCTAAATAAGAATTTCAAAATAAACATTATTCCCTGAGGAAAACAGTTGTACAGATTTCAAAATTATCAGCCCATTACTTTGAAATAACGGGCTTGGGAGTGTGGACACTCGGCTTATTATTTCGAAATAGGGAGGGGGTATTTTGAAATAGCATCCTGGTGTAGATCAAGGCTAAGAGATGACATAACTAAGGGCTTGTCTAGATTACATCCCTCTGTCAAAAGCCTGACAGAAAGTGCAAATGAAGCACAGATTTAAATATCCTGCTCTTCTTTTGCATATTCATGTCAGATTGCTGTTTCGAAAAAGGGTATTTCGAAAGTGAAACTTCAGTCCAGATGCAGTTCTTTCAAAAAACCTCCTTTTTCGAAAGAACCCGTACTCCTGAAAAAATGAGGAGTACGGGTTCTTTCAAAAAAGAGAAGTTTTTTTCGAAAGAACTGTATCTAGACTGCAGTTTCACTTTCGAAAAACCCTTTTTTGAAACAGTGATCAGATGTAAATATGCAAATGAAGCAAGGAATATTTAAATCCGTGCTTCATTTGCACTTTTGATCGAACTCATTTAAATCCCTTTATTGACAGAGGGATGTAGTCTAGACACAACCTAAGAGAGTGATATGTAGAGGTCATAGCAGAGAGGCAGACTGAAGATGACTGACATGCAACTAGCAGGAGCAGCTAGATGATGGCTGGCAAAAACAGCTAGGCAGTGAGGAGCAGTTATCTTGCAAGGTGGTCTACCGGCGCAAGTGGTCAAATATCAGAGCAATCTAAATATGTGGGAGGTTGCTAAGCTTTCTCCAGCTTACTCCACTTACCCAATGTGGAACTGTGAGTATCTCATCCCTTTCATACTCTGAGTCCAGCCCTGCAAAGGGTTTGGGAAAAGCAAATGGTGTCTTGGAGGAAAGCAACTCGCTTTGCCTGTCTGAGAGGTAACATACATGTATAGAATCCAATTTCGCATTTTTAGGTTATGATCTGTCTCCTTGTCTTCTCCATGCAATATTCTGGAATTAGTGATTTTAATCCATTCATACTGCAAAACTTATTAGATATAGGAAGGCTCATTCCAACAAAGTAATAATCAGCTTTGAATCACAAAAGAATGCAACCTTTAGTTTGGTTTTGAAAGATAAATGGAGCAATACATAGATACAAAATTTCATGCTTTCCTACAGGGAAATAATGTGAGAAAAAGATTCCTATGTTATTTCTAGCATTAAAGTAAGAAATAGCATGAGAAAGCCTATTTCCAGCTCCATTTACTTTCTGCACTCTGCCATTTTAGGGAGGGAAACAGAGAAGAAAGTTGATTTAGAAGAGGATGATTGAGTTGCCTGCATTTCAATAGCAGCAGGACTAGTTCAATGCCTATAAAATAAGTCAAGCAGACCTTGCTAAATCATATGGAAAACAAAAACAAAAATGAACTGATTTATAATTTTGAAAGATACAATAGTGCAGCCATTAATGATACAATGTCATATAGAAAATACAAATATGTACCATATATGCACAAATATATACACAGAGATATAACTGCATGATCTGACATTAAATTGTAAGATATTGAACTGTAACTAACCAGAAGAAAATGCATCCCTATTGCATTATTACAGCTTCAGAAATCATGATTCACTGACAGATTGATCAGTAAGTATGGAGACTCAGGCTGCATGGTACCTTTATTGCTACTGAGATAGCTGTCACAGATGCTTAAAGCACTGTAGAACTTAACAGTAGCAAAAAAGAATTAAACAAAATCATAGAAGACATAGTCAAGAGACTAGAAAAGGGATGAATGGTATGTTCCGGCATGGCAAATGCTAAAAGCCAAATTCAGCAATAGAATAAATCTGAGTATCCTCAGTGACCTCAATAGAAGTTGATAGGTGTTCATCACTTTTGAAAGTCAATCATTTAGGTGTTAAAATATGGACAGAGGATACTAACTTAATATTGCCAATCTTGTCCTTATCCATTTCAGTAAAGAGCTGCTTTTATCTTAAACATAGTCATAATTAGCAGCAATGCTTCTTGTATGTCAAGCATTTTTCCATTTTGTAAAACAAACCAAAAAAGGTTGCCCACCTCTGCATTGGAATAATTGCATCATAAGTGCTCAGGAAAATACTTGGTTCTATTGCAAACAAATGAAAGTCTCCAGTGGGTGGGTGGGGGGTGGGGGGGGAGGGAGGGAGGAATAGAAAATCCTACAATCCACCAATGTATAATTTGTAAACATATTCTTCCACTATGAAGGCTATTGCAAGTTAATGACAACTATTTAAAATGTAGCACTTTACAGACTAACAAGATGGTTTATTAGGTGATGAGCTTTCATGGGTCAGACCCACTTACGCAGATCAAATAGTGGAAGAAAATAGTCACAACCATATATACCAAAAGATAGAATTAAAAAAAAAGTGAACACATATGAAAAGGACAAATCAAATTTCAGAACAGAAGGGAGATGGGGGGGAAGGTAAATGTCTGTGAGCTAATGATATTAGAAGTGATAATTGGGGAAGCTATCTTTGTAATGGGTAAGATAATTAATGTATTTGTTTAAACTTAGGCGTAAAGTGTCAAATTTAAGTATGAATGTCAGTTCAGAGGATTCTCTTTCAAGTGTGGGCTGAAAAGGTCTTTGAAGCAGGATGCAGGTATTCAAGTCATTGAGACAATGTCCTTTATGGTTGAAATGGCAAGAAACTGTTTTTTCTTTGTGATCCTGTCTAATATCTGTTTTGTAGGCATTGATTCTTTGGCGAAGTGTCTGAGACATTTGTCCAATGTACATAGCAGACGGACACCTTTGGTACATGATAGCATAAATTATATTTCTGGATGAGCAGGAATATGTGTTCTTGATCTTATAACTCACTTGGTTAGGTCCAATAATGGTATCAGCAGAGTGAATATGTGGACAAAGCTGGCAACGGGGTTTGTTGCAAGGGAAGTTACCAGGGTTGGTATTAGTGTGGTATGTCCTGTGGTTGTTGGTAAGAATCATCTTAAGGTTAAGTGGTTGTCAATAGGAGACTATGGATCTGTCTTCCAGAGCCTCTTTGAGTTTAGTATCCTGTTCCAGTATAGGCTGTAGTTTATTGATAATGTGTTGGACAGGTTTAAGTTGGGGGCTGTAGGTGATGACAAGTGGTGTTCTATTGTTGGTTTTCTTGGGTCTGTCTTGAAGTAGATGGTTTCTAGGTATTCCTCTGGCTCTTTCAATTTGCTTTTTTATTTCTCCGGGTGGGTAGTTGAGGTTTATAAATGCTTGGTAGAGATCCTGAAGTTTCTGGTCTCTGTCAGTGGGATTAGAGCAGATGCGGTTGTATCGAAGGGCTAAGCTATAGACGATGGATTGTATGGTGTTTTCTGGATGGGAGCTGGTGGCATGTAGGTAACTATATGAGTCAGTGGGTTTTCTGTAGGGAGTGGTGTCTAATTTTCCATTGGTGATTTGTACTGTGGTGTCCAGAAAATGGATCTCTCATGTAGAATGGTCCAGGCTGAGATTGATGGTGGGGAGTAGGTTGTTAAAATCTCTGTGGAACATCTCCAGTGTTTCTTGGCCATGCGTCCAGATCATAAAGATGTCATCAATGTAGCATAAGTAGAGAAGGGGTAAAAGGGGATGGGAGTTGAGGAAACGTTGTTCTAAGTCAGCCATAAAGATATTAGCGTACTGTGGGGCCATGTGTGTACCCATGGCTGTTGCGCTGATCTGGACGTATAAGTTGCTCTCAAAGTGGGTCTGGCCCATGAAAGCTCATTACCTAATAAACCATCTTGTTAGTCTTTAAAGTGCTATATAATCCAGTTTTTTGTATCAGCTACACCAGACTAACACGGCTACATTTCTATCACTATTTAAAATGTCAATATGAAATAGCTAATGTTACTAAAAGTAAAGTTGAACAATAATGAACCTTTTTTTTTTTGGTTCGGTTAATGATCAATTTTTAAAGAGAAAGAGAACACGCACTGGGGATTCAGAGTTCAGTAATGGATATTTATTTAAAAGGAGGAAGAAATTTACTATAAATAAATCCCTACATTTACTTGCTAAAGGAACTGTACAGGCAACAATCCATCCTTCTTTTACATATACATTGTTTGTAAATTACATAGGCCACACTAACAGTTAGGTATATTTATTGCTTTCGGAACATAAGATGGCCAAAAAGACACATTCTTAAATTAAACAAACAAACTAACAAAAATGGCAGGGAGATTACAACCTCTTTTGTTTTAAATGACAGTTTTGTTTTTTGGGCCATTTTTATAAAGATGGAATTCCGAGTACTACCATAAACTGCAATCATTTCAGAATAGAAATGGTACAAAAGTAGCATTCAACCTACTACTTATACTACAGGTGATTTATTTTAAGTATTAAAAGATTACTCACCATCCCTGAACATATGGGACTATTTGATATATTTTTCTCAAACAACAGCATTTTCCTTTTAGTTAATCTATTATATTTAAGCGTAAATGGTATGCAGTTTTGTATTTGTTTTCTTTTGAATTTTCCTTAATGGACTGATTAGACTTTAGTTTAATGATATATTGCATGTTTTCTTTAATGGACACTATTGAATTGTTTAAGCAACTCCAATTATACAAGGCTGAAACTAGTCACAACTCACACAGTTACACCTCTTGGAAATGAATAGATAATTTTGTATTGAAGACTGGAATTCATGGTGGAACACCGTCTCAGCATGAGTCAGCTAGGCACTGCTGCAACAAACAAACATATATAATTTTAGGTTGCATTTACAGGGGCATATGAGCAGTCACAGGAGATGATAATACCACTTTACTTGGCACTGGTTAGACCACAGTTGGGGTACTGTATCAAATTTTGACCAATAATGTATTGAAAGCACATAGACAAATTAAAAAAAGATCCAAAGGCAAATGAAAAAGATGTTGAAAGGGAAAGAAGAGAAGAGATTTTAGGGTGACATGATAGCAGTCTTCAATACTTATAAGACTGCCATAAAATGGCCAAAAAGTTTTCCTCTCTTGCCACAGAAGACAAGACAAGAGTCAATGGATTCAAATTACAGCATAGCAAATTTAGATTAAAAATACTTCCTAATGGGAAGAACACTAATGCAATGAAACAGACTTCCTAGAAGGTTGTGGGAGCTCCTTCACTGGAGGTTTTCAAAAAGAGGCTGGTTAGCCATCTGTCTTGGATGATTTAGACACAATAAATCCTGCATCTTGGCAGGGGCTTAGCCTAGTGAACCTTTTAACCCCATGGTTCCATTATTCTAAAATTACTTCAGAAGAAGTTATTGCTTAGCACAACACTGACTAAAAACTTGCCTCATCCAATTTTTCTATAGTGAGTGTAAGACATGAGAGGAAATCCAGCAACATGGTACTTTAAAAAAAAAATCCTGCTTAACTTGGTATTTGGAGTTTGATTTGATATCTAGCAAGAAATACTTGAAAGTTAGTGAAAATTCATCTACATAATGGGCCTCAGTCCAAATGTCTACATCCGTCTCTTTGTTACACAAATTTTCCTGTAACCTGGGCAAAAGACATCTGTCACATTTAAGGAAGCCAAATAACATCACCATGTATCTTTCTCAAATTATTTATTCCCAGCATGAGAGGAAGAAACTGGTTACCAACTATGATCTGTGAATTTTACTTTTGTCATGACAGCCATGTCTGACATACATTGTTCTCCTTGTCATTCACCAGCCCTTGAATACTGTGAAGTCACTGAGAGAAATCTCTCCACTTGTGTTGCTGTGATATGCCATTATCCTTGCTATACAATTTCACAGAAGGATAAAATATTACGTTCAGATAGATGTAATTTTAGTGCCATGTTTGTCGTTTTAACTTAATTGCTTAACTGCTCTATTTTTTTTCAGAATATTAGAAGGATATAGGCTGTAAAATTCAATCTTATAGCAAGATCCAAAGTATGATATAATTTCCTAGAATATATAATTTACTTTTCCTCTCATTTTGTGCAGTTCTGTATCTGCTTAAACCACTATCTGCTTTTCCAGTGGAAGCTACAATAGGCATGTGGCCAAATTCTGTTTTATGAGCTTTGTATGCAGTCACATAAACAAATACATAAATGTATCACACCCTAATTTTATATTACACACACACACACACAAAGTTCAGGGAATTGCGCATGCTAATTAGGCACACAGCTACACTATTTGAGTGCCCTATGAACAATGGCAAGATTTTGACTGGAAAATGTATGTGTACATTTTTTGTTGCTGCAGCTTTACCCTCTTCAACTACGTTTAACTATTAGGCCATAATATTTATTTGTGCTTTGTGAAATAGCTTTGTGAACTATGATATAAAAGTATTGAACTACTATTTTGATGGTCTCATGCATAACAGCAATATTGCAATTACGTAGATCTCAGTCATGAGTTGCACTTGGGCAGAAAATTATGGTACCTCCTTTTCTCTTAAGAGAGCTACCCATATAACTAGTCTGTACCAGCTGGGAGAGAAGGAACAGCCTCTATGAGACTGGAATCTCAAATCCTTCATGGTTGAGGAGACAAGGTATAGTAGGAGTGGAGTAGGAAGTTAGCTCTGCCACACAGGCACAACATCATTAGATGGTTTAAGAATAGTGTGGCCAAATAACTGCCAGAGATGGTCTGCATTTTCCTCATCCTGCTTCAGCACGGAGAGCTGCCTTTGATGACCTCTGAAGTTTCCTTTCATCCGGTATTTCTATTATTCTAAATGGGACTTTGATCACTCTTTGGTGTTTTGTATGTGTGTCTACAATGTACCCAATTTTTTAAAAGGTAGAGGAAGATACTCTGTGCCCCAATAACCATAAAGTTTTCCAAAGGTATTGTCCACATAATTGAAGTACAGCTGTGAGCTTGTACTTTGAGTTTCTCCCTCAAACTATTATCTGTAGAAGAGAAAGGTTCTCCTCTCATGAAAATAGCGGGATGCAGCCCCACAATGTACTGTATAGATCTCAAGAATATCTCATGATGCCTTTCTCAGCTGCATGGAGATCCCATGCTTCAATACCACAGGCTCATCAGCACTAGTGACTTTATCACCAAACTATTAAAATTGGTGTTTTTCTTAAAGCCCAGCTCTTGGAGACGAGTGATGACATGGAAATTTCAGATCAGTTTTCATTAAAATAAGGGAGGTACAGATTTCTAGCCCTAATTTCTATCCCTTGTTGTTGGGGAGAGACGTCTGAAAACATGTCCAGAGTACTCATTAAAGACTAAGAAATCAGAAGGCAAAACAATCTATACTGCCCAAAAATGTGTTTTTAAATTTCACAATGTTTCAGCCCAGCTCATGGCTTGTGAGAGCTGACTGGGTTTTTGAATGAAGGAAGTTAGTGAATCTGCCTCTTGTACCATGATGGAACAATGTCAGGGCCTAATAATGGGACAGTCTGACAGTGATCAGAGCTGCAGGGCTAGGGGGAAGTCATACTAAATATCAAAGCCAGTGTCAGAATTCAAAACCATGTGAAGGTTCAAGCCAGTCTGAAGTCATGCCAAGAGTGAAAGATGGAGTCAGCAGAGAAGGGTTAGGGCAAGGAATCAGAAACTTGAAAGTAGCAAGGCATGGAAGTGAGAGTAGGACAAAGCATGGTAGCAGGAACAAAGAATAGGAGCAAGCTAAAGCATAGAAGCTAAGAAGCAGGAACTTGGTGTCAAGGGTTTTGAAAGCCACAGCCCTAGCAACTGGTTCCTGAGGCAATGAAGGGCTGGGGAAGGAACAGTTTTATTGCCAGTGATTTTCAGTCAACAGCTGATCCTAGTCACCTGACTCAGCTGAGTCAGTAGGCATAGCCTCTGGCAATAGTATGGTTGCTGCTGTTCCCTCCTCTGACCCTATACCACAGTGGCACATGACAGGATTGAGTTTGAGTCCTGCAGCATCTGACAAAAAACTCCTGTAGCACCTTTGCTTCCAAATGGGCTCCCAATTATCAGGGGGTCTAACTCCACTTTAAACTAGAATATGGGAATGCAAGCATAGTATTAACTTACACTAAGGTTTTTCTTGGGAAATAGAAAGGAAGAGCGAACTATGGGGATTGACCACTGCCCAAGTCTTGCCTGTTCCCACCTAATTCCCTCACTCAGAAATGAAAGAGGACATATTTTGAGGACTGAAGTGAGATTTAAGATGTTCAGAAGCTTCTGATGATCTTCTTTTCTCTTCTTTCCCCCTTTGCTACATCATTTGGGGTGAGATCATTGTGCAAGCATCATCTGTCCAAAGTGGCACTAAGGTCCACCAGCTTACTATCTTCTTTCATACAATACATCCATTGCTTCTTTACTGTCTTTTTCCTTCCACATTCTGTTGTCATATTATCTTCTGCGGTTCCTTTTCACTCACAAGTGAAGTTGCCTTTCTTGGACTTTATCAGGTGTTGAGGGTGAGTCTACACAGAACCCTTACCTTGAAATAAGCTACGCAATTTGTGCTAGGCAAACTGTGTAGCTTATTTAAATGTTATTTCAAAATCTTATTTTGAAATTTGGTGTTGTCTACACAGTGCCAAATTTTGAAATAAGGCACTATTCTGAAATGTCCCTTTTCCATCGTGCAATGAGGTTTACAGGGACATCAGAATAGCAAGCCCGTTATATTTCAATATAAAGAGCTTGCTCTTAAGACACAGAACAGCTATTTCAGGATACCGGAGTTATCCGAAAATAGCTCTATTGTGTAGGGATAGCCCCACGCACTTTGACTTCCACCCAGATGCTTTCATTTTCCAACCTGTCCCTTCATGTACCACTTTTGACTGTGCAAAGACATCTTATTTCAAAAACCTTTAAGTGTTGAATCTACAGTCTCTTTACTGCCCGGGATTCTGTGACACACAGCATTATGGAAGGCAGCATTGTTCTGTGAAATTGGGCTTTCAGTCTCAGTGGCTCATCATGAACAACATCTCAGATGTTATTTTACATTCTTCCAATACTCTCCATTCTGAATTATATTTCATGTTAACTCTCAGGGTGTGTTTAGACTACAGGTTTTTTTTTTTAAAGTGGCATTTTCAAAAAACTTCCCCTGCATCTAGACTGCTACTGCGTTTTTTCATTTTACGAGGAATAACGCCTTTTTTGAAAGTGCTCTTTCAAAAAAAGACACTATGTAATGTAAACTGTGCTTTTTCGAAAGAAAGCATCCAGACTGCCCCTAAAAAAGAGTCACCTATGCTTAACTACCATGTAAAAGAAGCAGTGAGGGACAAAAAGGCATCTTTCAAGAAATGGAAGTCAAATCCCAGTGAGATAAATAGAAAGGAGCATAAACACTGTCAAATTAAGTGTAAAACTGTAATAAGAAAAGCAAAAAAAGATTTTGAGGAACAGCTAGCCAAAAACTCAAAAAACAATAGCAAAATGTTTTTAAGTACATTAGAAGCAGGAAGCCTGCTAAAAAAACCACTGGGTCCCCTAGACAATTGAGATACAAAAGGAGCAATCAAGGATGATAAAGCCATTGTGAAGAAGCTAAATGATTTCTTTGCATCAGTCTTCACGGCTGTGGATGTTGGAGAGATTCCCAAACCTGCACCGTCCTTTGTGGGAGATGAATCTGAGGAATTGTCCTGGATTGAAGTGTCATTAGAAGAGGTTTTGGAACAAATAGAAAAACTTAAAGTGAACAAATCACTAGGACTGGATGACATTCACCCAAGGGTTCTAAAATAACTCAAATGGGAAATTGCAGAACTGTTAACTGTGGTTTGTAATCTATCCCTTAAATCGGCTTCCGTACCTACTGACTGGAAGATAGCTAACATGACACCAATATTTAAAAAGGGCTTTAGAGGTGATCCCAGCAATTACAGACTGATAAGTCTAACATAGGTACCAGGCAAATTAGTCAAAACAATAGTTAAGAATAAAATTGTTAGGCATGTAGAAGAATATAATTTGTTGGGCAAAAGTCAACATGGTTTCTGTAAAGGGAAATCATGTCTTACTAATCTATTAGAGATCTTTGGAAGGGTAAACAGACATGTGGATAAGGGGGATCCAGTAGATATAGTGTACTTAGATTTTCAGAAAGCCTTTGACAAAGTCCCTCACCAAAGGCTTTTGTGTAAATTACATTGTCATGGGATAAGAGGGAAGATCCTTTCATGGATTGACAACTGGTTAAAAGACTGGAAACAAAGGGTAGGAATAAATGGTAAATTTTCAGAATGGAGAGGGGTAACTATTGGTATCTCCCAAGGGTCAGTCCTGGGACCAATCGTATTCAAATTATTCATAAATGATCTAGAGAAAGGGGCAAGCAGTGAGGTGGTAAAGTTTGCAGTTGATACTAAACTGTTTAAGATAGTCAAGACAGAAGCAGACTGTGAAGAACTTCAAAAAGATCTCACAAAACTGAGTGATTGGGCAACAAAATGGCAAATGAATTTTAATGTGGATAAGTGTAAAGTAATGCAGTAATGGAAAAAATAACTATACATATAATCAGGCTTGACAAGCAGCGGTGAGCCCTGCTCGTCAGCCGCACGGTTTAGCATGCTGCACATGCGTAGACCTCACTGCGCATGTACTGATCGTGCTGCGGCACCATGCCGACTTAAAATCTACTTGCCTCTGGCAGGTAGATTGACTAATTTGTCGAGCCCTGCATATAATATGATGGGGGTTAATTTGGCTACGACAGATCAGGAAAGAGATCTTGGAGTTATCATGGATAGTTCTCTGAAAACGTACACACAGTGTGCTGCGGTGGTCAAAAAGGCAAATAGAATGTTAGGAATCATTAAGAAAGGAATAGAAAATAAGACACAGAATATCTTACTGACCCTGCATAAAACTATGGTATGCCTACATCTTGAGTACTATGTACAGATGTGGTCTCCTCACCTCAAAAAAGATATCTTGGCCTTGGAAAGGGTTCAGAAAAGGGCAACTAAAATGATCAGGGGTTTGGAACAGGTCTCATATGAGGAGAGGCTAAAATGACTGGGACTTTTCAGTTTGGAAAAGAGGAGACTGAGGGGGGATATGACAGAGGTATATAAAATCATGAGTGGTGTGGAGAGGGTGAATAAAGAAAAGTTATTCATTAGTACCCATAATATAAGGACTAGAGGACACCAAATGAAATTAATGGGTAGCAGGTTTAAAACTAATAAGCAAAAGTTCTTCTTCACACAGCACATAGTCATCCTTGCCACAGGAGGCTGTGAAGGCTAGGACTATAACAGAGTTTAAAGAGAAACTAGATAAATTCATGGAGGTTAGGTCCATAAAAGGTTATTAGCCAGGGCATAGGAATGGTGTCTCTGGCCTCTCTTTGTCAGAGGCTGGAGATGGATGGCACGAGACAACTCACTTGATCATTGTTTTTGGTCCACCCCCTCCAGGGCACCTGGCGCTGGCCACTGTCAGCAGACAGTCTACTGGGCTCGATGGACCTTTGGTCTGACCCAGTACAGCCATTCTTATGTTCTTATGTATGTTCGAAAAAGTGACTTGCTTTTTCAAAAGTTCTGGTTGTAGTCTAGATGCACTTTTTTGAAAGAGGCTTTTTAAAACAGCCTCTTTCAAAAGTGGATTGCAGTCTAGCCTTCTCACTGTCTTCTGTAATCCAACTGCGCACATCCTCTAGACAGTCCTGAATTGCACCAAACATGTTTAATGCTGTATGTTCACTAGTATGCACTTTTCTGATTTTGTCCTTCAAAGTCAGACAAATTTAAAATAAAAAGTAAAACAAAATTTGATACAATAGTTCTACTTTTACGGCTCCAAACTGAATAGCACAAAATACATATTTCCATGGTCTGAAAGCTTGAAGTGTAAAACGACTTTCCATTGTATGTGGGTTTTTTTCCCCACAGAAGACTAAAATGTTACTAACCGAGGCTACACTGCAGTCATTGGCAGAAGTGCATAGATTTTGTATGTCTATAAAACAGAGAGCTGAGCGGACTTTGTCCACACTGCAGTGTATGCATCAGTGAAAGGCACTGGGAGGAGGGAAGTATCAGAGAAAGGCTCCACAGAAGAGAAGCCATGGGACACTACACATTTAAAAATAGCAGTTAACACAGAAGAGGCACTGTTTGAGAATGCTCCGAGCCATGTAGGGTACATATCCACAGCGTTTGAAATGTCTTTACTCACCTAAGTAGTACCTCACATTTTAAACTGCTATTTATACCTGCATATGTGTGTGGGATATGACCTCTACTTAACCTCATAAGCAATATGCAATTTAAATGTTTTGAAAGAGTTAGAACATGGCCAAATCTGGATGGATTTTCACAGGAATGGCAAAAGGCACATAAAGGCCATTCCCTGCCAAATTATTTCAAGTCTCTGCTCCAGGGAAGATAGATTTTCTCATTTAAGAGGTCTCCAGAATGTTCTAACATGGGCAAAACTTGTTTTCCCCAAATCTGTTCTTGCAAGCAACTGAGCAGTTTTGGCTGAAAGTTGCAAAACAGTGACATACTTACTAAAATCATAAAAATAATCAATATCTCAGACAGCAGCAGACACTTACTATGTACATTTTAGCCCACATGGTTAAAATGTGATTCAGTGAAGCAACTCAAAACCCCTCAGAGTCTTCTTGGGGGAAAGTTTCAGGCAACCTTAATAATAGGAAGTGATGAGAGACCTATCTATGGCTATGTCTAGACTGCAGGCTTCTTTCAGAAAAGTCTTCTGAAAGAAAGCATCCACACTGCCAAAGTGCATCAAAAAAGTGATCCACCTCAGATGTCTGCAAATGTTGATGCACAAATCCACTAAATAGGTGCATAGCTGGAGTATGTTGTGCATTCACAGCTTAATCCCACTTAGGCAAAAACCCATAAGTGTCAGTTTCAAACAATCATGCTCTTTGTAAGCAATACATTCCACATCAAGAATGACATTGTTGAGAACTAAGCAAGCATAATATTAACCATGATTTGTTGTGTTCAATCTCTCTCTCTCTCTCTCTCTCTCTCTCTCTCTCTCTCTCTCTCTCTCTCTCTCTCTCTCTCTCTCTCAAACAGTTGTTTTTATGACAGTGTGTTGATTAAAAAAGGACAGGCAATCATTTTAGTATTTCTGAACTAGCTCATGCTGTTAGATTGTCTACATTAACTATGTACTTCTAATATAGACCGCAGTGCACAGTAGTTGTTCCACAATTATCTTATGATATACTGTTTATGATTCTACAGAGAATAAGAAGAGTAGGCGAGGAAACAAAATTAAACATGAGCAACTGCAGAGAAAGCTGATATTTGCTATTAATATTTGTTATCAAAAGTAATTGCTTGAAACCAAGTTTAAATATTGAGTAGTGAAGCATACGCAGGGAAATTACATTCAGATAAACTCTCCATTGTTGATTGGAAGTAAGTACTTTTAGCATTCCAAATATCCATCCAAATAAAGTGTGCCTAAACTGTCCTTCTAAACATTTGTGCAAGTTGGAGGGAAACATAAACTACTCATACACCTTATAAGATTCTAAAATAACTGTCAGCTCAGAAAAGGGAGCTGGATGTTACTACACATAGCTCAACTAATACCTGTGCTCAATATGCAGCTCTGAAAAAAAGCTAAGATGATATTAGGATGCATAAGGAAAGACATGAAGAATTATATAAAGACATAGTCATCAGTGTTGCAGCCTCAGCTAGACTATTGTGCTCAGTAATGGTCACTACATCTGAGAAAGAGTAATGTTTCATTAAATGTGGATGCAGAGAAAGGAGACAGGAATGATCAAGAAATTCCTAAATGTGAAGAATTTGAGGAAGCTAGGGTTGTTTATCTCAGAAGGAAAAGAAGGGACATAGTATAGAAAAGGCAAATTGGGGATATCTGGTCTTCCTGTCTAAGAGCACACGGACAAGATAGTTGATTAAGCATATAAAGATGGCAAATCCAAAACTGAGCAAAAGAATTTTTTTTAATCACATACCTCTAGTTAGTCTGGGATATTCATTACCATAGAAAGGCATTGAGGCAAAAAAAAGTTAGGAAGCCTTAAAAGGGATTGGGCATTTACATGGGTAACAAGAATATTCAGATTTATTATAATTAATGCTGACAAATTTTGGAATAGATATTAAACCTCATGATTCATTAATTCAGATAATCTCTCGTATTAGAAATCACAATGAGATCTAATTTATGTGATACATTATTCTGCACCACCTACTGTAGGCTTCTTGCCTTTTC
Organism: Pelodiscus sinensis; assembly: GCF_049634645.1. NCBI lineage: Eukaryota > Metazoa > Chordata > Testudines > Trionychidae > Pelodiscus > Pelodiscus sinensis. The sequence continues at coordinate 259,469,820 of NC_134711.1, forward strand.
CTCCACAGCAGCTGTGCTAACCACTGCTGGAGATGAGATACTGAATTAGATGGAATCCAGATTTGATCATATCTGGCAATTCCTGTGGTATTATGGTTAATTGGGTTGGGATTTGATTTGATGTGATGTTTAATACATAGTGGGTTAAATACATTTCCGTAGAGATGGCCATCACAAGGCTTACCCATCTTGTGGAGGCTTCGGTAATTAAGATGCACTGAAAGGCTAAAGAGACCATGTGGTTGTAGTATTCACAGAGATGACTTATTCCCATGGAGGCACCTCATATTTAGCAAAACTCTGGGAGCTGGTGAGACTTCATCTTCCATTGGCTTCAATTCATGCAATGGTGTTGCATTTCATCCTAGCTTACACTGCAACTAGATAGCACCTAGTTTTACACCTCCCCTCTCCTCTTTATCTCCTCTCTATATCAGAACTTACCTTTCATTGATCCCCCAATACTAATGCTGCCCATGGCTTGCCACTGAGAAGAAATAAAGTTAAAAAATGAGAAAAAAATATAGAAAACAGACATTATGGGCTTGAGCCAAAGGCCACTGAAGTACACAGGAGTCTTTAAAAATACTTCAATCAGCATTGGATCAGAACAGTAAGTACAGTATTATAAAAATATTTACAAATGTCAATCTTTTTTTAGCAAGTGAGTTGTCCATCAAATGAACACTGAGTGTCCCATTGTAACTGAGGTGCTGTTTTTATTAACACTTAAATACAGAATGACATTACTGTCAGCATATTTCACCACTTGCTAATCATGTGGTTTGAGTTCATTCGCTCGGCATTTATCTACTCTACTACGAAGAAACAGTTACTGTGGAGAATTTTAGACAGTTCAGTTGTGTTCAACTACACTGATACAATACCACTGGAAAAGCAGTGGTTCTTTTTCTTATTCCATAATAAAGAAAGCAACTTTTCATCATAAAATCCCTCAAGCAGAACCAAGATCTAAAATCTAATGCAGCTATAATTAGGGGTCTGTCAGAGTTCTCAGTACATAATTCCCTATTATCAGTGGTTCCCATAATTCACTTGTAAAATATTCTCATTGGTCTCAATGGACTGAACCTTGCCTTTCAAAGTTCCCAGGCTGATGCAAAGACATTTTACAGTTTTGAAAAACATCTGTTTCATCCTGGTTAAGAAAGAGGAGTTATGAAAAGAGATGAAATGAATACTTGACCCAGTAGTTTTGTAAAAGTAACAGCTTGCAGATGTATAAAGGACAATTATATATTAAAACATATAGGGCAGATTTGGGCCCTTGTAACTCTTTATGGGCAAAATGACACTACTGACTCCAATGTTTAATAGCCAAAATTGTTGATATCTGAAAACCAACTACTGATTTTACTCATTTTAAAATAATGTGCTGCTTTTCTCATTATCACACAAAACATTTATTAAATGATGAATGAAATACAGAATGCACCTATTTAACCACACACAGGTACTGCAAAGCTTAATAGTTTATTGTTTGCACTGCACTGGAAATCTAAAGTGCTCTATTGTGATTAGTGCTATTAAAGACATTTTACTATTTATATTTACAGATAGACATAAAATGTTGATTTTAATTGAGCGGAAAACCTGTACACATTTGGAATTTACTCTGTGTCCTTTACAAAGCTTTTTTTCAGTTCAAAAGAAACTCTTAAAGATTACAATGTAATGCCTCAAATCAAGACTCCATCTCTGTTCACTAGCTATAAGACATTAGGTTTTATATCTACAAATCCAACACAGCTATATGTTAGAATGTAAAGACTCTGTTAGATCCACCAAAGGCTAAGGTATTTGCCCTCTATATTGCTTGATTTAATGATCTATCATAATATTTAGGACAGGTCTACCCCAAAAAGATTTGATTGCACTTGGATGCTTATCTGAAGTGTATCCAAACTCACCAAACCTTAGAAATTCCCAGTAGCTACCCTCTGGCAGCCAAGATCCTCAGTCCTTCAGAAAACTCATCACATTTTATTTACTCATATATGTAGTAGCACTGTATCCAAAGGGTTTCAGTATCAAAACAAATGGATGGAGGAGCAATGTGAATACTGACAGACAAGATATTAGGGTCAACATGAGGGTTCCAGTAACACCCTGTATTATAATGTTCAGCTGGACATCAATAAGTCTAGTGTTGCTACTTCTGATCCATATCAGGGCACAGTACTCGGCTATGGAGTACAATAAGGCCATAACTAATGTCCTTAACACTGATGCTGATACTTCCCAGCTTGTGTTTAACAGTTTCTGGACCAGTATGACCCTTGTTTTTGTCTTTCTGGCTTCCTTTCTCAGAAGGTCCTAGGTTAGTGAGTGATTCAAATTCACTGTGAGAAGCATTGGAGTGGGGTTATGTTGCAAAATGTTGCAGCAAAAGGCCAATTTCAGAGTGGGCTTAGTGTTCCTATGATCAAGATGGAATGCAGAGTCTGTTTTTTTTTTTATGGGGGGAGGGGGAAGTTGCTTGAGCCTCCATTTCCAGAAATATTCCCCTATGGCATTTGAGTCCCTGTTCAAGGTAGGCTACAGGTCCTGGCAAGATCATCTACATATTCAAATGTGTAAGTCTTCATTGGTGGCATGTCAATCATGTTGACATTGAAGAGACTTGGCATGAGTGTTGAGACTTGTGATAGTCTATTGTTGAGAAACGTGGGCAAACTGACTTCATAAACCAAGTGGATACACAGGGCACCAAAACCAGGAATTCAGGAATTCCAGCTTAGAGGTGGGGAACTCTGGCTTATGGGCCACACACAGTCCATTGGGGTTAGCAATTGTCAGTTGCCACACAGTTTGTTTACCTGAGTATCCACAGGCATAGCCACACACAGTTCCCAGTGGCCACAATTTGCTGTTCCCTGCCAACGAGAGCTGAGGGAAGTGGCGCAGGCTGAACCACCACTTCATTCAACTCCCCTAGGCCAGGAAGAGTGAACTGCAGCCACTGAGAGCTGCAGGGCTCCATGCCTGTGGGCACTTGTGTAAACAAAGTGTCTGTTGGCCCACTAGGGTATGTCTAGACTACATGGCTCCATCAACATAGTCAATGAAGTGGGGATTTAAATAATCCCCGCTTCATTAAAATAAAAATGGCCGCCGTGCTGTGCTGACAATCTGCTGATCCGGCACAGCGCGGCAGTTTAGACGTGGATCGGTCGACAAGGGAAGCCTATGTCGACCTCTCCTGTAAACCTCGTTTCATGAGGTATAAGGGAGTGGTCAACAAAGGCTTCCCTTGTCGACCAATCCACATCTAGACTGCCACGCTGTGCCGGATCAGCTGATTGTCAGCACAGCTGTGTGGCCATTTTTATTTTAATGAATCAGGGATTCATTATTTAAATCCCTGCTTCATTGACTATGTCGGGTAAACTAGTTTACATGGCTCTGTCAATGGAGCCATGTAGTCTAGACATACCCTCAGGGCTAATCCTAATGAACTAGATTGGGCTGGCTCACCCGCATTTTAGTGGATGGTGGAAAATATTCATTTCCCCATCTATCACATCCTTTGCAACATCCCTCATCACTGTCAAGCAAGCTCTTTTGGATCTGATGAAGCTTGAATAGTCAAATGTAGTTCAAGCTTTCATATATACCTCATGAAAGATCCTGATAAAAATTCCCTGGCTTTGATTTCCTGCCAAGCTCATGGTTAACCCTAAACTGCATTTGCACAAATCATAGCAGATGCAGTTGCTTGCTGCACAAATGGAAAAGTAAAGACTCTTCAGTTAAAACTGTGGTCACTCAGAACAGACTATAGAACATGGAACAACTCAATGCCCGATTCACAAATGTAAAGGAGACATCACAGCAATCCACTCTTAATACAATTATCTGGTACTCTTAATACAGTTATCTGGCCTAATCATCTGATGGTAAAACTCTAATGGTTGCTCTCAATCTATATTACGTATACAAAAGAAGAAGATTATTGATCCAAGGTATATTAAATTTAGTAGAAGATATTCAAATCACACTATTTCTGGAAAGGAATTGTGATGAGACTCTGAGATCATTCAGCTTCTGCTCTTCCATATCCAGGCGCTAAACACTGTAGGGGGCACTCTGTCTGAATCCATAGAAGTTGACTCCCTTCCAGGACTGTCAAAGTTCAAAAGGATTATTAAACCCAAACTAAATCACTTAGGCTATGTCTACATTGGCCCCTTTTCCGGAAGGGGCATGCTAATTTTTCAGATTGTAATAGGGAAATCCGTGGGGGATTTAAAAACCCCCTCGGCATTTAAATAAAAATGTCCGCCGCTTTTTTCCGGCTTTTAGAAAAGCCGGAAAAGAGCGTCTACACTGGCCCCGATCCGTCCCAATCCTCCGGAAAAAAGCCCTTTTCCGGAGGATCTCTTATTCCTACTTTGAAGTAGGACCTCGTCCACGATCTCCGCACTAGGCACAGGAAAGTGGCCGGCTAGGGCAGCAGAGCTGCCAGCCTGGCCACCCAGGAGCAGGTGTGCATGAAAATCAAGGTGCTCCACTGAGACCCCCGACCCTGAGCCCTGAGCTTACAATGGCCGTACTGGGTCAGACCAAAGGTCCATCTAGTCCAGTAGCTTATCTGCCGACAGCGGCCAACACTAGGGATCCTGGAGGGGATGGACCGAAGACAGTGACCAAGCCATTTGTCTCGTGCCATCCCTCTCCAGCCTTCCACAAACCTTGGGCAGGGACACCACTCCTACCCCCTGGCTAATACCACTCCATGGACCCAACCTCCATGACTTGATCTCACGTCCCTTTAAACTCTGTTCTAGTTCTAGCCTTCACAGCCTCCTGCAGCAAGGAGTTCCACATGCTGACTCTTTGCTTTGTGAAGAAGAACTTTCTGTTACTACTTTGAAGCCTGCTACCCATTCCTTTCCTTTGGTGTCCTCTAGTCCTTCTTTATGGGAACTAATGAAGAACTTTTCTGTATGCACTCTCTCCACCCAACTCCTGCTTTTAGAGACCTCTATCCTATCCCTCCTCCATCTCCTCTTTTCTAAGCTGAAAAGTCCCAGTCTCTTTAGCCTCTCTTCATATGGGACCTGTTCCCAACCCCTGATCATTTTAGTTGCCCTCACCTCTCCCACCTTCTCTATTCCCCTCTCCCACCTCCTTTTCCCAGTCTCCCCCAGTTTTGTTCAATAAAAACAGATTCCATTTGTGAACACAATTGTCCTTTATTTTGTACATCAAGAAAAAGGGCTAGGGAAGGGTAAGTGGAAGGAGGTGAGGGAGGAATGGGGTACGAGCCCCCGATGGGGAGGACTGGGCTGGCTCTGCGGGCTTCTGGGGGTGGAAGCTCTCCTGCAGCTCCCCAATTGCCCCCTCTCCCCAGCCTGTGGCAAGTGCAGCCGGGCTGATGGCCGAGTGCTGTGATGTGCCCAGTGTGGGTTCTCTGGGCACTCCAAGCCAGGACTGCTTTGTAAGCAGGGCACCCCTGAGAACTGTCTGTCCGGGGTGGGGGTCGGGACCCTTTAAGCGCAGCCCTCGGCTAGCCTGAGGCAGCATCTCCACGCTCTAAGTCCTCCTCTGATGCCCTGCCGGCACTGCTTCCAGCCATCCTTAAGCCCGGTTCAGGGTCCACTTAATGTGGACATGCTAGTTCGAATTAGGAAAATGATAATTCGAACTAGTTTTTAGTTCTAGACGCGTTAGTTCGAATTAACTAATTCGAACTAAATTAGTTCGAATTAGCGCTGTAGTGAAGACGTACCCTTAAGGTTGCATCTCTGAAGGCTCCAGTCTCATTCAGGATTCACAGGAATTGGTGTCTAAGCAACGTCTGGCCTGGGACTCTCCTTTTCCCAGGAGATGAGCCAATAGGCTGTAATCATCTGAACAATTCCAGAATTCCACCAGGTCTTCCCCATGATCAGAGGACTGAAGGCATGATGCCATCTCAGGCTGCCACCAAGGCTACATCTAGACTGCAGGCTTCTTTCAGAAAAAGCTTTTCCAAAAGAGAGCTTCTGAAAAAATTTCTTCCAAAAGAGAGCATCCACACTGCCAAAGCTCATTGAAAAACTGATCTGCTTTTTTGACAGAGCATCCACACTGATTGGATGCTATCTTGCATATAAGGCCACCTGGAACCAAACCACTTCTGGCAGGCCTTTAGGTCACCAGTTGCTTCCGAGTGCTGTTGCCTAAGGCTAGCTAAGACTCATGTTTAAAGGGACCTCCCTGGAAAGCCGTTTCTCTGCTTCTGCTGTGTGCTTGCCTACCTCTTCAAGGGACAGCAAAGCACTTGCAATGCCTGCTTTGGTTGCCCAGCTTTTTTGGATGCCACAGCTTTTGTCTTTGTGCCATGGAGCTGGAGCTGCCCCTGGGCATGAGATGGCCCCACACAGCCATGCTGCAGTTTCTGCACCAGTTTGTACAGGCTGCCTTCTTGGTCCTGCATGAGCTCAACTCCAAGCTCATTCTGGAGACCCTCTCTCTGTGTGAGGGAGCAAGACCCGTGCAACTGCACCTCACAGTGGGGAGGCATTTCTGGACACCAGTTCCGACTGGTGGGACCGGATGGTCATGGAATCGTGGGACAATCAGCAGTGGTTCCAAAACTTCTGCATGCAGAAGGCCACCATTTTGAAGCTGTGTGCCTGGCTCACCCTTGTCCTCTGATGATGCGGCACCCACCTACAGCTCGCCATCCCCCTGGAGAAGCGGGTCACAATTGCCATCTGGAAGCTCACCGCACCTGACAGTTACCAGTTGGTGTACCACCAGTTTGACTTGGGGGAGACCACCATCGGGGCCCTTCTCATGGAGGTAAGACACTCTTGGCCTGTAGTCCCTGTGGGGGGGGGAGGGGAATATTGAAAAAGGGGGACCCTCGGGAAAAGGGGGTTGGGAGAGGTGGGGGGTCCTGAGGGAGGAGGGAAACCCTGCTGCTGGGGGGGGGGGGAAGCCTCATACCCAGCGAATTGTGCAATCCTGCTCTCACACAGCCGTGCTGCTGGAGGGTGGTCTCATACGGGGTGGCTTCTGGGGTGTTTGTGGGGGGAGAGGGGAGGAGAGGGAGCAGACACTTCCCGAAGGCTCAGGCAGTCCCTCTCATTCTCTGTTTTGTGTGTTTGTTTTTCTCCTTCTTCAGGTTGTGAGGGCCATCAACTCCATTCTGCTGCACATGGTCATCCGCCTGGGAGATGTGGATCTTATCGTGGCTGGATTTGCTGCCCTGGGGTTACCAAACTGTGGGGGTGACATATATGGCACCCACATCCCCATCCTCACACCTCAACATTGAGCAGTCCAGTATATCAACCACAAGGGCTATTTTTCAATGGTGCTTCAAGCCCTGGTCGACCACCGTGAACAGTTCATGGACATTTTTGTCGGGTGGTTGGGCAGGGCATATGATGCCTACGTCTTTTGAAACTCAAGCCTCTACAGCAAGCTGGAGGTGGGCACATTCTTCCCGCGCCATGACTTTGTAGTTTGGGACGTGCAGTTGCCACTGTGCATCGTGGGGGATGCAACCTACTCCCTCATGCTGTGGTTAATGAAAACCTATATCAGCCACGTGGATCCCAGCAGGGACCAATTTAACTCCCACCTGAGCCAAGCGATGATGCAGGTGGAGTGCATCTTTGGCCACCTCAAGGCACATTTCAGTTCCCTCCTGACCCCCTTCAATGTGGGGGAGCACAACATCCCCAAGATTGTCTCGGCATGTTGTGTCCTCCAGAACATTGTGGAGAGGAAGAGGGAGGCCTTCCTACTGGGGGGGGATGAGGGGCAGAGGCTGGCCACAAGGGGAGACCCTTTGAGCAACTGTAGACAGCTGCCATCCACTGGGCTCATCAGGCCAGGGTGTGCATCTGAGAAGTCCCGAGGAAGAGTTTCTCTCAAGGACCCCAGTAGCTCTCCCTAGGGGCCTTTGGTTTGCTCCACCACAACCCCTCCCTCTCTTTTCCTCTTCCTTATCCTCAGAATAAAGACACCTGTTTGGATTTTAATAGAACAAACTGTATTTATCTTTCATTTAAAAATCTGGGAAGTAGAAGGGGGGCTTATAACCTGGAGGAGGAGAGGGGCTCATAACCTGGAGGGGGCCTCAGGGCTAGGAGTGGTGTGGGGAGTGTCTGAATGTCCCACCTCGGGTGTGGAGACCTCGTCTAACTTGGGGTTGGGTGGGTTCTGGGACCACAGGGTGGCGGGCGGGAAGGGGTGCTGAAGTGGGGTCAGGGATGGCTGGGGGGGTCAGGGGAAAGAGGCATGGGCATCACTTGGTGAGAGAGCAGAATCAGTGGTTGTTGGGAAGTGGCAGGGGGAATGGGCATAGCAGGGAGGGCAGGAGGGGTGGTAGGCAGGTGTAGCACAGCAGCCATGTGTGCCATTATTTCCTGTGCGATGGCTCACATTGTCACCCACAAGCTGGTCCCTCATGTAGATCCATCAGTCTGCATCCTCCCAGACGTTCTGTGCCAGCATCTTCTGCATGTTACACAGGATGCCCACATGTTGCCTCATCAGCTCCTCCTGGACCCTGGAGCGCTTTCAGGTCCCCCGGGGATGGGCGGCGGGCTCGGGTGGCATGTCTCGCCCCTCATTACTGGCTGGTCCAGCTGGAGAGAATACAAAGAGGGAGAGGTGGTCAGTCATCAATGCAGACACTGTTCCTGAGGCTGTGCCCTCCTCTGTGAGCAGCAACTAACAGTCCTTGGGCCAGAGGAGGGGGATGTCCTGGGAGCAAGGCCATGTGTGGCCTGCACAGCAGGCCCTGCCTCACAGGGGCCCTGCCTCACAGGGAACCATACTGGCTGCTTTCCACACCACCATGGACAAGCAGGCAAGGGAAGTGTCTGGCCACAGTGGGATCCCATGGCAGAGGAACCAGGAGCAGTCTGGCCCTCCCTGGGGCCCGCACACACACCTGCACCTCGCAGCACTCTCCACTGGAGCAGGTGGTGCCTTGTGTAGGTAGGCATGCCCATGTGCTGTGTGCGACACTCCTCGGTGTGTCTGGGGTCATGCCTGTGCCCTTGTGACTAGCCTGCTTCTAGCCATGGCAAGTAGTGGGAGGGTGAGATGTGTATGTGGCCTCCCCTGAGCCTGGGAGCAGGAGCTTGGGTGGGCTCAAGGGCTGCATGCTGAGTCCACGTGGTGCACAATAACACTGCACATGGTTCCACCTGCATAGACTGCAGCACGATGTCCAGCCCGAGAAGGCCAAGCAATGCTCTGACCCCCCCACCCTGCACCCACTTCCCCTACCCTGTGTGTTGTACAAACTGAGAGCACTCACCTGAAGATCCCTCCCTGGTGTCAGACAATGCCTGGGATATATCCTGGCTCACGGCAACCGGCTCCAAAGACATTGTCATTGTGGCCGTGTCATCCTCCTCCTCCTCCTGCCCCTGCTTTCCCTCCTCCTCCTCCTCCTGTGCGACCTCTGGCTGGGCAACAATGGGTGCTGCTCAAGGGCTGGCTTCCTGCCCCAAGGTTTTCAGAGGACCCAGAAGACAGGGTGCCTGCAGCTTTAAGAGGAACCAGGAGACAGGAATGATAGAGTTGTGATTATTCTGAATGAAGTGGCCACAGGGCACCTGCGTTATTTCCTGGAGACCTCTTCTTTTGGAAGAAAACCTTTTTCCCCATCCACACATGCCTTTTTCTGAAAGAGCTTTTTCAGAAAAGGCATTCTTTCCCATAGAAAGAGGCTTACTGCTGTCAGAAAACCCCCTCTGTTCTTTTACTTTTTTTTTAAAGAATGCAATTGCAGTGTGGATGTAACTGAAGTTTTTTCGGGAAAACAGACGTTTCTGAAAAGACTCTGCAGTGTAGACATACCCCAAGTGAACCAGGTTGCAGCATTTACAGCCTCCCTCCAGTCCTGACATGCCCTGCAGATGTGACAGAGTGGCTGTTGTAGCCCAAAGCAGATTAACAATGCAGTCTGCCAGTGTTATTTTGCACTATTTCGATTTTTATATTCTAGTTATTATTTTAATTTTAATTATTTCAGAATTATTTCCTAGTGTAGACATGTCCTTAAAGACAGCTATGGGGAAGCCCTATTCAATGATATGTCTACTCTACCCAGGGGAGGCATAAGGATCTTGTGCAAAAAGTGGTTTTTGCGCAAACCGGACCCGTCTACACTGCTTGTTTTTGCACAAAACCCCCTTGCACAAAAATGGACTGGAAGAGATTATGCAAATGAAGTGTGAGAAAATGCTAATCCATGCTTCATTTGCATTGCTTCTTCTGGCAAAATTTATAGGCTACGTCTAGATTGCATCCCTTTCTTGTAAAAGGGATGCAAATTAGATGTATTGCAATTGCTAATGAAGCGGGGATTTAAATCTCCCCTGCTTCATTAGCATAAAATTGGCTGCCGCTTTTTTTCGGCACGGAGCTTTGCCGGAAAAAAGTGCCAGTCTAGACGTGGATCTTGCGGAAAATAAAGCCTTTTCCGAAAGATCCCTTATCCCTCTTAAAATAAGAGGGATAAGGGATCTTTCGGAAAAGGCTTTATTTTCCGCAAGATCCATATCTAGACTGGCGCTTTTTCCCGGCAAAGCTCCGTGCCGAAAAAAAGCGGCAGCCATTTTTATGCAAATGAAGCAGGGGAGATTTAAATCCCTGCTTCATTAGCAATTGCAATACATCTAATTTGCATTCCTTTTATGAAAAAGGGATGTAATCTAGATGTAGCCATAGTGTAGACATAGCCTAGTAGAAATGGAGGGACTCTGACACATCCCTGCAGGCTACCCATGGGTGTGTGTATGTTAATTTCATCTAGAACTCCGCAGAATCTCATACTAAGCCACCAGATAGATGAGTTTTGGGTACAGAAGAATAATTTTAACTCCAGTAAAACATCCTTCCGTGTCCTTTATGATGGGCTTCAGAATAGCGTGTGAACTTGTAGATCATATTGTATGTATTGCAGCATATTAGCACAGTAGAAAGACTAAATAATGTAATTCAGGTCTGATCTTTTGGTTTACTAGCTTTGTCAATTGAAGCCAGATGCTCCTTTAACTTAGCTTTTTATAGAAAATGTGAGTATTCCCAGCTCCTTCATAAAACTCAATTTAAGTGGATTTCCATTTCTGTTTCAAAGAAAGTGCTGAAACTGTTCATGCTGAGTTCTGCTGCTGCTTCAGAAACACACACTATTCCTCAAGGCACAGTCAAGTGAACAAAGTATTCCCAGCACTGCTGGGAGAATATACAAAAAACACTGTTGAAAGAGAACAAGGATGTAAGGTTATTAAAGCACATGTAGAGATTTATTAATCCGTAACCATACACCTGTTTATTACTATATTCTCCATAAATAAAAGTAACCATATAGTTTGAAGAAATAAAATAGCCCAAAAGACTGAAATGCATTCTACCACCTTTATGACATTGAGCAGAACTTTACTCACAAATAGATTAAGATCAATGGGTCTACTCAGAAAATAAGAGGCTACATAGTGGAGTATCTCATGATATACACAAATGAGAGGAGAATCAGATCCATTGTAATGAACAAAATATGGAATATGATTCATAAAAAATGCAGTTGCAAAAAAGAAAACAAAAAAGCAAATCTTATTGCATTGTATAGTGTGAGTATTAAACCCAGAAAATCTATAGCAATTTTTTCTGATTAGGTGCCAGACGATTATGTTCCATTTGGGGCACCATAAAAAAAAAGTAAAAGACAAACTGCAAAGAATAAAGCAACAAAAGTTAGAAAAGGTTTGTAAAAAAATGCACCCAGGGAAGAAACATTAAAAGCAGTAGCTATATTCATTCTGGAGAAAGGAAAACATGCTTCAGATACATAAAGGGGAATCATAGAGAGGTCTGCAATCAGATATTTTCTATGGTCAGAGAGGACCAAACAATAAGGAATGTGTCTAAGAGGCAATAGCAAACATTTATATTGTGTACTCAGAACACCTGGCTAGAAAACCAGAATTCCATTTCAAGAAAAATGTCCAGGTTTCAAAGTCTATTTTTATACCACATTGAAATAAGAGACCTGGAAATAAGAGACCTTTGGAAATTTGAGAGACTTGGGAGAGAGGGAAAGAGTGAGAGATGAATGCTAGAATTACCAGTCGCCCAATGGTTAGTAGGACACTCCTCTTGCATATGGGAGACCCTGCTTCAAGGTCATGCTCTGCCTTATTCCTCAACCTGGAGCTCCCACATTTCAGGGAAGAGCACTAACCATTCAACTGCTGGCTATTCTGATGTTTGTGTGTGTGTGTGTGTGTGTGTGTGCATGCGCCCGCACATGCGCACAAATGCACCATTTCCCCATCCACCTGCTCCTCAAAGATGTATCCTGGACTTGAGAATACTTTCCATTGAAACTGATACAAAGCTGCAAAATGTTACAGTTTTGGTGAAATTTTCTAAGAAAAAATGATTCAACAAAAATTTCCCAACCAGCTTTAATACTTAGAAAACAAACTCCCATATGAATGGTTTGATAATGAAATATGCTGATAAGGGAAAGTGCAGAATTACAATAATAGGAAATATTCAGGGCTGAATTACATTAATAGGTGTGCTTTAGGCTAATTTACTCCATCCTATTTTAATTAACAGAGGTATTCTTAAAATCTTAATTTCATTGGAAGTGTCTATCACTTGTGACTTCTATGCTCATTTGCAGATAGTGATGTTACTTTCATTTACTGTATTATACAAGAGATACTATTTGAGATGTATTGTTGAAACCCCTAGCTCAGTGGTCCCCAATCTTTTGGGGCTGCCGGGCGCCTGAGGGCAGGGCCACTTATGCACTGGGCGCCTGGGGACGGGGCCGAGCCCGCACCTGGGAGCAGAGCCGCCCATGCGCTGTACGCCCTGGGCAGGTGCCACTCCTGTACTGTGAACCCCGGGGGTGGGGCTGCCACTGCCCATGTACTGTGTGCCCGGGGCCAGTGCCGCCCCTGCCCCTGTGCTGCACACCCAGGAGCCGGCAGCACCCATGTGCTGTGCACCCGGGGGCGGGGCCACTCATACACCGCTCGCCCGGGGCTGGCACCACCCATGTGCTCTGCTCTCGGGACCAGCGCCGCCCCTGTGCCGTGTGCCCAGGGGCAGGGCCGGCCCCGACCACTTGGCGGGTGCACAGAAATGGCCCGTGGGGCGCCATGGTGCCCGTGGGCACCACGTTGGGGACCACTGCCCTAGCTTATCAACATATTTAAGCACATCTTTAATTTCAAATATATGCTTCTACCCTTTTGAAGAAAATGAAACTTTAGTACATGTCTGTTGCTTCACTGAGTAAGAAAGGATTGCTGAATCTTGGGCATAGACAATAGTTATGTTAAAAGGAGTAATATTTATTTATTAACCTCATAAGTGTATTGTGGGGATTAGCTAATTTGCTTAGAGTCTTTTGAAAGCAAATACTAAGTGCTAGGTATTATTATCAGTTATGTTTATTATATGCATCCTTTCATACAAATGTGCAACTGTAAACATAGTATATTCACACTGGAAAAATACATTAATCAATCCTAATCCCATGATATTTCCCAATGCCTACCATTATCTGGATCTGGTGAGCAGTATAATACACTGTAGTAAGGAATTGTACCTTCAGCTAACTGTGTGGACGAGTCTCTTTTTACATAATCCATTCACATGTTATAGATATTTTAAAGAGTCTCTGAACAAACTATGAATTTGTAAATAGTTTTGAGTAAAGTATATATATCCAGATGGTCAGCACAAGGCCTATGCATAAATTATGTCATTTTGAGAGTTTAAATCACTTGATAATTACCTGTTTTGTATATTCCCTTTGAAGTATCTGGCATTGGCCACTGATGGGAAAAAGGGATACAGGGCTAGAATCTTAGAATATTAGAATTGGAAGAGACCTAATACAACCTTCTGCATGAAGCTGTACCAACACCAACTAAAGCATCCCATCTGGACTTTAAAAAGCTCCAAGGATGAAAATTCCATCACCTCCTTAAACAACCCATTCCAGTGCTTCACAAACCTAATCGTGAAATAGTTTTTTCTCATATCCAATCTAGATTTCCCCCTCTGCAATTTGGGACCATTCTCTTTGTCCTACATCTGACACCACTAAGAATAGCCTAGCTCCATCCTCTTTGGAACCTTCCTTCAGGTAATTGAAGGTGCTATCAAATTCCTCCTCACTGTTCTCTTCTGCAGACTAAATTAAACCAGTTCCTTCACCCTCCCCTCATAATTCATGTGTCACAACTCCATTATAATTTTGTTGCTCTCTGCTGAACTCTCTCCAATTTGTTCATCTCCTTTCTATAGTGGGAAGCTGAAAACTGGATTCAATATTCCAGATTTGTCCTCACCAATGCCGAATAAAGATGAATAATCACTCCACTTGACCTAGTGGCAATACTCCTACTAATGCAGCCCAATCTGCCATTAGCCTTCTTGGCACTAAGGGCATACTCTTAACTACTTCTAGCTTCTCATCCACTGTAATCCTCTGGTCCTTTTCTGCAGAACTGCCTCTTAGCTAATCAGTCCCCAGCCTGTAGCAATGCATGAAATTCTTCCATCATAAATGCAGAACATATCAGAATTCTTTGGCCCAATCCTCCAATTTATCTCGGTGACTCTGAATCCTATCACTATCTTCCAGAATCTCTACCTCTTTTCCAGATTAGTATGATCTATGAACTTGGTGAGGGTACAATGCATCCTATCATTAAGATAATAAATGAAGATGTGGAATAAAACTAGACCCAGGACCAATCCCTGGGATACTCCACTTGACACCAACTGGCATCCTACATTATTACCTGGTAAGCCTGACAATCTAGCCAGTTTTCTAAATACCTTATTTCAATCAATTAAATCCATATTTCTTTAACTTACTATCAAGAATACTGTGGGGAACAGGTCTGATCCCACAGTCTGACTATTTTATATGTGCAGGGCCCAGTATGGCTATTCTTAAGCTCTCGTGGTGCTCAAAACTTGCACTGTCTTTCTGCAGAGGAGTGAATTGCAGCCATTATGTGATGTTCCACTGAGTTCTGGAATTGTATTCCCCGTTAAGCAAAATATTAACAATTATTATTTATTAATTGTTATAAATGTATATGAACATTTTAAATGTCCTCACTTTTAAAATTCTGAAAATACTACATGCAAGCATGGTATGCCAAACAAGTATAATTTAGCAACTAGTTTTGTCCTATGAAGGCACTTACTTTGATCTTAATTTGTTAATTTAAGTTAGTGTTAAAAGTCAGACTAAAAAACAGCTTTTTAAAAATGTCTTACATCTCTTTCTTTAAAAAATGATAATGATAGGCATTTTAATGTTTTGATTTTTAATGAGTTTTACATCAAAAGAAATATCAAGGAATCTCTGTCTGGTTATTAACTAGAGTTCATGTAGGGTTATCCACTTTGACATAAAAATTTCCATCACTTCTAATGGGGAATTCTGCTTCAAAAATGTTGTCCTGGCCCTAATGGCCTAAATTTCCAGCAGGGGAAAAAATAGAAAGACTCCCATTGTCTTAATTTGGACTTGCATCAGGTTGTAAATGAAAACACAATGACGTGCTGTTAAAGTCCTTTCCATCTTTTAAGTTCTATGACTAAATGTGTGGGGCCTAGGCTTAAAAAAACCCAACAAAACACTTAGGCTTTGGTAACTGGTAGGCCATGAGGCTGTTGAAGACAGCTGAAAGAGAAAAGGAATTAGCCAGCTGAGTTTCATTTTGTTTACTTAATTTGAAGGTACTCTATAAAGAAGAACCCACCTTTGAAGGAAATTGGTTATTCAGTAACACCACTGATAGTTTTCCCTCTGCCTGCACCTATGGGGATCCCTGTGAAACAGGCACCAGGACCTTAGAGACTTCCACCCAGATTCTGGTCTAAACTTGCTCATAATGTGATTAGTGGACTCCTGCTAATGAGAGCCAAGGAGGAAAAATCATGAGGTATGAGAAGCGTCTGCTGGTGTAATGCCTTGGGGAGCAGGTAAGAGGTAAGAGAGCATCAGGAGGAAGCAGCATTTTCAAATCAACCAGGAGCACCATACATACATGCCTCATTTGCAATGTCGACCTGCCTAATCTGCATTCCTCTGCTGAGGGATGCAGTCTAGACATGCCCGCAGTGGCTGAAGTGGAGAAGCAATTCATCCTAAAACTGGGAAAGTCACTGCCATATCATGTGAGAGAAGGAGACATGGAGCGCTGGTGATCAGGTACTCCTGGCTGAAGGAAATGGATGTATCCATTTGTGGATCTGACATGGTGCCCTGGTGAAATGCTGGCTGGCTGGAGCCTGTAAAGGTTGTCAGTGCTCATCCATCCCTCTGATCTCTGTCCTATTCTGCTTATCCATATGCACACTATTAATACTGCCTGGTCTAATCCTAAGAAGATCAGCAGTGACTACAGAAATCTGGGAGACAGGGTGAAAAAATCAGGGGGTGCAGGCTGTGATTTTGTCTGTCCTCCTAGTTCGGGGGGAGAGGGATAGCTCAGTGTTTTGAGCATTGGCCTGCTACACCCAGGGTTGTGAGTTCAATCCTTGCAGAGGCCATTTAGGGATTTGGGGCAAAAATTCATCAGGGATGGTACTTGGTCCTGCTGTGAAGGCAGGGGACTGGACTCGATGACCTTGCAAGGTTCCTTCCAGTTCTAGGAGATAGGCAATCTCCATTATTATTATATTATAAGATATATGCATCCAGAAGGAGAATGCATGGATGCTCAGATGATGTCACCTGCAGGGTTTCAGTTTCTTTGAGTGAGTATGGGGTGCTGTTCTGCGAAAATATACTTCTGTGAGGCAATGGAGTTCTGAACAAGAAGAGGAAGAGATTCTTCATACACCAACTTGACCACCTAGTGAGGAGAGATTTAAACAAAGTGACAAAGGTTAACAGGTAAACATAAAAACCCTTAACAGAGGGTTAGATATTGGTGGGAAGGAGACATGGAAAATGACAATGGGTCAATAAAGAAAAAAAGAGGAAATCAGTGAGATCCCAGATGATTGGAAAAAGGCAAATGTAGTGCCCATCTTTAAAAAAGGGAAGAAGGACAATCCAGGGAATTACAGACCAGTCAGCCTTACGTCAGTCCCCGGAAATATCATGGAGGGGATCCTCAAGGAATCCATTTTGAAGCACTTGGAAGTTGGGAAAGTGATCAGGAATAGTCAACATGGATTCAGGAAGGGAAAATCATGCCTGACCAATCTGATTAGCTTCTATGATGATGTAACTGGCTCTGTGGACATGGGAAAGTCAATGGATGTGATATACCTTGACTTTAGCAAATCTTTTGGTATGGTTTCCCACAACATTCTTGCCAGCAAGTTAAGAGAGTATGGATTGGATAAATGGACTCTAAGATGGATAGAAAGCTGGCTAGACTGTTGGGCCCAAAGGGTAGTGATCAACAGCTCAGTGTCAGGTTGGCGTTCAGTTTCTAGCGGAGTGCCCCAAGGATCTGTTCTAGGACTGGTTTTGTTCAACATCTGGGATGGATTGAACCCTCAGCAAGTTTGCAGATAACACTAAGCTAGGGGGAGAGGTAGATATGCTAGAGGACAGTGATAGGGTCCAGAGTGACAAAGACAGATTAGAGGATTGGGCCAAAAAAAATCTGATGAGGTTCAACAAGGACAAGTGTAGAGTCCTGCACTTGGGACAGAAGAATCCCAAGCATTGTTACAGGCTGGAGACTGAATGGCTAAGTAGCAGTTCAGCAGAAAAGGTCCCGGGGGTTACAGTGGATGAGAAGCTGGGTACGAGTCAACAGTATGCCCTTGTAGCTAAGAAGGCTAATGGCATATTAGGGTGCATTAGGAGGAGCATTGCCAGCGGATCCAGATAAGTAATTATTCCCCTTTATTTGGCTCTGGTGAGGCCACATCTGGAGTATTGTGTCCAGTTCTGGGCCCCCCACTATAGAAAGGATGTGGACACATTGGAGAGGGTCCAGCGGAGCGCAACCAAAATGATTAGGGGGCTGGAGCACATGACCTATGAGGAAAGACTGAGGGATTTGGGTTTGTTTAGAAGAGAAGAGTGAGGGGGGATTTGATAGCAGCCTTCAACTTCCTGATGGGAGGTTCCAAAGAGGACGGAGAAAGGTTGTTCACAGTAGTGATGGATGGCAGAACAAGGAGCAATGGTCTCGAGTTACAGTGAGGGAGGTTTAGGTTGGATATTAGGAAAAACTATTTCACTAGGAGGGTGGTGAAGCACTGGAATGGGTTACCTAGGGAGGTGGTGGAATATCTATCCCAAGAGGTTTTTAAGTCTTGGCTTGACAAAGACCTGGCTGGGTTGATTTAGTTGGGATTGGTCTTGCTTTGGGCAAGGGGCTGGACTTGATGACCTCCTGAGGTCTCTTCCAGCTCTAATATTCTATGATTCTTGAGTGCAGTTCTCTGTGCATTGATGTAAGTTCTACCAGTGAAAACACACTCCACCGACATAAGCATGGTGTGCTCACACAGGAACAACCTACTTCATTCAGAGGCTCAATGCCAGCTTCGTTAAAGTCAACTTAACTTTAGAGTGTAGACATACTCTTAGATTGGGTGGTGACAAAGAGTAACATCTTGGCATACCATTTCCTGAAGTGGTGAACCATTCTTCCTTAAGGCATCCCATTAATATGTTCAAAATTCAAAGAAAAAATGAGAAGGCTTTTATTATTTGAGTGCAGCTGAATATTTCACAGCGGATGCAACTCAGAACTGCCCACATCTGCTAAGTGCAGCAGCTGTTACCATTAAGGTCACATTTGTCATCTATTTCGTTTACATTTTAACTTCAAGAATATTGGCTTATTTTGGGGCCAATGCGAGAAATACCATTCATTAAGCATATAACACATAAAAGAATCTGCAATGTACAGCTCACAGATGGCCAAACACATTCACAGTGTTGGACATTTCAAAATGATCTGCTGTATCTGTAAAGTCTCACGACATTGTAGTGTTTACTGAAGTTGCTACTTGAAAACGAAACATCTTGAGAACTGGTGGCTTGCGATGTATGACAGTATCATCCAACATTCTTGTGTTCCATGTGGTTGTCATCCATCCTGAACGCATCAAATTAAAACATTCAGAGTAATTTTTCTCTAGTTTAACAAACACTTTCAGAAAAAAAATTCTGCCCCATCAGAAGTGAATGATAAAGCCTTATTTAAAAAAGGGAAAAGTCAGGACCATCGTAATTCATTCTTTAAATATTTACTTTAATCTTGTCTACAATTGCAGACTCACAAGCAAAAGCTATCTGTGTCATGAATTTGAGGAATAATGACCTGGAGTTAGTCACATTTTACATGGATGCATCATATATTAACTTTGGAAAATAACTGTGCTGACCTGTTCAGGGTACAGAATTTACTACACAACGGAACAGAGAGTGAAAGATTTGATATGAAGAATTATGTTTATCATAAGCAAGTAGTATGGTTTTGTTAGTAAATTTTTTTAAATCCTAGGCTAAATTAGACTCATGGAAGATAAGTGAATTTATGAGCTGGAAGTGAAATGGAAAATGTTGTAATCTGTAGCAAGATGTAATATTTCCACAAGTCTTGTGGGAGCAGAGGTTTTAACATGCTAATAATCTGGAAGTCAGAGCCACAGAGAGTACTGAGCATGGAAAATTCCAGTGAATCCAGTTCCTGCTTAATTCCTTACAATCCCTCTTCATTATTATGAATACATGGAACATGATCAGGACAGCAGAACTAGGGTCAGTCCTCCTGTATGGGAGATCCCAACCTCATCATTCCTTCCAATGGAGAAATCCCCTGTTTCCTGGCTACAACCAGTGGGAATCTTCATCATGCTTCTGGATATAATTTTCCAGTATCACTGCATAGAAAAGTCAAATGGAAATACGAAGAGATTTGAGGAGAAACAAACCCATGCATTAAGCTGCATGAAATTTTCTACAATGTTTAGTTAAGTCTTTTGTTTGTCGGACTATTATGTCAGCCATAACAGGGATTAGTGGTTTCTCTCAGGGTATGTCTACACTACAGAGTTAGTTCGAACTAACGGACGTTAGTTCGAACTAACTTTCATAGGCACTACACTAGCGCTCCGCTAGTTCGAACTTAATTCGAACTATCGGAGCGCTTAGTTCGAACTAGGAAAACCTCATTTTACGAGGATTAAGCCTAGTTCGAACTAGCTAGTTCGAATTAAGGGGTGTGTAGCCCCTTAATTCGAACTAGTGGGAGGCTAGCCCTCCCCAGGTTTCCCTGGTGGCCACTCTGGCCAACACCAGGGAAACTCGTCTGCCCCCCTCCCGGCCCAGGACCCCTTAAAGGGGCACGGGCTGGCTACGGTGCCCGTGCCAGGTACAAGCCTGCCAGCACCCAGCCAGCAAACCCTGCACCTGGCACGGCTCAAGCCAGCCACCCGATACCCCCCAGCCCTCCCCCTCTTCCAGGTACCAGGCTGGCGGCTCCAGGGAGCTTGCCCGGGACCGCAAGAGGCGGGCACCCGCCTAGTCTAGAGCGGACATCATGGACCTCATCCACGATCTCCGCACTAGGCACAGGAAAGTGGCCGGCTAGGGCAGGAGAGCTGCCAGCCTGGCCACCCAGGAGCAGGTGTGCATGAAAATCAAGGGGGTCCAATGAGACCCCCGACCCTGAGCCCTGAGCTTAGAATGGCCGTAGTGGGTCAGACCAAAGGTCCATCTAGCCCAGTAGCCTGTCTGCCGACAGCGGCCAACCCTAGGGACCCTGGAGGGGATGGACCGAAGACAGTGACCAAGCCATTTGTCTCGTGCCATCCCTCTCCAGCCTTCCATAAACCTTGGGCAGGGACACCACTCCTACCCCCTGGCTAATAGCACTCTATGGACCCAACCTCCATGACTTGATCTCACGTCCCTTTAAACTCTGTTCTAGTTCTAGCTTTCACAGCCTCCTGCAGCAAGGAGTTCCACAGGTTGACTCTTTGCTTTGTGAAGAACAACTTTCTGTTACTAGTTTGAAGCCTGCTACCCATTCCTTTCCTTTGGTGTCCTCTAGTCCTTCAATTATTGGAACTCATGAAGAACTTTTCTGTATGCATCCTCTCTACCCAACTCCTGCTTTTAGAGACCTCTATGCTGTCCCCCCTCCGTCTCCTCTTTTCTAAGCTGAAAAGTCCCAGTCTCTTTAGCCTCTCTTTATATGGGACCTGTTCCCAACCTCTGATCATTTTAGTTGCCCTCCCCTCTCCCACCCTCTCTCTTCCCCTCTCCCACCTCCTTTTCCCAGTCTCCCCCAGTTTTGTTCAATAAAGACAGATTCCATTTTTGAACACAATTGTCCTTTATTTTGTACATCAAGAAAAGGGGTTAGGGAAGGGTAAGTGGAAGGAGGTGAGGGAGGAATGGGGCACGAGCCCCCGATGGGGAGGACTGGGCTGGCTCTGTGGGCTTCTGGGGGGTGGAAGCTCTCCTGCAGCCCCCCAATTGCCCCCTCTGCCCAGATGGCAGCCTGCGGCAAGTGCAGCCGGGCTGATGGCCGAGTGGTGTGATGTGTCCAGTGTGGGCACTCCGGGCACTCCAAGCCAGGACTGGTTTGCAAGCAGGACACCCCTGAGAACTGTCTGTCCGGGGTGGGGGTCGGGACCCTTTAAGCGCAGCCCTCGGCTAGCCTGAGGCAGCATCTCCACGCTCTAAGTCCTCCTCTGATGCCCTGCCGGCACTGCTTCCGACCATCCTTAAGCCCGGTTCAGGGTCCACTTAATGTGGACATGCTAGTTTGAATTAGCAAAATGCTAATTCGAACTAGTTTTTAGTTCTAGACGCGTTAGTTCGAATTAGCTTAGTTCAAATTAACTAATTCGAACTAAGTTAGTTCGAATTAACATTGTAGTGTAGACATACCCTCAGTAATCAAAATAGATCCCATAAATAGATTATGCATTTCCTGAGTTAAACCACTCAGTTTCATATATCCAGTACATATACACACAAAAAATGTGTGGTTTGTTTCTCCTCAACTCTCTTCTTATTCTCAATATGTTAGAACATTAATAATGCACTTTGGGGTGGATTGCTATGCTATTCAGGACAGCTACCTAGCTTTCAAGAGGAATGGTTTTATTATTTCTTTGTGATGGGAGGATGTTACATGATATCTGGAAAATGGTGTCAAAGCTACAGAGGGTACAGTGATTGCCTCAGTGAAAGCTAACAGTGAAAGCTAACAGTGATTGCCTCAATGAAAATATCACTGGCACATCACAATTCAGATTTCTGGGAGGCATTAGAATGAGAAATAGCACTTTGCTACCCTCAAGGTATTAGATAATCAGGTGCTTGAAGCTATCCATTAATGAAGTGACTAACGTCAATCACAGCAGTGTTTATAATAACCTCTGGTAAATGATGAGTATGGAAGTTTTGTTTAGTAATGAAAGGCTTTCTCTCTTGCCTAGTTTTCTGCAAAACTTTTATAACCACTAATGTTAAATAACGCTTGACCCGAGGCTTGGAAATAGAAGAGTTCTGTGATTTGAAAGGACAGTAAGAATCACAAAAGTGAAAGGAGAATTATTTGTAAACAGGGAATGAAATATGGCAATATTTATGGTTGATGAAAACAGAGAATTGACCTATTAAATGTAGTTATTTTGTTATGCATTCCAAAGGTCAATAGATTGGGGATAAATACTTAATATTTCCCCCAGTACTGTATTTTGCTATGAGAGTGGGAGTAATCTTTCTGAGATTTTTTCAGAGAGAAGAACAGTAGTTTTTCATCAAGGTAACCTCTAGACATTACTAAAAGGAAGTTGCAGCTTGCAGAGTTTTTAAAAAGGTAAATGCATTTTCATTCATGTAGTGCTACATATGTACTTTTAGGAGCTACATTATGGCACCATTACTTTTGATGAAGAGTACCTTACTCTCCAAGTAGCATCAATGAAGTGAATGGCACTACTCATAGAGAATCTTCTACACCATATAAGAACTAATACATTGCACATCTTATAATGGGAAAACATTGGGTGAAAACTGTGAAATAGTATCACATTTAATATTACATTTATATCTATAATATGCCAGCTGCTCATGAAGTAATAACTTCTCAACACTGTAGAAACATTTTTTCCTTGTATCCAGTTTTCAGTTGTGGAAACAGTTTATTATGATCATGACATATTGTAGAACAGCATAATGTGCCAAAGTTCAATGCTTTTATTTATGAAGGATAATTATTTTAAAAAACCACATACAGCAGAAAAAGCAGTCATCACAATTTAAAGTAATTAACATACCTTAAACTCCTGAGAAATTTGGTTCAAATCTGTTTTCAATCACAAGTGAAACTGATGTGATTTTGGACACAGTCACAAGTGGAAATTTATCTTCATCACAAAAAATTCCAGCATCAAAACAGTGGTAGTAGAATGTTACAATAGTGGAATGCATAGGCAAAGATCAGAGCTAAGGGCACTTATGAGGGATCTATCCCTCATGGGAAATGTTCAGCATATTGAAAATCCAATCCCCTGATGCTCAGCTTTTTTATCTACTTACTTTTAAATCTTTAATTCAGTATCCCCAAATTTATTAGGTCACAAGAAATGGACAGAAGGGAGACCCCTGC
This sequence comes from Pelodiscus sinensis, assembly GCF_049634645.1. Taxonomy (NCBI): domain Eukaryota; kingdom Metazoa; phylum Chordata; order Testudines; family Trionychidae; genus Pelodiscus; species Pelodiscus sinensis. The sequence continues at coordinate 259,493,456 of NC_134711.1, forward strand.
CATGAAATTTACAATTTATATTCCAGACTTTCACCATCATTACTCAGGATGAGTAGGTCCTTACTAACATGAACTCCCAGTTTTGGTTAATTTGATGAAGCTATTTGCAGAGTCAGGTACTTCTCAATCCAAGCAAGTCTGGCACAATCCAATCTGATATGAATAATGATGGACAAAGATAGAAGATAAAACACACACAGCAATAAGGGTGAGGGAAGAGGAAGAACATGATTTATGGAAATTCATCTACACAGATACACTGGATATACACACATCTAAACTACTGGTTTTTAAATGTTGTTGAATTGAGAACACTCTCTTGTTCAGGAAGTGTTTTTTAAAGCTATTTTTAGTTAGGAATCTCTAACACGTGCTATCCCTCTCCAACCGCAATCCACAAATAGTTTAAAAACATTTCAAAGAATAATCTGAAAAAATTATAAGAATATTTTTCTGAAAAGGTTTTCTGACTTATTTCCTCTCCTATGAAACACAACAACAAAACACAGCACCTTATAAACCGGTTCAATCCGGTCATTGTTGATTTAGCTTGCTATGTTGCCAGTTCCTCTGGATTTATAAAAGTTGCAAACAAAAAAACCCCTACATTACAACTTCAAAAAGTTGTTTGCCCCCACTCAATACCAAACGTCTGCACAGCATTTGAACATGTACAGAATAGAACAGGACAAGACCTTTTATTGACTGATGTTCATATTCCCGTGTAGAACATTTCTGTTGACCTCTACAATTTCAGATTTGCTGAAGGAATTTAGCTTTGTGATTCAAAATTTAAGAATCCATTCAGCTGAAACTTCTATGAGAAGAGGTCAGATAAGATACAGCAAAGATATAAAGAACATGGAAAAATAAAAACAAAAATCAAGTGCAGCTTGCTGTGTGGTTGATGGTAGGATGACCCAGTCTCAACTTTTTATTATGCTCTTAGGTCCCTATCTTTCAATCAGAACAATGTGGGGATAATCTCTGCCCACTTGGGGCACATCTATATTACAGGCTTTTGTCCACAGAAGCTTTGTCGACAGATACTGTCGACAAAGCTTCTGTCGACAAAGAGCATCTAGACTGCATAACATGGATCGACAAAGCAATCCACTTTGTCGACAAAGAGCGTCCAGACTGCTGGACGCTCTTTCGACAAAAGAAGGCACCTGGAAGTGTTTCTGGAAGGTCACAGGGGCAGCCTTAAAGCCCAGGCACCGGTGCATGCTCTCAGAGACACATGCTTGAAGAGATCCTCCTGGACAGCTGTTATTCTCCTCCTGCTTCTGGCTTACCTACCTCCTAGAGGGAAAGCAAAGCTGCTGCCGTGCTTACTCTGGTTGCCCTGCTTCCTCAGACACCACAGCAGTTTATTTTCAGGTTTTGTTTTTAGCTTTTGTATTTTTTCTTTTGTTTTTTTGACCATGGAGCCTGAGCTGCCCCTGGGCAGGCGATGGCCCCACACCATGCTGCTGGAAGTTCTGCTGCTTGATCATGACAGCATTCTGATATTTGCAGCAGAGCTGGACTCAGAGCCCAACTTTGAGCCCCCACTCAGGCTGCAGCCCTACTGCCCTTGCCCCCAAACATAGTCATGGTCAGGAGAGTTTGGAGGCTGGACACCAGTTCTGACTGGTGGGACCAGCTCATTATGCAGCAGCGGGACGACGGCCAGTGGCTCTGAAACTTCTGGATGTGGAAGGCCACTTTCCAGGAGCTCTGTGCCTGGCTCACGCCTGCCCTGCAACACCAGGACGCCTGCTTGCGGCCTGCCATTCCCCTGGAGAAGAGTGTCGCTACTGCTCTGTGGAAGCTGGTCACCCCCTTCTCCATGGGGCATTAGTTTGGCATGGGGAGGTCTACCGTCAGGGCTGTCTTGATGGAGGTAAGTCACTCTCGGGGGACAGTCCAGGAAGGGGTGAGCGGAGAAGGGGGATGGTCAGAACCGGGCACAGAGAATGGGGAATGGGGTGGGAGTGGTAGAAGCCTGCCTGGCCTCACCCAGAGGTGATGCGGGGGCCGGAGGGGTTACCTGAGGGTGGGGGGTCTCAGGGTCTGGGAGGGGAGGGGTGGGGGAGCACCTCTCATTAGCTCACACAACTCCTCTAATGTCCTCCTATGTGTGTTTGTATTTGTCCCTGTCTGCAGGTGGTGATGTCTATCAATTTGGAGCTGCTTCACAGGACTGTCCACTTCGGAGACCTGCATACCATCCTGGCTGGATTTGTGGGGCTGGGTTTTCTGAACTGTGGTAGAGCACTCAACAGGACTCACATCCTGATCAGTGCACCACCCCATCGAGCAGCACAGTACATTAACCGAAAGGGCTACTTTTCGACCACGTACATTCTCAGGAGAAGTTATACCTGACATTACTTTATGCTTCAAAAGTAAAAGATTGGCCAGGTTCATGATAAAATTTGAGTGTATCTATTTTAGTCCTACACATTTGCCTGCTCTAAATTCTACCTTTAGATTTACACATGGGACTTCTATTTTCAGACAAAAAGCATCACCAATGTGTCCCCATGAAAGAAAAAAATATAGTCTTTTAGCTGGATTCATCATTCTTTTTGTTTGTTTGTTTGTTTGTTTGTTTGTTTGTTTAAATATCATCTGCTAATATGCACAGCCCTTTTTTCCAGTTTTCAGAAATATGCATGCTTTCACATGAACTATGGAAAAATTATGTGCAAGAGTAGAAAGGAAAACTGACAAAGCTTCCCCAGGACTTATATTAACTAGGAAATACAGCCTAGGGAAGTATGAAAATTTAATTATGATGCCAGCCAAGAAAATGTTTCAGTTCTATAAAGTCTGTAGACCAGCAATTTTGGTCCATACTGTAGATTTTGCTGTGTTCTGCAATCTAAATGTATAATGAGCAATAAATCTTCTAGGTGGTCTGGCTGTGAAAATAGCTTTAACACAGTATATCAATTCGCTGCAGATTTTTTTGTTCTAATGCGAGAACATTTCACATAGTAGCAACATGTCACTAGCAAAGTTGTGCATCTCACTTATTGATAGTAACACAGTTTGGCTTCTAAGTAGTTTTGCCCATTTAAATGTTTACAATTTTACGGCAATTTGTCCAAAAGTGAAACAGCCAACTTTAGTCACTTAGGGCACGTCTACATTACAGAGGAAGATCAAACCTGCTGCTGTTGATCTTCCAGGGTTCAAATTAGGAGTCTAGTGAAGACAGCTAATTTAAAGTGAGAGGAGTACTCGGATCGATGCCGGTAACCCTGCTTTCACAAGGAGTAAGGGAAGTTGAAGGAAGAGTGTTTTTCCTTTGACTTCCTGCAATTTAGACAGCACCAAAAGTCAAGTTAAGCTACCTTGACTTCCGCTACACAATTAATGTAGTTGAAGTTGTATATCTTAATTCAGCTTTATCCTATAGTATAGATGTACCCGAACAGTTATTTGGAAGACATCACCATTGATTTTGCTATATCGCAATCAATTATTAATACTTTAAATCTTTTAAGTAATAAAGTCTGTGATACTAGTAAAGGATTTCATACATAAGGAGGTGCACAATAAATATGTTTGAGGATCTGGGACATATGATTCCTGCTGGGACATATGGAAATATAAGCATCCAGTAATTAAGTGAAATTCTGATGCTTTACATAAGGGCTGTGTCTACATTGGCACCCTTGTCCAGAAAAGGGGTGCTAATGAGACAAGTCGGAATTGCAAATGCCGCGGGGGATTTAAATATCCCCCGCGGCATTTGAATGAACATGGCTGCCGCTTTTTTCCGGCTCGGGGCTTTGCTGGAGAAAAGCGCCAGTCTAGACGGGATCTTTCGGGAAATAAAGCCTTTTCCAGAAGATCCCTTATTCCTGATTTTAAGAGGAATAAGGGTTCTTCCGGAAAAGGCTTTATTATCTGAAAGATCCCGTCTAGACTGGCACTTTTCTCCGGCAAAGCCCTGAGCCAGAAAAAAGCGGCAGCCATGTTCATGCAAATGCCGCAGGGGATATTTAAATTCCCCGCGGCATTTGCAATTCTGACTTGTCTCATTAGCACCCCTTTTCTGGACAAGGGTGCCAATGTAGACACAGCCAAGGAGTGATAGTGCTCAAATTTTTAAATATTGTTTGTGGGGGTTTTTTGTTCTTCACAAATAATTCTGCCCATTTAAGTATATGAATTCCTCTCCATTTTGTATACTGAGGCAATGAAGAGTTATAGTGCCAAGGAGAGTAGGAGATATTATACCTCTTCTCCGAGTAGGGACTGTGACTTTTCTTAACATAGGAACATAAGAATGGACATACTGAGTCAAACCAAAGGTCTGTCTAGCCCAGTATCCTGTCTGCTAACAGTAGTCAATAACAGAAGCCCCAGAGAGAGGGAACACAAACAGGTAATCCTCATGTCATCCCTCTCCTGTCACTCATTTCCAGACAAACAGAGGCTAGGGCAGGGGTGAGCAAAAGGGCCTCCACCAATTAAGGCCTGGGGGTGGGGAATGCACAAAGCTTCCTCCCGCCCTGCCAAGAGCATTACCATGTGCTGCTCACAGGGCAGGAGGGTGGGGAGAATGGAGGAGGCTTCGTGCGTTCCCCGCCTCCAGGCCAATCAGGGCTTTGGGATGGGGGAGCTGCATGAAGCTTCCTTTGCCCTGCACCATCCCTGTGATAAGGAGGCTTCCCATGTTCCCCCAGCCTCAGGCCGATTGGACTTGGGGTGGGGGAGCATGCCAAGCCTCTTCCAGGGCATGGGTTCCTAGTGGAAAGGGAGTCAAAGGGGCTCCCCCACCCCCAGACTAATCATGGTCTGGGGGTGGGGTAGCCCTACCCCTTCCTGTTTAGTCCCCACCCCTTCTGGGGTGGCTGAGGGCTACTTCAAAAATGTTTGAAGTGGCCCCCTGGCAAAAATTATTGCCTTGGCTAGGGACACCATTACTACCCATCCTAACTAATAGCCATTGATGAACTTAATCTCCATGAATCTATCTAGCTCTTTTTGAACCCCGTTAAATTCCTAGTCTTTACCATGTCCTCTGGCAAGGAGTTCCACAGGATGACTGTGCACTGAGTGAAGAAAAACTTCCTTTTGTTTGTTTTAAATTTGCTGCCTATTAATTTAATTTGGTGACCCCTAGTTCTTATATTGTCGGAATAAGTAAATAACTTTTCCTTATTCACCTTTTCCACACCAGTCATGGTTTTTTTAAACCGCTCTCATATTCTTCCTTTGTCTCCTCTTTTCTAAACTGAAAAGTCCAAATATTTTTAATCTCTGTTCATATGAGACCCGTTCCAGACCCCTAATAATTTTTGTTGCCCTTTTCTGAACCTTTTCCAATGCCAATATATCTTTTTCGAGATGAGGCGACCACATCTGTACGCAGTCTTAGCTTCAGTGTGATGGAGCACAAGGAGGGAGAAATGCTTCCATCAAGAGCCGGTCAATCTAATCCACCTATGATGAGTGCACATTAATGGATGAGATGAGTCAGAAAAGAATTCAGGGAATATGCTAATCTGTGGGGCATATTGCCATTTGACCATATTACACAGGAGGGAAGCCAATATGTTCAGAGCAGTAATAACAAAGCATATATGTTACATCAATTTAATAACAGGATCACATGGGCACAGGTGGCAGTGAGAAAGTAAACAGAAGCATGGCAATTCTACCAGCTTACTGCCATTGTATGAGGAGACAGGAAAAAGAAAATCTCCGCATTTCAGGCTATTTTTCCTGATCTTTGGCCTCTGAGCATCCTGCTACTCAACCTTCTAGGTGGCACAGCTGAATTTAAAATACACCTTAGTTAACTATTTATTAATATACTACTTCCTATTATATGGGGAAGAACATTTTATGCCCCTATTTCTGATGTGGGCTTTCCTTTATAATATTGTGTATTATTTAGGATTTTACATAATTTTGAAGGAACATTTTTGCTTAGTTTTCTCAGTCTATAGGTTTTATTCAATGTTGGGTTAAATGGCAGAATTTACAAAATCGTCTAAATGAGTTTCAGTGGGACATGAGTTCCCAAATCACTTAGGCATGCTTAAAAAAAACACTTTAAGATAGCATATATTTAAATAACCCATCATTTTTCTTTTGGCAATTATAAAGTACGAACTTTTGAAATGTAATCCTTTTTTAAAAAGAAGGGAGATAAAGAACAAAACATATAGAAATAGATTGGGCAACTGTAGTGAATGAGCTCTATATTCAGAACCTTCCACTGTAAATGAATTTGTTAAAGTTATACCAGTTACCACCTCCACATTACAGGAACGAACATATTTCTCCAAATGTTAACTTTCCAATCAGTATTTATGAACACACTTCAGGTGCTCAGCTGAAACCAGTTCAAAGGTCCAATATGCTGGATTTTAATAGTCAACGATAAAGGGGAGGTTAATTTTTGCACCCCAGTATTTTAGAGTCAGGTATCATTTTATGTCCATATAAGTTCAAAACCTGTATCACACTCTGTAAAGCTACCCGAAGAAGCAGATGATATTTTCTAATTCACTGGAAACTCCTGAAAACCACGTGAATTAATTAGGAAGTGGGTGTTGGAAAGATACTATCAACATACATAGGTTGTTAAAGGCTTGATTATCACAGGCTTAGTCCTGTATCACACTGCAGGTGGTGCAAACACTTTCAGACTACTGTTTTACACACACCTTAGATTCATTGGGCCAGGTTTACGTGCTAATAGGTTTTGGGCCCCATCAGCCAAGGAAAGAAGTGTAAACTTATTTTATGGAGCCCAATCACCTGGACTTCAGTTCAGAAAAACACTTAACCATATGCTTAACATGAAGCGTGTGCCTTAGTACCATTGACTTCAATGTGATTTAAGCATTCACTTAAATGTTCTTCTTCCATGTGGGATGGCAGATTATTTGATATAGTCATCAAGTGGACAAAGGGTATAGAGGAACCACCGTCATCATGATACCTGTAGTACCTGCGGGAGAGAGAAGGAGGAACAGAGAGTACAGCCAATAGGATTTGTTTAAATGGAGTTTGCACTTAGCTGAATATGTCCTTCCATTCATAAAAGTCCATTTAGTCACATTTTCATAGCTTCATTCATCCTTGACGGGTTGGCACTGCAAACTCCACTTTGTGTGAGGAAGGGCAAGATGTGTCTGTATATCTGAGAGGCAGCTTTGAGATGCAGTCAGGGTTTTATGGATGTCTCATCAGTGGAAATTATCAGAGGTGATGTTGCATGTCCAGTCCACTAACTCCACTCAATTTTATTTCAGTGCTAAATAACATAACCCATGTCCTGAAAGATTTAAGGACAACAAGCACTATGGGTTCACACTAGCCTGACAAATGTTGGGCATTGCCAGGCTAGCCTATATGTTTGGGGGGTTTTCCAGTATTCTCTTCAGTGCATTTTGTAGCATGACCTTTTGAAGGTCTATTCAGTCTGAGGGAAAGAACAAGTGATGTTCCTTCATATATGAAACAGGTTTTCAAAGACTACATGGAATTTCCACAGGGTGACAAGCAGCAATTCTGTTCCAATACCTGAGAGTTACAGATTCCTTAAGATGAACAGAAAGTCCATGACATTATTTTTCAAGGAGAGAGAAATTTAGTTAAAAGTCTTAAAATCCCTCTTCAGCAAGATAGTGCAATCTGCTGTGCGAGCAATGTAAAGGTATCAGCATAAAAAGAGATGAGCAGAAGGTCTGAGGAGTACAGAACATAGTCTCAGGCAGACTTCGGAGTAGCTGGGAGGCTTCTGATTAAACAGCAAAACGGAGGGAGCAAGCATATCAGAAAACAGTTATGACCTCAAAATATTTGCAAACAGAATTGAACCAAAACTAAAAATAGAAACTTTCCATCTGTGAAAGTTTGAGGAAATCCCGAGGTCTGAGTGGGAAAGCACAGAACTATGGATAATGACTAACCTATTTGAAGTGCAAAGATCATGTCTATACAGCAGCATTATTCCAGAATGACGGACATTATTCTGAAATAACTTTGCAAGAATCTACACAGCAAGCCCATTATTTTGAAATAATATTGAAATATCAGGCGTCTTCTTCCAGATTCTGTAACCCTTATTCTACGAGGAATAACGCTGTTCCGAAATAGCTATTTCAGACTAGGGTGTATATAGAGAAAGCAGATGGAGTTATTATATATATAGTAGCCCAAAGTCTGTGATTCTGTAACACTGAAATGCTGGCTGTTCCCTCTGGGCGGTGCTGTTGCCTCCCACTGTCACTCGGCTGACTTCTGCACCACTCAGCCAGGCCACCGTGTGGGAGCAAGTGGCACAAGTGGCCGTTTGGGATCCATGATCCCCATGCAGCACGGGGGTGCTACATGGTAAGCGCGGGGCCCGAACGGCCACTTGTGCTGTTTGCTCCTGTGCGGCGGACCTTCTGAGCAGCGCAGAAGTCAGCCAAGCACCACGGCAGGAGGCAACAGCACCGCCCAGAGGGAACAGCCAGGGGGCGGGGCCTGGACGAGCGTGCATCTCTGATGTCAGGAAAGGGTGCCGGATTCAAAAGGAGGAAAGTGGAGCAGACACAGAGGATGCGGAGGAGACAGAGAGGAGAACGGAGGAGGCAGAAGACAGCGAGACAGCGAGAGAGTGAGAGAGACACAGCAGGAGGAGGAGAAGAGAATCACTGAGTGAGAGGCGGGAGGGGGAGAAGAGAAAGAGAGAGATGAAGAGAGAGGCAGGAGGCAGGAGGCAGGAGGCAGATGAGAGCTGAGAGAGAGAGAGGGTGAGGCAGTAGGAGGAGAAGAGAGAGAGAGGCCGTTTGTGCTGCTTGCTCCCGTGTGGCGGCCCGGCTGAGCAGCACAGAAGTTACCTGAGTGCCACGGCGGGAGGCAAAGGGGGACAGGCCAGTGACGTACATGCCCATAGGACGGGGCCTGGATGAGCGTGCATCCCTTATGGAGACAGAGGAGAGCGGAGAGAGAGTGAGAGGCAGGAGGGGGAGAAGAGAAAGAGATAGATGGAGAGAGACGCAGAAGGCAGAGGAGAGCTGAGAGAGAGGGGGAGAGGCAGTAGGAGGAAGAGAGAGAAAGAAAGAGACACGGAGCGAGAGACCGGATGCTCAGGAGAGAAAACCGACGTGGAAGAGAGACCTGAAAATCCTGTCTTAGGACTGGCTAATTGGCTAGTTTCAAAATAAGAAGCCTCCAGGAAATTCCACAGCTACCCTGCTGACCACTCTGTCCACACTCATCAGAACTCTATAGCTTCCCTTCCCCTGCAGCTGAAATCTCAGGGGAAACAATGTCAGGGCACACAGCAGGCCCTGACAGCCGTGAGACACAAAGGAGTGCCAGACCAGAGTTTTCTGCTGCCATGAGTGACCCTGTTGCTAGCAGTGCACCCTCCAAAGCTATAAGGGAGCTGGCAGTCAGCTCCCAGTACCCTGTCCCAGGAAGGAAGAAGCATGATCCTTCCTGGTCTGGTGCGGAGATCCCGGACCTCGCTGAGGTCTGGGGAGAGGAGGCAAACATCCAAGATCTCTGCACCAGACACAGAAAGGCAGATGTCTATGGCTGGATGGCCAATAGCCTGGCCTACAAGGGCCAAATGTGCACCCAGGAGCAGATGAAGATGAAAGTAAAAGAACTTGCAAGGCAGGCTTATTGCAAGGACAAGGCAGGCCTATTGTGAGGACAAGGGGGAAAAGCCAAGGAGGAGGAGAAGCTGGATGAAGACAACCCCAGATTGATGCCTGCCATATAGGAGTTCATGCTCACTCTGCAGCCAGTACCCCCCTCCTAGGATGTCTCCCGGCATCATCCAAAGCTGGTGAAGGCCCCTTAGGTGAGTGCCATTGCTTTCCTGAAATACACATGGATGGAGGTGGTGGGAAGCGAGGGACTGTGGAAGGTTCCTTGTTTGGCCTTCTCAGCCTGGGGATTGTGCAGCAGCCTGTGCATATGGGTGTGCGTGGTCACCAGTCCGGTGCACATAGCCCCAGGAGGCAGCAACAGATGACCCTTGTGCTCTGGCTAACAGGGTGTCTGGAGAGGCCTGGCTAACTCCCAGCACTGGGGTGGAACACCCTGCCACCATGAGCCACCACTAGAAGGAGGCTGAGGACATGGAGATACACACACACACACATACTCAGGAGAGGCATATGGCACATGGATATGCCTGAATTCTCAGGGCAGCATCTGCTCCCGGGGACAGTGTGGCGAGGTGCAGGAGTGACTGCTGCTCACATATACCTCACCCCAATCCCTTGCCTCCCTCTCCTCCAGAGGCCAGGGATACAAGTGGGAGGCTGCCACTACCGGACCTGGCATGTGCACAATATGGAGGGAAACCCAGCTGTACCATGGCCATCCTACCACCCACAAGTCCTGGTCTGTCCTGTACCTTCCCATGTGTGATTGTCCCCAGGACATGGGGGTAGTGAGGCTCCCTCTGGGACATCTGTGTCCGTGCAGGAAAGAGCCCACTGTCTAGATCACAGATGACCTTGCTCATAGCACATTGCCTTCATCTGACCCAAGACCATGGCTAAAAGATGAGGGCTGGCATCGGACACAGTATCTCCAGGGATGTCTGTCCTTTTCTTTGTTCTCCACAGCTGGACCGTCTGTGAAAACGGAGTGGTCAACATCTCCCGTGTCATCCTCCCAACCCTGTGTGAGCCTTCAGTGCAGAAGAGCCCATGAGGACACCCAGAAGCAGCATATCACTGCCCTGTAAGCCCTGCAGTGCTCCATGGACCGGCAGAACGGGAGATATGAGAAGAATTTCCAGCTGCGCCATGACACCTGGCAGGAGCTGCTGCATTAGGGCTAATGAATTAGCTCAGCCTTCCACATGGTCATTGACTGCCTGGTAGCTGCTCTCATGCTGGTTCCTGCCCCTCCAGCTTTTCTCTGTAGCCTGCTCTGTGGCCACTGAGGGCTCTGCACACGAATCTGTGGCACCACCTGTTGCATGTGCCACTCCCAGCCCCGAGCCGCTCCTCCCCTTCCACTTCCCTCTTCCTCTCCTCAGGTTCTTTCCCCAGTCTCCCTCCCCCCAGTTACATTTACCCCAATAATGAAAACAGAGTCTATTTTTTCCCAACAAAAATTGTGGTTTATTGTGTGGAAAATGTCAAGTATCTTCTCATATTGCTAACTGCACCACCAGGAAACCAATGGAACCCACCACAGTGAATTCCCCCTTACTTATACACACACACCACACTAGAGGATGTGTCTTTTCTTCTGAACTCCTAATGTTTGTGGGAAGGACAAATTGGCAGCAGTATCAATTAAGTAGTTGCATATTAGGAAATTTACACAGTATTGCCAATTTTTTTAATGTCAGCAGTACTTGGAAGCCACAGTTAATGGCTTTACCTTTTCTTTACTTGGCATTTTTTTTAAAAATAATTCAGTGCAAAACCATCAAAGTTGCAAGGGAAGGACAGAAAAAAAATCTTCCTCCTTGTGCTTCTGCATTATTATACTTTTATAATAACATGAGAGTATGTGGAAAATGACATATTTTTTTTTCTTTATATCCTTGGATATCATGTTTTTAGGATTTCCCTTGGAACTGGTGGGAGTTTTGTCTTTGACATCACAGGAAGCGGAATCTGGCCATATATGACAAACATTCATAAATTACTTTCAAAGAATATGCAAATGCACCACATTATTTATAAGTAGAGAACCTAGAATAAGGGTGAATATTTGCTGGCATGTCATCTAAGTTCAGTATGTACTCCTGTTTTATAACTTCACACAAGGGAAGCTATGACATTGACAAAATTGAAATCTATAGTGAATGAGTGGCCAATCTTACTCTGAGCTCCATGTGGTAATCTGCAGAAGTATGAGACAGGACACCAGAGCTACGTCTAAACAACGATTCTTTTGTGGAAGAGCAAATCCAAATGGAGTGCTCATTTGCATATATCATGCTCTCATTTGCATTTCCTCTTCCTTTCCCTTTTGTGCAAGAGGTTTTTGAGCAAAAAAGTGCTGTGTAGACCATGCCTTTTTGCACAAAAAATCCCTTTTGCACAAGAGTTGTTCTTTCTCATTTTTTGAGGGGAGGTCTTGGGCCTTTTAACTGCCCAAATTCCAGCCTGACTTGGAAGACGCAGCGCTTTTTTGAGCAAAAACCTCTTTCACAAAAGGGAAAAGAAGAGGAAATGCAAATGAGAGCGCAACATATGCAAATGAGCACTCCATTTGCATTTGCTCTTTCGCAAAAGGATCATCATTTAGACGTAGCCCAGGACACAACTTCTGGTGCTTTGGTTTCTACCCTTTAGGAGGCACCTTCCAGGACATGAAGTTTCAACCCCCTGCTGTTGAAACTCTGAGCCCCGGGTGTGCCCCCAGAGCTGAATCCCCAAGATGCCTCTTCCCACTGACAGAAGCCTCTACCCCATCACCCTGCTACAAGGCAGAGTTCAGAAATTCTCTCCCTCCCCTTGTCTGGTAGGTGGAGAATGGGAGAGGGATAAGGGGCTCTGCAAACTTTTTCATTGTAAGAGAGACACATGTGGCTTGCAGGCATCCCCTGCACCTCTGCTTCTAGAACCTATGTTCCCAGCCCCCAAAAGTTGACTAGTATGATGTGCACAGCAAGACTCCCCCCCCCCCCCCTCAAAAGCCAGTTCTACTTTAGTACTAAAAGGGGAGGGGAGGATAAAAAGGGAGCTTTACTTCTTGGACCAGAAAGATACCTCAGGCACAGGGGATGGCTTTCAAACTCTCCTCATTTGTCCATTAGCCAACAAGCTTATTAAGCTTCTTCTGTTCAACCAATCAGCCATAGAACCTTCTTCCTCAAACCCATGAAGTAGAGGGGTGGATATATTCCTTAGGAGTCAAGGATTTTCTTTGTCCTGTTGGCCCAGACAAAGCCTCACAACCTCTGAGATTGTGGTGAAAAAAGAGGCATTATTTTAGTGGAATTAGTTGAAGTGTAATTGAATTGCAAAATGGTACACTTACATTTTTACACAATGCTTGAGCGATCATGTAGATAAAGACTTTTTCTCCAGGTACACACACAGGACAAAACCTTAATTTAGCATTTCCTGAGGTTGAAGTGCTGAACTGTGCAACTTGAATGTTCCCTTAATGTAGAGGCTTTTTAATGCAATTATTCTGCATTTTTATAGCTTCATACTGTTCTGACCCTGAAATAGTTATTAGTTTAAGTGCATTTCTTTGTATATGCTCTTAAAAACTAAGGTAGTATTAGATGAGAGAGAGGTTCATGCTGTTCAGGGAGGTACCTTAATTCAGTTCAACAAGAATGAACCTAATTATGGTACCTTTCACCATTTGCACATGGGCACTGTTAAGGATTCAGATCTATATTCTGCTGCTTTAGTAATAAGCAGCTAAAATGATTTAGAACTAATTTCGATTAAATGTTCCCTTTGTCAACAAAGATCACTGTGTATTTTAGCTTGATCATCCCACATTACTAATTTATTAGTTCATTAATTGTGTGTATAGATATGCAGATTTTCCTGTTATGATGTCCAAGTCTCTTTAATGAAACATAAGGAACAATTATTCTGGATGATCTAAAGTTTATTTTTTTCTTTTCTGTAGATTTGTCTTTTAGGGTGTGTCTAGACTCCAGGGTTTTGTCGACAAACGTCGACTTTTGTCGACAAAACTATTCCTGCGTCTACACTACGGCCGCGTTCTGTTGACAGTAAGTCAACAGAACACAGAAGTTTTGTCGATGGCGGTAAACCTCATTCTATGAGGAATAATGCCTTTTGTTGACAGAGTTCTCTCGACAAAAGGCACTATTGCATCCACACTGTGCTTTTTCAAAAGAGAGCATCTAGACTCTCAGTCAAAAAAGCGGCTTGCTTTGTCGTCAGAACTGGCTGTAGTCTAGGTGCTGTTTTTTGACAGAGGCTTTGTCGACAATATCTGTTGATAAAGCCTCAGTCGACAAAAGCCTGTAGTCTAGACGTACCCTTATAGATAAATGAAGGAATAGACTTTGTAAGGGTATGTCTACACTACCCCGCTAGTTCGAACTAGCGGGGTAATGTATGCATACCGAACGTGCAAATGAATCCCGGGATTTGAATTTCCCAGGCTTCATTTGCATAAGCCGGCCGGCGCCATTTTTAAATGCCGGCTTGTTCGAACCGCGTGCCGCGCGGCTACACGCGGCACGGGCTAGATAGTTCGAACTAGCAAGCCATTCCGAACTATCTGTACACCTCGTTCGGGGTTCGAACAAGCCGGCCTTTAAAAATGGCGCCGGCCGGCTTATGCAAATGAAGCCCGGGAAATTCAAATCCCGGGCTTCATTTGCACGTTCGGTATGCATACATTACCCCGCTAGTTTGAACTAGCGGGGTAGTGTAGACATACCCTAAGTGACCCATGTACTTGAAGACCAGAAATTGAATAGATGGAGGAACACGGCCATCTGTGGGAGGATGGCTGCCAGCCTGGTCACCAAAGGCCACATCCAAACCCAAGAGAAGGTCTGAATGTAAATTAAGGAGCTGCAGCTGGCATATGCCAGGACCACAGGGGGGCAGCTCCCAAAAAGGGGCAGACCCAGACACCTGCCCCTATTTTGATGCCCTGGACTGCATCCTGGGGGGGCAAGATGTTCTGTGACCAGGTGGTCATATACCCTGGGACAGAGGGCCCTGACTAGGGCACAGAGAAGGAGGAGGAAGAGGAGGGCCAGGAGCCGCAGGAGCCCGGAGGGAGCATGCCATGCAGCCAGGAACCCTGAGCCATCCCAGCGAGCCTGTCGCCGGTGTCATCCAGGGAAGCAACAACATGTGAGTGCCATCACTGTCCCCTTATAGGGGGGAGGGAGACCAGGGACTACACGCATGAGCCTTGCTGACCACAGATCACACAACAACCTGTGCACGTGCGAGCACATGCCATGCCACCCTTGGGCATATGGCCCCAGCTGGCTGCCACACAGGGGCCTTGGCCTGTTAGCCACACACGTGTGTGAAGAGACATGACATGCTTCTGATTCCAGGATGGGACACAGCAGGATGCCCTCCCTCCACAAGCCCTGTCTACACAGAGGCAGGGGACACCTTTTCCCTCTCCCCCCCCCCCCACACACACACTATATACAGCACAGGGGCATGGGTGCATTCCTGGGACAGCTCCCACTCCCGGGGATATCAGGACATCCTGAACATGGCCTCTGTGCAAGCACATTGGCTCTGATGGTACGGAGAACTGTCCTCCTCGCCTTGCAGAGGGGGGCTGGTCTTCACCCACTATGTCCCTAGGGAGAACTGACCACTTCTCTTGTTTTTCCATAGCCGCACCAGCTGAAAGTACAGGGCATCCCACCCCACCCAGGACATCCTCCCGCACCCGAGGACTCCACAGGACCACCCATGCAGTGGAGGGCTACCAGCAGGAGCACCTGGGAGCACTGCAAGTCCTGCACCGCACCCTCAACCACTGGGTACAGGAAGACCTTCAGCACCGGTGGGAGGAGCTTGCCCAGAGCGGTGCTATCTGCAAGCACCTGCAGACCCTGGTGCAGAGCTTGCTTCCTCCTGCCACTCTAGCCCCCTCTGCCTCCCTGGCTACCACTCCTCCTCCCACTCCTTCTCCCCCTCCTGCTTCTTCTTCCACCCCCTCCCCACACACGCTGTGCTAAGAGATAGTTGGGCTGACGAGCCCCCCCAACCCTGAGCCATGAGCTCCTCCCCTTTCCTCCCCTTGCCTCCTCCTGCCAGTTCCCTCCTCCCAGATTTCCCCCTCCCCTCTCCCACCTTCCCTCTTCCCTTCTCGCACCTTCTTTCCTCAGTCTCACCTCAGTTTCATTCCCTCCCACCTCAGTTTCGTTCAATAAAGAGACTTTGTTGTAATGAACATGTGTCTTTTATTGTACAGCAGGAAGGGGACCTAGGGAGGGGAAAGTGGAAGGACGTGAGGGAGGAATGAGGCACAAGCCCCCAGTGGGGCACAGGAGGGATACTGTTACTACCTGCAGAACGTGCTGTCAGGCTCTCAGCAAGACGTTCAGGAGAAGCACCACAGTACCCAGGGGCAACTACGGCTCCATGCTGTAGAGTGCTGTGGTGTCCTGATTGAGGGCAACCAGAGCATGCAGAGAAAAAACAATTCTTTGCTGTCCCTCAGCGAGGTAGGCAAGCAAGCAGGAAAACCTGAGCACTTGAGGGGAGAGGGGGTTTCTTTAAGCACAGGCTTCAGATAGCCTTAGGCAGTAGCCACACAAGGTAACTCCTGACCTGATGCCCTGCCAGAATCAGTTCCGGCCAGCCAGAGATGCGATTCAGCATCCAATCAGTGTGGACGCGCTATTTTGAAATAGAAAAATGCTATTTTGGAATGCATTTTGCATCTAGGCGCATTATTTCAAAATAAGATATTTCATAGTAACTATTTTGAAATAAGATATTTCAAAATAATTCTGTAGTGTAGACATACCCTCCTGGATTGGTGCCAAATGGTACATATGTAATGCCACTTACAAACAGAAGACACAAAGCAAAGGATCTTCTTTTTGTTCTTTAGGTGCTGCAATGGGAAAGGAAATGATCAGTAGTTCCAAACTTGAGACTTCCTCTGGAATGCACATAACCTCACATCACAGAGATTATTATGTAGGTCCTCTGCTGACTCACCCTGTAGTCCTGACACAAGGCATGGGAGGATATTGGGGGGGGGGGGGGGGGAAGCTCAAATGCTCTATCCTCTGGCTATGCCTTTTTGACAGAAAGATGCTGGTGACTCTTTCCAGCTGAAATATGAGAACATCTCTCAAACTCCCATTGACTTCAGGGCAAGGCTCATATGAAGATATTTTACAAATTTGGACTATTTGAGCATTAATGCTTGTATTCCCTAAGGGTATGTCTACACTAGACACCCTAATTCGAACTAGGGTGGCTAATACAGTCATTCAAACTTGCAGATGAAGCCCAGGATCTAACTATCCCAGGCTTCATTTGCATGTTCCCAGGCGCCACCATTTTTAAAAGCCCGGTAGTTTGAACTACCTGCCCGCGGCTACATGTGGCACGGGCTAGGTAGTTTGAATTAAACCTCCTAATTCGAACTATTGTTATTCCTCCTGCAATGAGTTCGAACTACCTGCCCACGGCTACATGAGGCACGGGCTAGGTAATTAGAATTAAAGCTCTTAATTCAAACTGCCATTACTCCTCCTGCAATGAGGAGTAAAACTACCTAGCCCGTGCCACGTGTAGCCGTGGGCAGGTAGTTCGAACTACCAGGCATTTGAAAATGGCGGCACCTGGGAACATGCAAATGAAGCCCGGGTTATATAAATCCCGGGCTTCATTTGCAAGTTTGAATGACTACATTAGCCACCCTAGTTCAAACTAGAGTGGCTAGTGTAGACATACCCTAAAACACTTATGCATATGCATTAAATGTGATAGAATCAATTCAAATGTGTTCTATAGAAGAAGATCATGCTAGACTATGCTGAAAGTATGAGAACACAGCAGCTTTGAGATACACTGGATAGAAGGTTATTAAAAAGTTGACTTTGATCTGTATTTGGAAGATAACAGAAAATTATGACACTAGTTTGAGGATGGGGAAGATTTGGTTCCATTTCTTTAAATGCAAGAAAAGGCAGGACATACCTTACTGTACATGCTGAGCACAGCTCTGTGCACAGTCATCCATTAGAAGGATAATTTACATGATAAGAATACATCACAGTAATTTTCTGAGGAATAAAGTCTTAATGAATGTATTTTGTTGTTGTTACCCAAATAAATATTTTGCTAGGGTATGCTGCATTTCAGCTCAAGAAAAACAAGAGGGTTCAAATGTGAAGTCTGGTTTATACCTTTGTAAACAATTTACTTGAATGGCATACACTCACTTACTTCTTGTATAATTCATACTACAAAAAGACTGTCTTTGCTAATGTGTTTCCTGTAGTGTGTGGATAAGGTTGGAAATGTTTTCAAGTATTGACCAATCACCTAAAGGTTTTTATTCCCTGTGTATTTTCCTTATTCATGGACAGGTGTTTATAGGACACTGAGAGAGAATGTTTGTGACAGATGCACATTCACTTTAATTTGGTACACAAAAAATAAATTACCTTTGATTTTAAGAACAGATAATTCTCTTTCTCTGAGTGGAAGAAAGACATTTTTCTGCCTTCGGACATTTCCTCTCTCAAGACTTTCAGCCTCTTCCCTACTCATGAATTGCTAGTTAGGGGACCTACTTCTGTAAGGAAAGAATAAACAAATTATATTCCAAAGAATAATGGCTTAGAGGTAACAACTGCCTTGCCTATATATTCATGAAAACTTCTGAACTAGGAAACTAAGTACTAACACACGGGAACATCCTGATTCAGTTATCTCAGCCAACTGCTGTTTAAATCTACACACATAAGTAATGTTACATGGAAAATAGGTTTTATGGAGCACAGGAACTACAATATAACTCCATGATATATATAGTAATGCACAACAATGGCAGGTGATGGGCTCAGCAGCAACACACAGAGGCACATCCTGTTTAGATCAGGTATGGCACCATTGGTGAGCCGTGCCTCACTGCATTTTACTCAGGTTACAAACAGTCCCAGACTGTTCTTTTTTTTTTTTTTGTCAAAATCTCTCTGTGATGGATATATAAACCTCATGCTGAGAAACAGAGAGTTAAGGGATTACTCTGAGCTCAGTCAGCCCCTTTCCATTACACCAGTAAGGGCAAGTCTACTAAATTTGAAATAATAACTCTGGATATAAAAAAATTTGAAATAGCGTGTCCCTACTACAAGGAAGACTTGAAATGAGTCTGAGGCAGTCTCCATTATTGTGAATGTGCTACCTTGCCCTAGGAAGCACTGGGGAATAATTACTTCAAATTACTCTGGGGAGTAGTTATGTTGAAATAGCAGCGAAGTGTCTACACTAGTGCCATTTAGAAATAATTATTTCAAAATAAGCATTATTAGGGGAAGCAGAAGTACGGATTTTGAAATAACTAGCCCATTATTTTGAAATGGGCTCCGCTTATAATTTCAAAATTAGGGAGGTTATTTTGAAATAACTCCCTACTGTAGACCAGGGTTAAGAAATGCACCATCTGGAAGAAGAGTTAAAAGACAGGGGAACAGTTCTTTTAGTGGCAGCTTAGGGAAGAGAGCAGAGTTATATCCTACACCTGTAGCAGAGAAGAGCGGAAGGAAAAGCAGAATCTCTATCTAAAACTACTACCCAACATTCAATTCCTGAGGGAAGTGAGAACCTGCTGCAAGGACAGTCTGCAGGGAAAGCTTTCTCCTCTCCATCTCAAATAACATCTGGGTTTCATTACTCCCCTTTATTTAGTTTGGACAACTCCAGGAGGGGAAAGATGTAGGTAGAAGGCCATGTTGCAGGAGGGAGCAATTGCTTCATTGTGGGAAAGCCACTACGCTCCATGCAGCTCCCACGAGATGTCTTGTGAGGAGCAGATACTTGTCAAATCATCTTAACCCAAAAGGCAATCTTGTAATAACTGTATGTGGCGGAGAGGGGCGGGGTTGATAGAAGTGGCCCAGGAAGAACAGTCTTAAATGACGCTGGTTGTTTGGGCTATCAGTGATCTTAAAAGGCTTTAGGTTACAACCTACTGAAATAGGAGAGCTGTAGCCACCCTACCAATACCTATACCTGCCAGTCAGGAACTTACACAGATGCACACAGGGACATTCTTCTCAGGCTTCATCCAGCTAACAATCTCTGGCCCCTTCCTTCCAGATATTTCCAATTTAAGTGCCTGAAACTGTAAATCAGAACAATTACATTCCACAGACTGGGAACCAGAGTTCGAGCTGTCAGTCACAGTAAATGACATCCAGAGGACACTGGTGATCATGAGCAGAAATCAGGTCAATAAGACCTGTGTGAGAGCATCAGGACATGAACTGCGTATGAAGGGTAGTTGATTTTTAGTATCACCAAAAGGCATTTAATTTTTTCAAATTCTAAGCTCCACGAATTTTATTATATCAGGTTTGAAAGTCCTAGTATGTTAGCTATTTTCTCATATATATATATATCCTTTAACTGCAAATGTCCATGATCCAAAGTATATATTAGCAATGCATTCATTCTATTTTAGAGAGTAGTGCAATACATTTTTATGAATATATTTGAATAAATAAATAAAAAGCTTTAAAAGAAAATCAAACTTTTTTAAATATTTGAGTCTTGGCAGACATTTCAATTTCACCGATATGTCATTATTCTAATCTCTACATATATTTTAGTGTGAGAGTCAGCAAGTTTCTTTGTTCAAGAACTCCTCCTAAATGGTAAGAGCTACAGACACCAAATTTGGTAGGCAGCTTCCTCTTTGTCTAACCTAAAGCAAGGTCAAGGTTTGGTTGTGCCAGGAGAATTGGAAAACCTGGGAAAATGAATGTTTTCCATAAACTGTAAAGGTAGGAGCTGCTATTTGGAGAGATACGATATGAGAAAGGCCACTGGGGTCAACTATATCACCAAGGCCGTGTCCAGACTCAGGGGGTTTTTCGGGAAAAGTAGCCTTTTCCCGAAAAAACTTCCCCTGCTTCCAGACTCAAGCCGCGTTCTTTCGAAATTATTTCGAAAGAACGCGGCTTTCCTTTCGATGGCGGTAAACCTCGTTTCACGAGGAAGAACGCCTTCTTTCGAAAGTTCCTCTTTCGAAAGAAGGCGTTCTTCAATGTAAAGAAGCCGTCTTCGAAAGAGAGCATCCAGACTCGCTGGGTGCTCTCTTTTGAAAAAGCGGATTTCTCTTTCGAAAGATCCACCTGCAGTCTAGACGCGATCTTTTGAAAGAGGCTCTTTCGAAAGAAGCCTGCAGTCTAGACATAGCCCAAGGGAGTGGCCAGTAGGTCTGGAGCTTCTGCATCATGCCTCCCACCACACCAAGTAAGTAGCCCTCCTGCCCCAGGTAACATGTAACAGTCTGTAACTGTAACACTTTTATTTTTATGTCTGCTTTATAAGCCAGTAATTTTTAAGTAAGGTGAAACTTGGGGGTAAACAAAACAAATCAAACTCCTGAAAGGGATGCAGTATTCTGAAAAGGTTGAGAGAAACTGCACTAGATGAGTCCCTCCAGTCCTATGAGTCTATATTGGGAACCCTTCCATGGCTAGAGGCTTGAGCTCAGACCACTTGTTTGAGCTCTTAGATCAATTAATATGAAAGAGTTTGGTGTACCAAACCAATGGTACCAAAAGTAAGGATAATACCTAGAATTGGGATGGATATGGTACATAACTGGTATTTAATACACACAAAAACATGAGCTATTGCTCTAAGACTACTGCATATGGTAGGCGAAAAATACTAGCTAAAAATTACTATACCAAAGGCTTTGGCTGTGAGTTAACTATCTAGAGGATTTGGAAGCCAAATTCCTATTAAAATGAATGAGAATTAGTTTTCAGGGGAAAATAATCCTCCAAGGATTTTGAAAAGCTCTGGCTTCATGGCTTAGTATCTAGCGAGTGACTCTTATCCTTGCACATAAAGGGTCTGATTTAAAATTATATTTCCATAACTCAATAGTTATTCCAACCATGAAAAAGATGAAATGTAAACTAGGCCCAAACAGCTCAGCCACTGAAGTTTTTTGGGTACACAGAGAAGCTGCTGTTGGTTGTCAGAATATACATTTTAATATGCCACTAGCTGTGTATTAACTGTGAAGTCACAGATTCTTATGGGGAAAAAATTAGGCAGCTCATCTCTATGCATAAGGTATCCATTGATATTGGATATGTTTTTCTTTCAAAGTGATTTTATGGGAGAAAATGGCTTTGCATTTCAATTAAAGTGGACATATTTGCCAGAGGAATCTTGTTTTGTCACATTTCTAATTTTCTTCACAAACCCTGAAAATTCAAATAAAATGTTCATGAAGAACAAAAACTTTGTAATTTTCACAAGAAAAGATCTGTAATGAAGTCTAATGTTTATAATTTATTATTCGAAATACATATCTATGAAAGATGAATTTTAATAATATATATATATTTACTATGATCCTTAACCAAAAAGAAAATCATACTGCTAATTTTAAAGAGTAGTCATTTATTTTTCAAGAACTTAAGCTTTTCTACCAGGTTAAATTTGGGTTGTTATTATATTGGTTTCAAAAACATGTAAAAATCAATAATGTGTGAAACTGCACCACAGCATAACATTTTAAATTTAAGAAAAGCAATTATCCTTTTGCTACATACACACTTTTATCTAGTTTTGTTGACTTCTAGTGATAGGAATCTCATAATTTTCTGATCCAAAGGAGTCAATACCTGAATATTCTGTATTATTTCTCTGCTCATGTAGAAGGGTATGTCTACACTACCCTCCTAGTTCAAACTAGGAGGGTAATGTAGGCATACCGCACTTGCAAATGAAGCCCGGGATTTGAATTTCCCAGGCTTCATTTGCATAAACTGGGCACCGCCATTTTTAAATCCCTGCTCGTTCGAACCCCATGCCGCGCGGCTACACGCGGCACGAACTAGGTAGTTCAGACTAGGCTTCCTAGTCCGAACTACCGTTACTCCTCGTGGAATGAGGAGTAACGGTAGTTCGGACTAGGAAGCCTAGTCCAAACTACCTAGTTCGTGCCGCGCATAGCCGCGCGGCACGGGGTTCGAACAAGCAGGGATTTAAAAATGGCGGCGCCCAGTTTATGCAAATGAAGCCTGGGAAATTCAAATCCCGTGCTTCATTTGCAAGTGCGGTATGCCTACATTACCCCGCTAGTTCGAACTAGCGGGGTAGTGTAGACATACCCATATATATGTCTTTCCACTTCATACAAGAAGAGATTACAAATTTGTTTTTTCTGGCAACCTTCACTCTGGATTTCCCTTTCTTTTCTCATTATTAATCACTAGCAGATGTTCAGAATCTTTTTCTACTACCTTAAGAACATATGAATGACCATACTGGATCAGACCAACAGTTCCTCTAAGCCCAGATCCTGTCTTCTGACAGTAGCCAATGCCAGATGCCCCAGAGGACAGAAGTGATTCTCTCCGCCAAGTGATTCTCTCCCCTCCCCCATCACCCATTCTCATCTGACAGAGGCTGGGGCACATTTGCTGCCCATCAAAACCTATACTGGATTAACTCTCAAGCCAACATGAAGTGTAAATCAACAGGAGTTTTTCACATGTAGAGTTAGCTGTAACAGTACAGCTTTCTCTAGACTGTTGTTGTTTTTAATTGGCAAAGCTATGTCACTCAGGATACTGTTTTCTTTTTTCACATCTGTTATCAACATAGCTATGCCAGTATAAATCTTAAGTGTAGAAGAAACCTATGATCTGACATCAATTCCATGAAACAGTAACCACTCAACCTTTATGGAGAACTTTACTATCTTTACTGCTGTCAAAAATAGCAACACCAAAATTGATTGTTTTTGTTTATTGTTTATAATGCTTCTATATATGGCAAGGAATAGTTTACATTTACATATATATGTATATATATTCCTTGGCTTGTTGTTTCACTTCAACAAGGCTATAACACCGGTTGTTAAAAATAAGCGTGCATGATTGTATGTTGGAGAAATTTACAGAAGCAATGTGGGTGAAATGATATATTTTATTGAACCAACTTCTGTTGGTGAGGAGGACAAGCATGCAATTGTAATAGATCTCTTCTTCAGTTCCTGTCTCTTTTGCAAACACAAGTTTGTACACAGGGCTGGACGGAGGCATGGGCGAGCCGTGCAGCTGCCCAGAGCACCAACTGATGAGGGGCGCCTGATGGCAGCTGTAAGGGGCGTATGGCATCCCTTACAGCTGTCATCAGGAGCCATGTACCCGGCTCTCGCAGCGCTGCCCTGCCCGCATCCCCACGGCGCCGGCCAGCAGTTCCCTTCCTCCCATGGGTCCCATGGCCAGGCTGGGCGGCGCATGCGCCGAGCACCCCGGGGGCGGACCCTGGGCTGTGCGCCAGAGGCCATGGCTGGCGCCCACATGCACTGTACACCCCAGGGGCGGGCCTGTGCACCCTGGGGGGGCGGGCCCGCGCTTCATGGGTGGGCCTGTGCATGCGCCCTGTGCCCAGGGACAGCACCGCATGCCCGGGTCCAGAGCACTAAAAGGGCTCGGGCCGGCCCTGATTGTAAAATAAAAGGTCACCCACCTTGTCCCTATAATGTCCTGGAACCAACAGGACTACAGCAGGGCAAGCAATGGAGAAATTTACATCAGTGCTAGTTTGTTGTAAAATCATATGTGATTTCCAGTAAATTCTGAAAGGGTATATCTACACTACAGCATTAATTCGAGTTAACTTAATTTGAAATAGTTAATTTGAATTAAGCTAATTTAAAATAACGCATCTATACACAAAAAACTATTTTGAAATAGCATTTTGCTATTTCGAAATAGCGCGTCCACACTGAGTGGACCCTGAACTGAAGTTAAGGCTGGTTGGAACCAGTGCCGGCAGGGCATCAGGTTAGGACTTAGTGTGTGGGGCTGCTACCTTTGGCTAACTGAGCTTTGTGCTTAAAGGGACCTTACCCCCACCCCGGACAGACAATTCTCAGGGTTCCCTGCTTGCTTGTCTCCCTCGATGAGGAACAGCAAAGCAGTCCTGTCTTGGAGTGTCATGAGTGCCCACACTCGGGACACCACAGCACTCACCCACGTGGAGCCAGAGCTGCCCCTGGACATGCTGGTGCATCTCATGGGGTCATTGCCATCAACCCAGCTGCACTTGCAGCAGGCTTCCATCCAGGGGATCCATCAGGGGGCTGTCAGGATCCAGGAGGCCCTGTGGGAGAGTGTCCACCCCAAGGAGCCCTCAGAGCCTCCCTGGTCCTCCCCACCTGGGGCTCATGCCCCATTCCTCTCTCACATCCTTCCACATACCCTTCCCTAGCCTCCCTTCCTGATGTCAAATAGAAGACATGTTTTTTTCATAAACACAAACTGTCTTTATTTAGCAAAACTGGGGAGAGGGAATGAAACTCTGGGGAGACTGGGGAAAGGAGGTGGGAGACAGGAGGACAGAGGATGGGAGAGGGGAGGGGAAAAACTGGGAGGAGGGAGCTAGAAGGGGGAAGCAAGGGGAGGAAGGCAGAGGGGAAGCTCAGCGCTCAGGGGTGGGGGTCTCGTTGGGCCACATGTCTCCCAACACAGCGGGTGCAGGGGCCTCGGCATCCCAGGCGGATGGGGAGGAGGGTGTGTAGGTTGAGGTGGGGGGTATGGAGATTGAGAAGGAGGGTGCGGAGGTTGAGGAGGGAGAAGTGGGAGGGGGGCAGGAGTGGGAAGAGGAACAGTAGCTGGGGGGACAGCAGGCACTGGAGTGGCACGTAGCAGCACGCTCTGCAGCAGGGCCTGCAGGTGTGAACACATGGCATGGTCCTGGTCAAGCTGCTCCCAGCGGAGCTGCAGATCCTCCTGCACCCAGCCCTGGATGGTGCAGTACAGGGCTCGTAGGGCCCCCCAAGTGCTGGTCCAGGTGCCGCCATGTGCCGGTGGTCCAGAGGAACCCTTGGGTGCGGGAGCATGTCCCAGGAGGGGTGGTATGCCCTTCATGTGCAGCTGGTGCGACTGTGGTCAGATCTCCCTGGGGATGCAGTGGATGATGCTCAGCACCCCCTGTGATGTGAGGATGACTGTGCCCTGCACCGTCAAAATTGACATGCTTGCACAGAGGCCATGGTCAGGATGTCTGGCTCTCCCCGGGAGTGGGAGCTGCCCCAAGACTAGACCCATGCCCCTGTGCGATGTATAGTGTGGCCGAGGGGAGATGTCCCCTGCCTCTGTGTAGAGGGGGCATGTGAAGGGAGGGCGTCCTGCTGGGTCCCGCCCCAGGTTTGGGAGCATATCAGGTCACTTCACACATGCATGTGGCTATCGGGCCACAGCCCCGTGTGGCACATAGCTGGAGCAATCTGCCCAAAGGTGGCACAGCACATGCCCTCACGTGCACAGGTGGCTGTGTGATCCATGGGAGGCATGGCCCACGCATGCGGTCCCTGGTCTCCCTCCCCCCCCCCCGGAGTAGGGGACAGTGATGGCACTTACTGGGTGTGGCCTCCCCTGACAACCCTCCTGACTCCAGTGCTGGGACATCTCGGGGGTCCTGCTGGCGTGGCACCCTTCGTGCTGGCCCCTCTGCTACGCCTGGGTCAGGGCCCTCTGGGTCAGGGCAGACCGTTCCTCCCTCCAGGATGCAGTCAAGCATGGGGAAATAGGGGCAGGTGTCAGCTCCTGCTGTGGCACCGTTCCTGGTGGCCCTGGAGAGCTCCTGCCGCAACTCTTTAATTTTCAGTCACACCTGCTCCTGGGTGCGCCTGTGGCCTTTCTGGGCCATGTTGGCCATTATGTGGCCATAAACAGCCATGTTCCTCCTCTTGGTGCAGAGATCATGGATATTGGGGGCCTGCCCCCAAACGTCTATGAGGTCCATAATCTCCGCACTAGTCCAGGCAGGTGCGCGCCATCTACAGCCCGTCACTGGCCCCTGGGTGCTGGGGGACTGGGCGTGGGACAGCTGGCTGGCACTGGCTGCCTGGCTCATTATGGGACCACTGGGTCAGGGGCAGAGACTGCTGGCAGGTCTGGCACTGGCCCGTGCAGTCTGGCCACAGTCTACCTCTTTAAGGGCTCCGGGGCAGGGGGAGAGGAGAGGAGTTTTCCTGGTTTGGCCCAGAGTGGACACCAGGGGAAACTGGGAAGGACTGGAGGCCAGCTAATTCGAATTAAGTGTCTACATAGCACTTATTTCGAATTAGCTATTTCGAATTTGGCATTACTCCTCGCAGAATGAGGTTTACCAAATTCGAATTAAGCGCTCCCTGAATGTATAGATGCTATTGAAATTAAGTCATAAGAACATAAGAACGGCCAAAGGTCCATCCTGCCGACAGTGGTCAGCACCAGGTGCCCCAGAGAGGGTAGACCGAAGACAATGATCAAGCAATTTGTCTCCTGCCATCCTTCTCCAGCCTCTGACAAACAAAGGCCAGGGACACCATTTCTATCCCCTGGCTAATAGCCTTTTATGGACCTAACCTCCATGAAATTATCTAGCTTCTCTTTAAACTCTGTGAGGGTATGTCTACACTACCACCCTAGTTTGAACTAGGGTGGTAATGTAGGCATACCGCACTTGCAAATGAAGCCCGGGATTTGAATTTCCCGGGCTTAATTTGCATAAGCCGGACGGCGCCATTTTTAAATGCCGGCTTGTTCGAACCCCGTGCCACACGGCTACACGCGGCACGGGCTAGATAGTTCAAACTAGCAAGCCATTCCGCACTATCTGTACACCTCGGCTGTTATTTCGAATTAACTCGCAGTGTAGACATACCCAAACTGAGTCCCATTTTCACATTTGTTTCAATAGTAGTTTTAGCTGTTTTAATCATGTCCGGAAGAGGTGGCAATGCCAGTACTTATCACTCAGTTACAAATACAGTAATTTATTTTGCTCTGCTATTTGCTTAAAGCCCAAACTTTCTGTGTGTTCTGATAGACTATTATCTAGTGCTCTTTTTATTACATAATCTGTCAGAACGTGGACATTGTGGATCAATTTTCTTAACGTTCACTGACGTTTTCCAATATAAAAATCAAATTGTTTTAGACTCTTCTATCACATCTAAATCCATTCTCTATTTGTCTTCCTGTTTCTTAGAGATATTGTCAGTGAAATAATGAAAGATGAGTTGGTTTAGGATAAGAGTAAGCTATAATTTGGGGAAAATCAGAAAGCTTGTTACTATTCAATACATACCAAGGGCTTATTAACATGAATATGTAGGGCTTGTCTACACTTGATAAGATAGAGTGTCACAGAGCTCTGCCATTGATGCTTTTCAGTATAAGCACTATCTGAGCCTGATACTCATTGGCATTGGTATTCTAACTGTACAATATAAGCTAAGTCAACAAAACAGTTCTTTGTCTATAGTAAATGCTGGCCCAATTTATCTATATTGCTCAGGGGTGTGGATTTTTAACCTCCTGGAGAAGAACAGGTAGTTTGACCAATTTTTTTAAAATAGATGAGGCCTGTAGCAAAATCTATAGATTATGCATTAATTATATTGATTACCTAAGTCTATATCTATCTTCTCTACTGCTTCAAACTGGGATGCAACGTTTATGTTATGCTGACACTACTACATCTAAAGCATGTTCAGTGGAATCTTCACCCATTTCCTTATTTGCATTTCCTTATCCTACTAATGTTGAGATGTCCTTCTACACTGATATATGTAATTAGTATTTCAGCTCATGATCATATTTGTCATCCCTTACTTATGTGGATTTGTGGTCATTATTCCCATATTCCTTGTGGTCGCTCTTACTGAAATGTTCAAACTCTTATCGTTGAGCAAGCTCTGCTTAGTTCCTAAAATCTAAAGGTAACTGTCAATATATATCAAGGGTTACAGTCTTCTTGCTGCTCTTAACTAGCTTGTATTTCAACTAACGACTTACAAGCTATAGGATACTGTAGATTTATTGTGTTATACAGCTGAATTTAATGAAAGCCAGCAGAGTATAATGAAGAGGAGGCAGTGAATATATTAAAGGAAAGATAGCTCTATGGCCTGAGTTTATAACAAGCCTGTGTGTAATCTACTTCACACTAGTATGCCCAGGACTAACTGTTGAGTATGCAGATCCTGCTATGACCCACTAGAAGTTTATAAATGCTCTTTGATCCAGTTCTCTTTAAAATGGGATTAGATAAAAGCATGTTAAGTTGTCAGTGCATACTAGCAGGTTCCAATGCTAATCGCTTGTCTAATGTGAGGAGATTTCTTCCTCAGCTTGTCATGAACTAATTGTTTTAGGGGATTCTTGCACTATGAGAAATACACTTTGTATTTACCATGTAGGAAACATTTTAAAAACGGTCATAGTATATTTTTTCTCTATTTCATACTCACCTCTCACCTTCCCATCATTGATATATTAAAGAATCTGATGTTTTGTACCTGGGAGGGTGAATAGAATGGGTTAGCCTCTCCTGAGACTGATATTAATGATGCTTCTTCATCAAATTGCAAGAATTATGCAAATTGTAAGAGATTCAAAAGGTCACCTCTGCAAAGCTTCCTGTTTATGTTAGTTCAGTGAGCAGTAAATCCAAGGCTAAGCAAACATAAACTCAGGTCCCTAGCAAAATAGCAATTAACCCTGCCAATGAACCACAACTCACTATTTTTAACTTCCTGCTGTGTGAGTCACCTAAACATAATATCATGACTGACACTCTCATTATTTATGACTAATATTGACACATTTGCCTTTCCTCCTGCTTTTACATCCTAGAACTTCAGACCCAGGCCAGTAGAACCCCTGGTGATAATGGGGTTGTATACCATATACAGCATCTATGTAGTCTGTAAGCAGTATCCAGATGGACACAGCAAAGCAGATGTTGTCTGATAAACAGTCTCACTGCTTCCTACATGAAGTATATGTCTAGCTTACTGATGCAAAATGCCTTTGCATTGAGACAAAGTTATGCAGTCAACTACCTAGCTAAATGGTTTAGAAACATGGGCCATGTAACGGGAAAACGTGGAATATCTAGAGGCATTCCAAATGTTCTATCAGTGCCTGAGCATAAAGTGGCTTGACTTTGTGTGGGATGTCCTTTCTTCATGTGCTCACTACATTCAACATTCAAAAGTTCTATTTCGTATTCTTTAGTCTTTTTACCAGCATAGACAAAACAGCCTAGCTCACTGAGCTCTCAAACGTTCTGCTGAGAGTTCCTTCATCCTATCTGGCACTGTCTGGGACCAAACCAGAAATGTGTAGATTCACAGGACTGAGACAGATCTGGGAGCTTCACTATATGAAGCCTCACATGACACCATCAGTCATGGTCATTAGTAGACTATGGATACGTCTGCACTTGCACCCTCTTTTGATAAAGGGATGCAAATGAAGACATTCAAAATGGCAAATGAAGCCAGGATTAAAATATCCCACACTTGATTTGCATATCCGCATTATGGCGCTATTTTGAAATAACAGACACTGTTAAGATGCGGTTATTTCAGGAGAAAACCCTTCTTCCGAAATAACCGTTATTCATCATACAACAAGGTTTATGGTTTATTTCAGAAGAAGGGTTTTCTCCCGAAATAACTGTGTCTGCACAGCGTTTGTTATTTCAAAATAGGATATTTCTAAATAGTGGCAGTCCGGGAAATTCAAATCCATGCTTCATTAGCAGTTTCAATCAGCTACATTTGCATCCCTCTCTTGAAAGAGGGTGCATGTGTTGACATACGTTATGTGTGTTTCTTGAAAAAGAAAATAGAAAAATTGCAGTCTCTAGTAGCCGAACTCTCAGCTTAGACAGGCAAACACCCAGAGACCTGTTACCTTCCAGGACACAAGAATCAAATCATCACCTTAAAAAAGATGATTTTATTATCAAAACAAAAAGATATACTTCATAAAGCACACTTGTGTTGCTAGGTGTTACAGAGCAACTGAGAAAAGAGCAGATTAAAACACAGATAAAAATGGCATCTTTGGCACAGCTTAGGTATAGTGAATAGGGAGGGGGAGGCACATGGATTTCACACAGAGAAGTTTAACCAAGAAGCAAAATAAAGAAAAATACCCTGATCACAGCTAAACATATATTTCTCTATCTACTCATGAGCCATACTAATCTGTACTTCAAGGCCCAGTTTGTTCTCATGCCCAATATTTCTTGTAGGCATGGTCATTCCATTTAATTACATCATCTTGCTTCCTCGAGCTCCTACCTTAAAACTCACACAAAAATTGCAGACTGAAGGTATATATTTACAATTTAAATTTCAGCACTATATCTCATTGGTTCTTCTTACTACCTACCAACACCTCTAGCTACCTGAGTTAAACCCTTTAGTCACTGAGGGTGTGTCTAGACTACAGGGTTTTGTCGACAAAAGTGGACTTTTGTCGACAAAACTAATCCTGCATCTACACTACCGCTGAGTTCTGTCGACATAACGTCGACAGAACTCAGCAGTGTTGTCGACACCGGTAAAGCTCATTTTACGAGGAATAACGCCTTTTGTCGACAGAAGGCGTTATTGCTTCTAAACTGTCCTTTGCGTCTACACTGCCATGTCGACAAAGCAGCTTACTTTGTCAACAGAACTGAATGTAGTCTAGATGCTATTTGTCAACAGAAGCTTTGTCAACAGTATCTGTCGACAAAACTTCTGTCGACAAAAGCCTGTAGTCTAGACGTACCCTGAGAGTGTGTCTAGACTATATGGCTCTGTCGACAGAGCCATGTAATCTAGACTCACCCTGAGTTCTGGCCAGCACTCTTCCTGTGCATCACACTTGTATCCTGTAAGAAACTGGCTTTAATAGTTAGCATAAGGCTTGAGGCCTATGAGCTTTGGAACAGATACATGCTACAACTCTCGTAGTCAGTCTTAAAGTACTTTAAGATTTAACTAGGAAAAGTAAATAAGGGAGTTATTTACAAAGAAAAATCAGGCAAATATATAAACACACCAAAGAATTCCAGTGTTATGTTTCAAAAGGCAATAGAAGCTTCCATCATAAGCAAGAGCTATATCTACTTTAGGGCTAACCCTGCCAAAGCAGTGGGGATCTGTTGCTTCTATTTCATGATTTTTGTTCCTCATAGTCAAAACAGCGTAAAAGATACAATCGTTCCTTGTTAGGACTTTTTCTTCCTTCCTCCCTCCAGCTTCCAGTTGATATTCATCTATAAGGAAGAATTCATTTGCATATTTTATCTTCATGGAAGTAGTGGAGCAATTAATAAAGTATTCTGCCCCCGATTTTCTAGAATAATTTTTCTGTTGTTGATGGGCCTTCTTTGTTAGGCAGGAGATAACACCTTCTACAGCAAACATTCTGTTAATGCTTCTTTCCTGTCTGTTGATTTAAAGTTACAGACCAAACACTTGACTATTATAGTATAGAATGCAGGTACTTTGGGTGAGATTAGTGCATGTAGCAATTTACAAACATTTCATAAAGCCCAAAGACTAAACACATTCTTATAATGCTAATGTCTATTTTAACAATACTAACATGCAAGCGAGCCAGAAGACATAGCAGTCCTTGGCATGAGCTGGTACCTGATCTACCATACAATCAAACATATTTCATAAGCATTTTTGTTGTAGAACATGCCTAAATATATATTTGGCTAAAATAGCTCTGAACAAACTATCAAAGAAATTGGAACACATTTTGGAAGGAATTGTGTGTTCACATTTAACAGACAAAACCTCCTGGGACCATAATATATACTATGACGCTGCTGTTTTCCCTTACCTTGTAAATATGACACCCTCTCTTTCAATGTTTAGTAGGAAAATAATTTAGTCTTATCAATGTTGTGTTTAATATTTTAATTAAAGCTTCTTGTAAATACAGGTATGTCTCAGACATACTTATTGAAAAAATTACATCTTCACCGCTCAGGTTCCCCACCCAAGAAAGTCCAGAACAATCTAAATTGCTGATACTGAAGGCACGGTATTCTGAATAAAACTTAGACACTATCTTAAACTTCTTATTACCCCATATTGCTTTAATGAAGGAGGGTTATCACAGTTTCATTCTGCTAATGAATGAAAATCCATGGCTGCAAATCCATGGCTATCTGTGGCTCATTTTTTGAAGATATGGATGTGGATACAAAATTTGTATCTAAAACCCTGCACATTTGTGGATATCCATGAATGTGAATAAAGATATCTGTGGCTCATTTTTGTGGATACAGAATTGTGTATTTGTGCAGGGCTCTACTGATAAACTACATTTTTTCCGGTTGGAAAATGTTCATCTACCCATCTTTTAACTCGATACAAGAGTCTTGTTTACTTCATGCTGAACACATGTTTACAGTCAGAGCAAAATGCTAATCAAGTGTTTTGCAAACACAGGCAATAGATTTTGCTACAAATGGAAGGACAAAGACAAACACTGCATGTTACCACCGCAGAGGTGAGAGGAATGCATGCTTGACTCATGAACAGAATATCATAGCTATGGTTGGCTGTAATACACTGCTTCATTTTCCTATGTCTGGTAGCCTAATCTACAAAGAGGAGGTGGGTTGGAGGACAAGGTTTTGCGCACCGTGGAGCCTGAGAAGGACACGGTACACTCAGAACAGGCTATTCTCATTAGAACAGGTACGTTCAGGTGCTGCATGTTCTGATCATCTAGATATCACTGATTACACCTGGTCTGAAGGTCTTTCACTTTGTCCAATCAATGCAACCGGTCCAGCTGCCGCTAGGAAGTCCATTCAGGTTGCCTCATGGAGTGTGCACTGAAGGCTACTTGAGGAGTGGCTACTTGGGGAGCAGTGATTTGTTGCTGCTACAGAGCCTAGGAGGCATTCCCTCCATTTCTCAGGGTTTCTGGCAAGGAGGCTGCAGGCATTGGTTTGCATAGAGTCTTTAAGGGAAGATGGGCCTTCCTGATTTGTGGGGATTGAGAAAAGAGAGCCTATGGGATTAGTCATTTTGCAAGCACATGACTAGCTATGTTAATTTCTTTAAGTAATGTATAAGAGAAAAGTATTTCCAATACAATATGCTATGTTAACGTCATTGATGTAGTTCATTCATCACACCTTTTTCTATATTTTCCCCTGGCAACGCCAGGTATTTCTGTTAGTAAATAATATTTGGCTAATTCATTGTAGCCTGTGGCAGAACACTTTCCATGTTTCAGCAATAATGTAGTCTTCAGGCATGACAGCTTTCTTTTTAAGCTAGTCTACGTTGTAACCAAAATCATCCAAAACACATTTCACAGTCAGACTATTGGTGATATCTGTTATTTCTCTTCATCACAGCCTGTAAAGATAGGAGCTGAGAACAAGAAAGCCCTAATTGGAGATGGCAGATTTGGTTCATTAAGGATTTATTTATTCTCTAAGTACCAATGTTCTACAACATCTTCACCGTATGTGCTTTCTCTTTAGTTCAGCGTCCACTCTCAAAAATGAGTTTTTTTTCTATTCCCACTGAAGAGCAAACAGAATGTTTGACAGGATGTGATTGCAACAGAGTTCATTTCACATTTGAAAATAAAACAGTCAAGTTCAAGTCTGATATTTTTATCTGTAGAATTCTGGAAGAATGCTCTTACATTATAAACCTTGTCTAATTTTTCCTTCCCTTTTTACTGGTTTAATGTTTGTTAATACACACTATTGGAAACAAAGATGAAAACTATTTGTTTGTTATTTTAGTGCTTCAGAGCTTTGAAAAATGAAATCCACTATTTATGCAGAAAATTGACGCAACATAAACAAGAGTATGATCTCTATTTTAGTATGTTAGAATTTTTAAGTTACAGTTTGGTCTTCTAATGGCACTATAGCTTACTGTGAACCCTTTAAAACCTAATCCAAGCAAAGTGCTTAAGCACATGACCAGTCCCACTGATTTTAGTTCCTCCAACAAAGAGATTAAATATTATCTGTGTATTTTATGAAAATTGTAGAAGAAAATGTGTAGATCCTTAATTCCTTAAAGAAAATACTGCACAGTCATTTATATTCTTCCAACATATTGCCAGCTTCAACTGTGAACCTATTGGACAAAAATAGCTTTTTTTCCTGTAGTTCTCAGATCCAAAGAACAGACTAAGTTTGTAAAATATGCATCTTGCCTTTGCTGAGTTAGGTAGAAAAAAAAATCTGATTGGAAACTGTCACGGTTTTTTGTTTTAATTTTTAGACACACAAAACAGGATTTTGCTGTACTTAAAAAAAAATCAGCACAAAGCAGTTTTTATAAGAAAGTTATGAACCACAAAAATAAGGGAGTGTAGCTTTAGTTGCATTTTAACCTTAACTATATCTTAGTTGTTACTACTCAGATAACCTATACTGGTTGAAATGCCCTTGTTCTGCACCTTCGGGATCTGAGTGATCCCGAACCACAGAGTTTGCCAGACAAAAGGAAGTCAGGGCTCCCAATCCAAGTGTAGGGCTTAGCTATTGCTTCCAGCCCCAACCCTGCCAGCCCTGGCCGGAGCTGAATGCCCCACTGTGTGAGCCCTGGACAGGGGCTGGCCCCGCTGCATCCAACCCTGGCTGAAGCTACACCCCCATCGCGCAGTCCTGGACTGCGCACCTAGCTGCCAGCCCTGCTGACTCTAGCCATGGCTTGGGATGCACTCTCCACCGCCAGCCCAGATCAGGCTGCACTTTTGAAACTGGGCCGCTGGGGCTCTCTGTTCCAGCACCATCCATGGTCCTACTGGTCCATGGATGTTACTGGACCAGAGAGTCACGGATTTTAGAAGTTCAACCTGTATATGTTTGGAGCTCATATAAGCTCTAACTGGGTGTGCTCACAAGAGATTTACATACACTAGGATTTTACTTTATCCCCGTACAGTTTATTTTGTAAGTTATGAGTCCACACTACCATGCCTGTCGTGTCAGCCTTAAGGGCCACGGAAGTCGATTTCAGTACTCCTGCTTTTCATAAGCAACACTATTCCCAATCTCTCAAGGTTGAATTAATGCTACTGTAGTCAAATTTCTGGAAAGTCGATGCTGCTGGCCTCCTGGAGGCCTCCCGCAGCTTCCTGCTTGGACTGTTCTGGCCAGAACTTGTACCTCTACTGCTCTCCCTCTGAGCTAAAAACAGTCTGAGACTAGTAAAAGGGCCTTTCCCATGTGGCCAGCTTTGTGAGCCTATTCTTGAGTGAGCAGCATACCACGGCACACATGGTGATAAAATCAAGTAATCCCAACAACACTACACTGATTTCGAGGCCTTTTACTTCCACAGGCTCCAGTTCCCAAAAGCACATCACAAAGCGTCCAGGAGATCTTGGATCTCATCAAGATATAAGAGGAGGAATCCATCCTCACTGAGCTCTGAACCTGCAAATGGAATGCTGAGATTTATGGCAGGATTGCAAGCTGCATGGGGGCTAAAGGATATTTCAGGGACACCTGGCAGAGTGAAAATCAAGGAGCTGTGTCAGTCCTACCATAAGACGACAGAGGAGAGTGGACAATCTGGTGCAGCATCTCACACATGCCACTTTTATGACCAGCTGGACACCATTTGGAGGGGGTGACCAGCTTTCCCAGCATGGTCATGGAGTCTGGCCAAGACATGCCTGATGTCAGCCTGTAGGACTCAATGGTGATGGAGCAAGAGGATGAAGATAAGGATAGGAGATAGGCAATCTCCATTATCAGGAGAAGGAGCAGGCGAAGGAGGAGACTAACTACCCAGTGCACGAGAGCAAGGAGTGGTTCATGACAATGGAGCCAGTCCCCTCTTTACCCTCTAGGACCTTGGGAGTCAGAAGGCAGTCCCACTCCCATTCGTGAGCCCTCTCTTCCCCAATCTGGTTTCCAGTTCTTCCATTTCCCTGCTGTTCCCCTCCCCCCCCCCCCAAATAAAAGCTCCTGTTCTTTGAATAATGGATTCTTTATTGCTTGAACTACAGAGGTGGGGTGTGGGATTAAAGACAAACACAGGGATTGCAGGGTCAATTTGTGGAGAGCCACTTGGAAGAGTCTCAAAGGAGGCCTAGCAAAAAGATGTCCTTCAAAGCCTGTCTGATTTTCACTGTCCCTTGCTATGAGCTCTTGATCGTGTTAGTGTCCAGTTGCTCAACCTCTCTGGCTAGGACTTCTGCCTCAGCCCCCCACCCTGCCAGATAAGTATTCCCCTTGCTCTTGCACAGATTATGCCACACACAACATGTTGCCATCTCAAGGAAATGTTGGGTTCACTGAGATCAAGCTGAGTCAGGAGAGTCCTGAACCTTTCCTTTAAATGTCCAAAGGTACATTCCACCACCATTCTGCACCTGCTCATCCTAGACTTGAACTCCTCCTTGCTGGAGTCCACACTGCTAATATAGGACTTCATGGGCCACGGGAGCAAGGGGTAGGCTAGGTGACCAAGGATCACTATTGGCATTTCCACTTCTCTGACTCTGACTTTCCAATCTGTGAATAAAGTTCCAGCATGCATCTTTCTGAAGAAGCATGATGTGCTCATCATGTACCTTTTCCAATCATCCCACAATGTCAGTGAAACAGCCCTTGTGATCCATGAGTACCTGCAGCACCACAGAAAAGTACCCCTTGTGGGTGATGTACACCATGGCACGGTGTTCTGGGGCCAAGATGGGGATGTGCATGCTGTGCAAGGCAAAATCACAGTTAGGGATCCCCATCGTGGCAAAGCCATCCATTATGGTCTTCACATTTCCTAGAGTTACCACCCTCCAAAGCAGAATCTTATTGATTGTCTTGGCTACTTGTATGACAACAGCCCCAACTGTATATTTGCCACACTCCAAACTGATTCCCGAATGACTAGTAGTTGTCTTGTGTGAGAAACTTGTTGTGCGCTTCTTCACAGGCAATACGGATTTCATTTGGGTAATCTGGCACATCAGGGCTGGGGAAAGCCGTTCGCAGTTCCAAGAATGTGGTCTTCCTTATGCAGAAGTTCTGCAAACATTGCTGATTATCCCAGATCTGCAACACAATGTGGTCCCACCAGTCTGAGCTTGTCTCATGGCACCTGTACTGGCATTGCACTGCATCCAGAGGATTGACTGGTGGGTGCACTAGTGTGAGCACCAGGCTTTTCCTAAGCAGCACTTCCATGCCACGCCAAGCTTCATCCTCGTCCTCTTCCTGGTGGAATGACATGAGTATGCTACCAAAGTATAGCACTATTAGGAGCATGACACACATGAGTATGACAATGCTTTCATGACAACCAGACACCGTTCTTGCAATGCTATAGCATTCGCACAGGTAGTCAGGGCATCAAGAGGCACAAGGACAATGCTTCCCTTCTATCTCACACAATGGGGGAGGGAACAGACAAGTGCTTTATGAGACGCTAGTGAAATGAACCCCTAACCACTTATTGCAGAATTTTGGACCCAAAGGACACCAGAATGCACATAACCCAGAATGCAAAGCTGCCCATGGTGCCTCACTGTCAGAAATGATGGTAGGCTCCCTAGTGGGCACACACTACCTCAGATTACATTCGATTCTTCCCCACAGTGAGGACACAGATCTTTGACTTTGCAAAATTGGGTGGTAAGAAAAGGACTATATTAGATTCAACCTTGTCTCATATTGTAGATGTCAACCAGCAGTTTTAACCCCAAATATAGAAATTAACTTCAAATTATGCTCACTAAGAACATATCTACCAATAAACAATGGCACTAAAATCCTCTCAGATAGGCAACAAAAAAATACAATAACAGTGCTAATCTAAATTAATTTAAAAGTGGATATTTGAGGGAAAATATTTGTAATTGTTCTTCCTGCTCTTATATATGTATATACAGTATGCTATTTCATGCATGGAATGTGGTGAGTTTAGATTAATAGAAACCAGAAGTGTTTAAACCTCAGGGAATATTTACAGGATACAGTTTTGATAAGCAGTCAAGAATTCAGATATGTAAATGTAACTTTTCTTTGAAAGCACCATAAGAACAGATTAGCATTGAAGACTTTTGGAGGTTCTTGGTTTTAGGTGGATAAAATATATAGTAAGAATTTTCCCAAATCTACATCAGCTCCATCTGAAACCAGGAAACGCACAGATGTGAAATGAGCAAACTGAAAAACAAAAACAAAAAAACCAGGGCCGCTTTTTTTTCAAACAGCAAAAAAGGTTTGTATTTTAATTCAAAGATGGAGCAAATCTTCTAGTCACTCTTTGATTAAATAGTTTTTTCTCTACTAATATCTCCCTGAATTATTCAGATTTTCAAAGGGAAAGTCGCATAGCAACAGCAGTATTCCACCTGTACTCTTCAAGAAGATTCCATTTGCAAACACAAACAACTAAAATCTGTTAAATCACCAATTAGCTGTATTTACAATATAGTTGGCACATAAACTACATTTCCCTCCAATTTTAACAATGATTAATAATTCATAACAAACACTTCAGAGAATCTATTTAAAATACAATGAAATAGGGTTGATCCAAAGTCTGTTAAATCCCTGGAAAGTTTCTATGGACTTTCATAAATGTGTGTCTGACCAAGAATGGTTTTATAATGAAAAATACACAATACAATTAATTAAGTTAACTGAAAACAAATAATACATCAAAATGAAATATTGCATGTCTACACTTAAAACTGGTAACATAATTCGTAACATCAGGGTAAAGTGTGTTCTCTCTCCCTAGAATGTGTGAAAACAAATTATAGAGTTAAATTGTTGTACAGAAATATTAATGACTTTTTAATGAGATAGCCTTACAAACAATTATTTGAGAATCAGTGTATTTTAAAATTGGTGCTGTGGTGATATATTTGCAGAAATCACATGGTGAAGTTTCTGTTATATGTCTGGATGACTTACCCATATATAGACACCTGTACAAATTTGAAACCACATATTTGAATGAAAGGTGTGATAGTTAATTTAAATTCACATAATCGGTTTTATGTTTTCAAGAAAAAAAACCTGAATATTAAAGCTTACAGTTTTATTCAAACATACCCTTAGTAGTAAAGCTTGTTCACTAAAATATCATGGAAACAAAACACCAAGATCACAAAAACAAAGAAGTGAATTAAATTCAAACACAACAAAACAAAAACACAGACTTGTTGTGCACATTTGATATAGATGTTTTGGGATTCCATGAAGGCCAGTAAGGGGTCTGGCTCTTCCTATCCTCTTCAAAATCTTCAGAGGGGTAGCCCTTCCTATCCTGTAACTTTGAGGGACTTTGTGTTGTCCTCCTGATAGGAGGGTACCAACAACCCTTGTAGTTCAGGGTCTTCCAAATGCATTCTCCCCAAGTTCATAAATCACCAGACTCCTGGACTAATTCCCCTTTGGTTCACCACCCCATAGGAATGAAACTAGCTCATTTGTTACAGATTATTTTGGCATACACTTTCCGTATAGTTTGCACATCAGAGAATGGTTGGAAATCACTAACGTCTCATTTCATCATACTTTGCTAGATTCTGCAAGTGAGTTGGTCATTGATAAGAAAGACTGCAGACAGATCTAATTCAATCAGCATGAACAATGTTGGATGAAAAACAACAATAACAAAAGAGTAATTAACTTTGATCCTGCCCCATCTTAAAAACAAGTCTACTTTAAGAAGTTTCCAGATTCCGAAGATTCAAATGGCTTTCAAACTTCAGCAGCTGTAAAATTTCAAAGACAATCCAATCTCACACTATTCATCACAGAGCTCGCAGAGGAGACTCCCATCAAGTGGTGGATATATAATGGCAGCAGACACATACCTTGCAGTCTTCATCCTTTAAAGCTAAGCCTAGCAGTGTTCCCTTTGAGAGAAACTATGCCTTTGGTGGCATGTACTACATGACAGACACCATTTGTTCCCTCCAGAACACTAAGAAGCTTGCCTGTCCAAAACTGGAACATGATTTGCATTTTTAGTTCTGAACAGATTGCTTTCATAGGAAAACACATACTCATACTTTGATTAAAACACCTCTATTAGGTGCCAGTCTTTCAAAGTATCTGCAGTCTTATCCTGAACCATTGAGGTTTTATCATGTATGTCAATGGGTATTAGATCAGGCTGTACAGCAGGAGTGTAATTTTGTTCTTACAAATTTGGGATTCAGGGATACACAAGCTAACGGCATATTTCTGCTACAGTGATAAGCAGTGATATAGATGACAATGTCAATATTTAAAACTCAGTAAGACTTCCTGGGAAAAAAGATACACAAGATTAAATCCTTTAGGGTATGTCTACACTAGCCCCCTAGTTCGAACTAGGGAGGCTAATGTAGGCATTCGAAGTTGCAAATGAAGCCCGGGATTTAAATATCCCGGGCTTCATTTGCATCTTCCCGGGTGCCGCCATTTTTAAATGTCCCTTAGTCCAAAATCCGTGCCCGCGGCTACACGCAGCACAGAGTAGGTAGTTCGAATTAGAATCTCCTCATGAGTTTATTGCTCAGCAATAGAAATGGCTGTGTGAAATCCTCTACGTACTTAACCCTTAGCAAAGAATTGTGCTCCAGCATTTAATTGTATATATTTTATACACGTATGCTGAAGCAAAATTCTTTGATAAGGGGTAAGTAAGTAGTGGATTCCACTCAGTGATTTCCATTGTTGAGCAAAAAACTGGCCTTCTCTATAGTCGCAGTTCTTCTGTTATTGGAATCCGTTAATATATATTACCAGGGAAGGGACCATCACATGCTTGAGCACACATTTAAATCTTTGCAGGATCATGATCAAAATGTTAGCTCTTGTGTTGATAATAGAAAAGAATAGACCAAGTGTTAACCAGTGCAGTGATGATATCTTCCAGAGCCTGCATGGAGCCTGAAGTAATAACTCATTCATCTCAAGGAACTATTAATTCTGAATATTAAATACGGCACATTAAATATCAACATTGTTAATTATTTCTCTCCTGAAATGTCAGCAAAAACATCCATCTATTGTACTTATCCCACAGTTCCAAACTGCTTTTCTATCCTCTCAGTTCCAAAAGTCCCACTGACATTTAAAATTC
The DNA here is from genome assembly GCF_049634645.1 of Pelodiscus sinensis. Lineage (NCBI taxonomy): Eukaryota > Metazoa > Chordata > Testudines > Trionychidae > Pelodiscus > Pelodiscus sinensis. Next base: position 259,535,027 of record NC_134711.1, read on the forward strand.
AGTTATGCACTGCCATTATTCAAATGTGCTATATATCAACAGTTGAAAATGTGGTCATATTACACTGAGTGAAATGCAAAAGTAAACATAAGATTTGCCTACTGAGGAAGTTTAGCTTGCACTGAGAGGATGCACAGTAATTGCTGTGCAGTACTTAAGTTTCACTAACAGTACATAGGACAGCTAAGCCCTCTTCCATTTTGTAGCACTGTGGACACACGGTGAGTGCTTGATACACACTAAGCATATAGTTTGTTGGGCAATAATCTATGGTTCTGAGATTTTTCCAGCTGCACATTGTGGGATGCACAGTGGAAGCCAGGCTCAAGCCAACGAAATTCTAGGATTTGGGGGTCAAAATACCATGATTCCACTTTGTCCCCTGAGGCTTGTCTTTCTGGGCAAGTTAGAACCATATCTGAATTGCTCTCAGCCAGCAGCGATGCAAAAATGCTTTGAAAACAACTCTTCTTAGTACTTCTGTTATAGCTTTTATTTATTAAACTCTGGATAATGGCTGCCACCCTTACTCTGCCACGGGAGATGTATCTGCTTCTCACCTACCTCAGAATAAAAGTTCAATAGCTACAGTCAGCAGCATTTTATGTTTTCATATTTTCACATGTTAAAGAAACATTTCTGCAGCTTTTACCACCTTAGGCTGAATTACAAGGAGATGCTGTACTAAGGTAGATATAAATAGATGTACATAAAATCATAATTTGTGTTTTTAAGGGGCATGTCAAGATTTGAAACATAGCTTATGTTTTCACATTCCTGTCAGCTACCTCATAAAGAATTTCTGCCAACTTTTCAGGATGTAGAATGCTGTTGAACATACCACTGAATGAAGAGCCTAACCTAATTCATTTGAGTAATAATAAACAAAATGAAGGACTACACTACTTTATGGTATTACTTTTCAACTATTATTTGAAAGGCCACATATTTCATTATTATATTGTACCCACACAATTTCACTGAACCTACTACTCCATATGTAACAATTTGGAGGTTATCAATAAATCACATGTTGCAAATATAGAAAACATTAAGTAAGTATGATCTATTCTTCCCAGAAAAAAAAAGACACAACTACATCTCCTCTTTCAGGAGTAAGGGTGTGTTTAGACTACAGAGTTTTGTCGACAAAAGTGGACTTTTGTCGACAAAACTATACCTGCATCTACACTACCGCTGAGTTCTGTCGACATAACGTCGACAGAACTCAGCAGTTTTGTCGACACTGGTAAACCTCATTTTACGAGGCATAACGCCTTCTGTCGACAGAGTTCTGTCGACAGAAGGTGTTATTGCATGTAGGGTTGTGTCTAGACTACAGGGTTTTGTCGACAAAGCAGCTTGCTTTGTCGACAGAACTGAATGTAGTCTAGATGCTCTTTGTCGACAGAAGCTTTGTCGACAGTATCTGTCGACAAAGCTTCTGTTGACAAATCCCTGTAGTCTAGACATACCATAAGGAAAGTCAGAGGACAAGTGCTCTTTCTCAGACTTCCTGATGTGTAGACAGTGCCAAAAGCCCAAATAAGCTCTTTTGACTTAAGCTACATAATTGACATAGCTCAAATTGCATAGCTTATTTAGGATTAGCCCTGCTGTGTGGACATGCCCATAAAGAAATGGAGTTATCCAGGTTAAACATAAAAAGGTTGTTTTTTTGGGGGGGAGGGGTGGAGCTATTTAAACATTTTGACGAAACTGGTAGAAAAGTTTTCTTCTGATTTGAGAATGACAAATATTTATCATGCAATTTCCACAATTTTGCTTTAATTCTATTATGAAGCACAGTAGGTGTCACCTGAGTGTTTTTGATCCCTGAATGACTGATTTTGGTGCCCCCTGATTGGCAGTTAATGCCACTTGTTGTCAATTTCCCACAAGAAGAGGCTATGTTAACATGACAGTTATCATTTTAGTATGAAAAGGTATGAGAAAAAAATGGTATCTTTGCATCAGCAATGAGGCAGGGATAAGCTTTAGCTCAGGGCTGGGCTATAAAATGGCAGCCATTTACCTGGGTTAGGCCATGGCAGGCTGCCACCATCATCACTCCTAGCCAGTGCAATCTATGGCCAATGGGAGCTGAAATCACCTGTACATGTGGAGGTGCAGCTAAAGATAGCAGCAGCCCCTCAGGGCTAATCCTGGTGAACAAGATCCAGCACGTGTTGACATTTGCCTACTCCTGTTTTAGCTTCCTTTTTATTTAAGGCAAAAAAATCCAACATGAAACACTGAAAATATAAAACAATATAAATTGTGGGTATAAATAGCTAAGGATGCCTAAAGTTAAGCACCTAAATCCATATATGTGCACACAAATTACTGTTGTGACTAACAGATGCCAAATATCTTCATGATACCTTTCCTTTCCATGCACATAACTAAGAATGTTGTCGATACCTTTAAGATTTTGACGAGTGTAACATCTTTCTCTATGACCTTGACAACAGTTATATTACTCTATTATAGCTATTCAAAATGCTGCTGTAAAGATAATTTTCTTGGCTCATCTCTTTGATCATAAAAAGTCTCAGAGAAGTAGCCATGTTAGTCTGTAAGGGTATGTCTACACTAGCCCCCTAGTTCAAACTAGGGAGGCTAATGAGGGCGACCAAAATTGCAAATGAAGTGCAGGATTTAAATATCCCACACTTTATTAGCATGTTCCCAGGTGGTCTCCATTTTGGAAACTGACTAGCCCGGAATAACTGCTCGCATCTACACGTGGCAGAGAAGCGTGATTCCAAGATAAACCCCTTAGTTCGAATTAACAGTTAAACCTCATTCCATGAATTCCCCAATTCCATGATCGGAATTTATAAGCACTGCCACAGTATATATGTTGTAATATGTTGGCAGTTCCCAGTGAAGTCACTGGAAGCTAAGTTACTTGGACACTTCTGAAAAAAATATCAGGCACACTGTACAGTGTCTAAATATGGAGTTATGTGCTTAAGTTTCAATATTTTGGCATGAATTATTGGCAGGCTTTGGCCCATGCAAACCATATAAGCATTATGAATTTCATTATTTCTACATAGATATATTGTTTTCATACATCTGTATCTATAAAATGGTTAAAACATACAGAAACTGCAGAAACTAAGGTGTCTGCTCATGCAAAAGTCTTCAAAGGATTCTTGAAAAAGGTGGCATTTTGAGAAAATCTTAAAATACCGTTTGGCCATGGTGGGGGTAGGAAAACTTAACATTGATGTCTCATTCCAAAATGGGCAACTAAATTTCTGACAGCTACCGAAGCGTCAGACAGCTGCAACTGTCAAATTTCATGTTCATCTGAAAGCCATAATAGGGACAAAGGATACATCTGGCATTAACCATGAGTTGACATAGTTCTGTGGTACAGATACTAGAAATATTAGTGATACTGATTCTGGACATGGACCTGCCTGGTTCTTATGCAGTATTGTGCCAAAAGAAACAAGATAAAGAAAGACTTTCAGGCATGTTAGAGGTAAAATCAAGCCATCTGGACTGACATGCACATAAGTATTCTTGTAACTCAAAATGAAACTATCATGGAGACACAAAAACCCAAATCACATACAACGGTGCTAACTCGCCTAAAAAAATCCACCATGTTTCTCCATCCTTTACTATCTATTTAGACTAATGGGATGGGGCATGGAGAATTGCAAAAGTGCATAGAGATTTAAGAGCTCAAATTCTGTTTGCTTTCAATGGGATTTGTGCTTCTAAATCTTGTCAATGCTTCTAAAAAATTCCCTGAATTTTTTTCTTGTTTTTTTTTTAAATGACAGCAAAATATACCAGTATAGAATACAGAAGAAAATAAAACCTAAAATAACCAGTTACAGATGTCTAACAGAGGTTTAAGATGTCTGTTGAAAGAATTTTCTTTGTACTATCATCTAAATGTGTTCCTTTCTTTGCTATAAGTATCACAAATTGAAGTTGTTGACCCTCATTTTTGTGCTCAAAGCAAAGGAAGAAATAACAAGGTCCCCTCTGTTTTCAGCGCAGCATAGTTGTAGCTTTAATTCTGGGAGAAAATTGATCATCAGTTGTAGGAACAGAGTTGTAAAGGCTTTTTACATATATGTGGTTAAATTCAAATCCCAGTTGAGACCATGACATTGAGTCTTTTTGATATGTAATACAAAAAGACAGATTGGGGCAAACAGTGCAGTCAGCAACCTCCACTGACCAAATCAGAGTTTTCTATGTTCAGTTTTCAGCAGACGTCTGCCTGCTCTTTATTTCAGTTGTGCCATGAGCACATCACGGTGCAATATCACCACACTGTGCCATATATTGTAGAAGCTCTTATTAGGATGCAAGAATGATTTTGTTCTGCAAAATATTTGGTGAAGAGCAGATCCTCCACTTCACCAGCTCAAATGCAGCTAAAGTGGATATTAATCAAAACTTGTTATAAATACAATTTTGTGATCTCTGATTTGCTCCTAATGGACAAATTAGTACATCAAAATAGCTATTTTACCTTCTCAATTAACACTAGTTTTCAATCTAGCTGGTAATCTTAACATAGAGGTCAAAGGGAATGGAGACTGAACCATCTCATTTCTGCATATTACCTCTTCAGATCAGGTTTGGGACACATAAGGTAGGAAAATATAGGGAAGCTTATACTACCAATGTACCTCTTCAGTTGACAGAATCAAGAACTCTTTAAGACTATCAGTCCAATAACTTTAATGATCATTAAGCATAATAAAATCTTACATAACCTCATAACTGCTCTATGAAACCTCTATGTAACATCTACACTGCAATGTAACTCAAAATAAGATATGCAATTTGAGCTATGCAAATTGCATATCTTATTTCAATGCTATTTCGAAATAGCTTATTTAGTCATTTGGGACTGTCTACACAGCACCAAATTTCAAAATAATGTGCTATTCCAAAGTGTCCCTCACTTCTCGTAGAATGAGGTTTACAGGGACATTGGAATAGTGAGCCCGAAATAACGGACTTGCTGTAAAGATGCTGAATAGCTATTTTGGCATACTCTGGTTTCCTGAAATAGCACTGCAGTGTATTCGTACCCAATGTGATACCCTATGCAAATTCATTTTATTACAACATAATACAGAAATATTCTCCTGATAAACTGGAACCAAATGTGTTCTATTTATTATTATTCATAAATAGGTTTCTAATAAAATCATGGCATGTTAATGATACAAATCAAATCAAGCCAGAAGGGAATTTCACAGGAATCATAATTGGAGTACTGATTCATAATTCTATGATGTCAGGTAAAATCTCTCCTAGGTTTCTTCCGCCTCACACTGAAAATTTTTTCACCCTTATTAACCTAAAGAACCTTTCAACCTGGTAAAAAGGTCATTTGCTAATCATTTGCTAGTACATTAATATTGGCTGACAGGTTTTCCAAGCTAATATTTGCATTCCCTAGTTTTACATCATTTTTACTGACATTGATAGACCAAAATACTGTAGAATTTCCCATCCACAATGCATCTATCATTTATTACCTTAGCAAGGCTTTTCCAACAAGACAGGGAACCATGTTAAATATGAAGCATCATCAATTCCCTGCTCAAAGTCCAGTTCTATTTTCCACTGGGGCAAAAGTCCCTCTTAATCTCTAGAATGGCCATATCCAGAAAGAATGTAGCTACTGAGCACTGAGAAGGAATATTGGCTCAGCAGTGCAAATTCAACAGAGTCACCAGGAGCAGTGGAATAACACTTCCATTTAAGGTTCTCATCCATCCATTGTAATACATTTTTATACAAGGCTGTGTTTGTGTATCAAATCTGAAATCTTGTGCTCCTAGGCACAGATTTCACAAGCCATAGCAGGTCTGATACTTCATAATGATGCTGGGCTGTGAGCTGAGCATACTGATCAGCAACTCATTTGGTCCTTGTCTTCTATGGACCAATAAAGATGAATACTCATCAGTTTATTCAGCATTTAGACATACTCACCTGCAATCATGCAAGCTGCTTTCTCTGCCCTGGTCTACACTAGGGATTTATTTCAAAATAACAAGTGAAGCATACACACTCCCAAGCCTATTCTTTCAAAATAAGGGAATGGTTATTTCAAATTATTTCATATTAATAATTCCAACTTTCCACGGGGAATAAGATTTATTTTGAAATAGTTATGACTCCCCAGAGTTATTCAAAGTAATTACTCTCCAGTGCTTCCTGGAGCTCTAAATCAAAGTAGTGCATCTACATTAATGGAGCCTGCCTCAGACTAATTTTGAGGCTTACCAATAGTGTGGACACACTATTTCAATTTCTTAATTGCAGGAGTTATTATTTTGAAATAATTTCCTAGTGTACACATGCCCTCTCACATTAAAGTTAGCAGATACTTCAGTGAAATTTGTCATGCTGCAAAATTCCACAGCCTTTTCCCAACACTGCATATGGAGTCTAGTCTAAAGAATGCTGACTTAAACTGAAAACATGATGTGCCTCAGTCTCATTAGTCATTGAGATTCATTGAGTCTCATTATTAGTCAATTTTTACCCTGAAATTTGCATACAGTTATGAAAATGAAATGTCTGTAGTTCTACTTCTTTGAGGTTTAAAGTCCAAATTAAAATAGAAAGACTAGTGACTTTGAAAGCGACTCCTTGCCACTTTTGCAGATTCAGACTAACACGGCTACCCCTCTGATAGTGACTTTGAGCGTTTTGACTTTAGATGCTCAATTTAAATCACATTATCAAGGTCTAATTTTCAGAGGCAGCTGCTCAAGATTGTCTAAGGTCTAATCTACATTGCATGATGGATTTATGCTGCAGTGATTGATCCATTGGCCATTAATTTTTCACGTCTGCTGTAGACACTTAAAATCAATCTCCATGTGTGCTCCCATTGAAGCTGGTCCTTCACCAAGATGAGAAGAGTAAATAGCATTGATGAAAGAGCAGCCCCCACTAAGACACACATGTAATACACCATGGTGAATATGTCGACTTTAGCAACACTATTTGCTGCTTTAAAGCCCACATATTGGGCACCCAAAGTCGGTAAACACTTCTAAAATTTAGACGAGAAGTCTTTTAATCTTGGGGACTTTACAATGAATTATTGGGTGAAAATTCTGCACTCTTTACCATTTGAATTCAGTGGGAAGTCTGACTGAGAGATGAGAGCACAATTTAGTTCATTATTTCTTAATTTCTCATCTTAAAAAAAACTCATTTAAAAATCAGTGATTCATTATCACACCACACACTAATATTATCCTAATGAAAAGTTATTACACTTCATTATTTGAAAATAATTCAGATTGCTTTGGAAGCATCTCAGACCGGTCCACTGGGAAGTTTGTAGCTTTCACACAGGTTTAATTTAATAGTGGATATGTTGGCTGGATGCAATCCAACCAGACCATTAACAAGGAAACAGATGCTGCTGTGAACCAGAAAGCTGAGTTAGAGTTAGGGATTTCAACATTTCTATACTTTAAAGCCTTTTGTCTGTTTTCGTTTTTCAAGTTACAGCTACTGTTCTTGATCTAGCCTCAAAAGCAAGCTTGATAAAACTTCCCTGGCCTCAAGCATAAAAGATTACTCATACAATTGTATCTCTCTACTGGAATGCAGTAGATTTTTAATATGCGGATGTAAACTGACCCAAAAAAGATCAAGCATACAGACATGAAATGAAGATTTTTTTTTCTTTGGCAAAAGGGGTAATGGAGAAAGTTTGTTATTATTAATGCTTTTAATTAAACATTAATATAAAATGTCCTTAAAATGTCTTCCAGTAAGTTGCATTTATACATATTTAGCATCTTCATGAAAGCAACTAATGTGGTACTTTTTCATTCCATTTTCATATGAAAGACTCCAAATTATTAAAGTTTTTATCAATGAAAATTTTTAATGTGTACCATTGGTCATGGATATTATGGTCCATTAGCCTGTTCATATCCAAAAAGACAAATTTAAATGCATGCTATAAGCTTTGGGAAAGTACAACAACTTTTCACAACATGCCAGTCTAATTAAAATCCCCTCTTTTCTACAAAGCATAATTTGCAACAGTGGATGAGACTTGTTTTCTCTTATGTAGATCTGTGCAAGTCTACAGATGCCCACTCATGCACCAGTCTTAACATATGCAGGCATAACTTAATGCCTACATGTTGCAGTAATTGTTAGTTCCAAATGGTTTTTGAAAAGTATTATGTTACCGTAAGAAACTATTAAACCTATGACTGCTTATTTAGTTTTGTGATGAAAGTTTTAAAGCTTACATACAGACTTTTTGGTTCTGTTTTGTTAACTACTACTGTATGGCTTTTTCTACCCCGCACTTGTTGTGTGACAATCTGATTGCGATTATCAGTTATTATACAAAAAATAACAAATATAATTTGGAAAACACATTCATAGAGTGACCCAATGTGAAACAAACTTAGACAAACTCTGAGATAAAAACCTCCCTAGCTAAACAATGGTACCACTCCCATCTACCAAAGTAGCTTCTGAGTAGGCCCAAGTGAGCAGGACTATTGACATGAGCAGAGTAACTGACTTATGTCATGTATTTGTAAAATATGCATTCTGGTTCAAATCTCAGCTATGGCAATGATGTGTAGGACACAAACAGCAAACCCAAATATTAGAGAGAGGCCTCTGTTAATTTATGTTCACTGTAGCATCTGGCCACCAGCTGGCAGGCACAGCAAACTTTACCTTAAGTCTACAGCCTCCCAATAAACATACGTTCACAAAAAGTTTCAAAAAATAAAGTCAGTCAGGTAACAATGCCTCAGCTTCAATATCTGCTTTTTCTTGCCTTCCTATCTGGAAGAGCTATGGAGGAAGCAGTTCAGTGTCAGTACCCCAGATTCTGTGTCTACACTGCACACTTACCTCAAAATAAGGTACATAATTTGTGCCATGAAAATTATTTAGAGGGAATTTTGAAATAGCTTATTTTGAAATTTGGCACTGTCTATACAGCGCCAAATTTCAAAATAAAACGCTATTCCAAAACGTCCCTTAAGCCTAGTGGAATGAGGGTTACAGGGACACCAGAATAGCGTTTACATTATCTTGAAATCTATTTCAAAACAATGGGCTGCTTTAAAGATGCTCAATTCACTGGAAGTATCCCGAAATAGCTTGACAGTATAAATGTAGCCCAAGTAAGTGTTAATTAATTCAAAAAATATAATCCCTATTAATTCACTGTGGGGATAAATACTGAGAGAAGAATGAAGGAATCTACTCTGTTCCCCCTGAAAAATACAATAAAATCTACTCATGATAGCACTGAATTTATTCTAGAGATAAAACTCTCCCCATTTTATTGTGGGTCTCATTTTATTTGATTGTTTTGTCCAAGTCCCAGCTCCTGGAATCATGTAGTTATGCAACAATCTCCATCTTCAATTCTGGGTAAGTGAAAGAGTCTTAGCCAGTATTTCACAGAAAGAGGGCTCATCATCCATTAGGAGCAGAAAAAGCAAACTAGACCAGAGAATAGTCCACCCATGAACTATGTCATTAGGAAATATTTGAACAAGTTTTGTTACCATGCATCAGTTGCCAATACAATACAATCAGTGTTATTGTTTAACTAGTGTGTCTGACAGACCCCTCCCTAATATGTTCTGCTATAGGAATGAGAATTAGTCTAAGTAGTTGTAAGAGTTGGAATTTTTATTCTAATTATAATGATATAAATATGAATTCTGCCTAAGGATATCTGATGTAATTTCTTCTGAGTTTTTGCCTGTACCTGTAATTGATTGAAAATGATAGAGTACATCCCTATGCATAAACACAGTTTATGAACTGACTTATGTGAACTCAATATATTAATTTCTTTTTATCATTTTTAGTAGGGGAGAGAAGGAGGGTTTCCCCCTCCTTATTTTAAAAAAACCAATGACAAAACCCAGAATATCTTGATTTTAGTAAAGCTTTTGTCACAGTCGGACATGACATCTTCACAGAAAAATTAGGTAAGGGAAGGGGAACACTGGCTGCATGTGGCTTCTTAGGCTTAGCCATTAGTGGAATGACTTGACAGTTTGTTTACATCAGCATCTTCACAGCTTCCACTGGCCATGGTTCACCATTCCCAGCCAAGGGGAGCTGTGTGAAATGGACACTGGCCCACAACACTTCTCACAGCTCCCATTACCTGGGAATAGGGGCCATTGGAAGCTGCCGGGCTAGGTGGCAGGAGGAAGGATGAGTTTGTGATTAAGGCACGAGCTTATGAAATTGTATCTTTGACCTGTTCAGTCACGGTTGAAGTTAGTATGTTGACTGATCTCCAGTTGTCTGACTGCCTCCAGGGATATTGACTCTCTGCAGTGGTAAAAAGAACAAGAACAGTGATGTGTGCAGAATATTACCTTTGCGCATCCTATGCCAACCAGAACAGTAGTCATCTTTTTCTGCCTCCACTATAGGTTTTGGAGTGCATCTAGGAACATTAAATGTTCTGCGGTCACAAAAGGCAGTGTGGTGTCATAGCAATGAACTGGAGCTACAAACCATTTACAATGTGTGAGATACAATTCAGTGGATAAGACCTTTCCCACCCCTGAAGTAGGGAAATGTGGTCTACAAGATATTACCATGAGATGGATGCACAACTGGTTGAAAGACCCTACTCAAAGACTAGTTATCAACGGTTTGATGTTAAAATGAGAAGGAGTATCTAATGTAGTCCTATAGACTCTGTTCTTGGTCTGATGCTATTCAATATTTTCATTAATGCTTGCATAATGGAGTGGAAAGTAAGATTATAAAATTTTCAGATGACATAAAAGTAGGAAGAGTTCCAGGAACTTTGGAGGACAGAATTAAAATTCAGAACAAGCTTGACAGGCTGGAAAACTGATCTGAAATCAAGAAGATGAAATCCAATAAAGTGTAAAGTACTTCATTTAAGAAGGAAAACTCAAAATGCATAACTTCAAAATGGGGAATACTAGTTAGGTGACAGTACTAAGGGAAAGCATCTAAGAGTTATAGTGAATTACACATTGACTTAAAGTCAAGAATGCCATAGTCTTATATTCTGAGGCATTGTACTTAAGACATGATAGGCAGTTGCCCCACTGTAATCAGTACTGATGAGGTGTAAGCTGGAGTAGTGCTCCAATTCTGGATGCGGCACTATAGGAAGGAAGAGACCCGAGGTGAATAACACAAACAATAAAAAAAAAGATTAAAAAAAAACCCTGACTGATAAGGAATTATTAAGATTAAAAGCCAAATATCAAAACAAAAAACCTGGGCGTAGTCATGAGAAAAAGAAGACTGGTTAGGGGAAGAACCCTTCTAACAGACTTTAAATATGTTAATAGCTGTTATAAAGTGCACTGAGATCAATTGTGCTTGTCCTACCTTCAATGGGAATAGAAATGTTATGTGTTTAATTTAGAGCAAGGGAGATTTACCTAGATATTAGGAAAAATGTTCTAACTAAGGGTAATTAAGTTATGTAATGTGCTTCCAAGGAAGTCTGTAAACTACCCATTATAGGATGGATAAATTGGGATGCATAAATATCTGTCCAGAAAGATCTAGGTTTACTTGGCCCTGCCTTAGCGGAGGGTGTTGGACTTGATGTCTTACTGAGGTCTCGTCCAGCCCTACATTTTATGATTAAAAATGTATTTTATCAAACTATTGATTTAAGGTGGAAAATTTAAATAAACCTAAGATATTTCTGAATTTCTGGTTCCAAGAGCAATATTTCAACTCACCTACTTGAGATATATAACAAGAGTGAAATTACATACAAAAGATTCTGAAACACAATATGATATGCATATAATATGTTATTATTTATTAATTGTTAAGTGCTTACAGTGTTCTGAGTACAGCTCAGCACATTCTATCAGGCAAAGCGTTGCTGGTTTTGTGTTTTGTTGTTTTGTGAACAAAAGAAAAGGTATTGGCTCAAAACCATTAGAGAAAAAGTGGACTTGGTAGTTTCAAGTGGGAAAAAGATTTTCTAGGATGAGGAAACTGTATGCATCTGGATCTAGGAGAGAGAAGCTCTGCAAACACATTTCCTATCTCACAGCTGAAGTGCAATAATCACTCGACAACAGAACTGTTGCTCTTTCTCTCCCTGGCAGAAACACTATTTCAATATTAATTCAAAGTGAAGATTGAGTATAAGTACTCCCTGAGTAACCTATAGTCTGTTTGTTAAAGCATTGCCCTTGCTTCAGAGTGGGGGTGTAAGCACAGATCACCCATACCTCTTGCAAATATCCTTGCCAGTGGTTTATGGATTATAATTATGGAAATCTTATATTTAAAATAAATGTTAAAAAGGGATAAAACACATACATCCATTAATTCCTCTAAGTTGCTAACAAATTCCAAACATTTCCCTTGATTTCTTGGTTTGCTGGCAAAACAAAACAAAAGTATTCATCCAGATCTACAGTGTAAGGTATTTACATGGCAATCTCATTCAAGCTTCACTTCTTTCTTGTGTGCATCATAGAATTTGAGGATTTCTCCACAGCAATTGAATGTGTGACTTTCGTCTTCCCACTCACTGCTTTGAATTACCATTTCCCCTCCTACCCACTGAATTGAAGGGAAACAGTAACACTAATTATTTTACTTTTTATTGCAATAGTGCCTGCATCAAATTTCCAGTAAGCATCACAAAACCACTGTGCTAGGCATGAAACAGAAGTACAGGAATCCATAGGACTTGTACTGAAGAGTTCATCCTCCAAGGCCCTTATTGTCCAATGAACTGAACGCTGACCCTATTAAGTAAGAGTTCTTAGATTTCTTGCTTTTCTTTTTAAAAGTGGTCTGAAACCAAGGATTATGAAAATCTCTGATTTAAAATATGATAACTAGCCTAAGTAATTAGAACATAGTTGTCAGTATGCTAAGTGTCTCCATTTCTTCCACAGATTACAAGAGAAGGTCATAACTCCCTAAATGGAAGTCTTCTCCCATCAATTTTAAATTATAGTACTCTTTTAAACATAAGGAACACATTATTTTTATTGACAACTCATATAACTATATTCACTTTTCCACCTATGTTTGCAGCTTTTATATTTATGAGTAAAACCACTTCCCATATTTTCCACAATGTTTGACTTGACATTTAAATCTAAGGAATAGTTTCACCAACTCCCCCTTGAGTGTTTTTAGTAGAGAAATAAGACTTTTTATAATACAGTTTGATTTAAAGTGAATACAACCCAGCCAAAAAAACCACAAAAAACAACCTCCTCCCCCCCCCCCAAAAAAAAAACCCTTTCCAGCAAGTTTGCACCATGATCCTGAAAAGATTCCAGTAGATTTGTAACTTCACACAACTGGACTTCAGGGTTCGATTCACATGCATAAAAATAAATCAGAGCCTTAATAAACATGTGAATGACAAAGTTCAGGGGACAGGGCTAGGGCTAGGCTATTTACATGCTTGAAGTCAAAGTCAAACTACTCCTGTGATTACAGTTAGATATGTGCCTAAATATCTTTCTGAACTGGAGCCTTAGCATTATGACATAGATTGTCAAAGAGCCTGCATAATGGATGCCTGGTGCACCAAGATATACTGGGTGAAATCCATTAAAGTTAATGGGAATTTTGTCATTGACTGGAATGGGGTCGGGGTTTTACTTAACGTGCTTTGAAGTTAAAGGGCCTGTTCTTTCACTCTTACTAGCATTTGCATTACATGCACATACTCCATCTTTCTTCCCTTTCATTTCTTTAGGACTACATATAAAGTAAGGGCTTAAATGTGAGTGAATGTGTGTGGAGGAAATGTCAGGGTGTAAGGCAGAAACATGTGCTCCATGCAACAGGATGCAATTTTCCATATATTAAATTTTAAAACATGAAATATTTTATTATAACACTGTAGAGGAAGCAAAACACTTTTGTAAACAGGGTTAAAATGTCCTAGCTTTTCTTATGCCTTACTTCATACCTTACTTCATAAGTACCCTTTCTCTTTTACATTTCAAAAGATTTCCCTGATAGTGGCAAGTAAATTACTGTGACTACTTGTATCTTCAAGTATTAGTGAACGAACTTATGGATATCATAATCTGGCCCTTGTTAAATTCAACCTCCTATAAGTAGGCACCAGAGCAATTTAGCAGTATCTGTACTCATTCATTTAAGAGCTGAATTTGGCTTATTGACTCATAACAATCCAGACTGGCCAGAAACTAGCAGTTTACATTTTCTTTTACATTGTCCTATTTAAACAAAAAATCTTTTATTTTAAAGTTTCAAGGACTGCATGCAAACTGAGTGACTAGGTGTACAAATACTCATTTGATTCATATACCAGTTATTTACTTAAGAGCTTACCTCTGTGAATACCAAGATAATTGTATTCATATATCTGTGGACAGTCATGTTGATTGCAGGCCTCCTTTAAAAAAATTTGTGTGAAGATTAGAGGAAATAATGCTTGCAAGAATTGAAGCAGGGCTTGTGGGTAGGTAATAAAGTTGTAAACCTTAAAAATTCTGCATTATCCTGTATGTGGTTTCCTGCCCTGCAGTGTTAATTCCTTGAAAAAGCAGTATTTTCCTGTGATAAAGGCACTCTCCTCCCCTGGGTGAGATAAAATCTCAAGGCTCTCGAATTGTACATTCCTCTTTTTAATGTAAAGCAGGATCACACCATATGGAAATAACTGTGCCTCATGTAAAAAAAAGGACACTTCATTTTATGAAATACAGTTTTAGTCAGAAAATGGCAAATGACAAAGGGACTGCAAAGAGTGGCTGTAAGGATTCTCTTTTCTGGACCAAATGCAGCATCAATTACAATCAATGGAACCTTTGACATCATAATGGAAACAACTTCAAGAAATGAAGCCTATTTTTATCTATGTAAATTAAATATAACCTCTCGAAGCCAATGCCAATATCAAAATATCCTTGAAATTTCTAATTGACGGAGACGGACATAGACCTTGGAGTAGGGGGTTGCCTTCCTCTGCACCATGGGGCATGGGTCGCTTGCAAGTTTAAATTAGTTCAAATGGTAGATTTTCTGTAATGTTGAAGTCTTTAAATCATGATTTGGGGTTTTAAGCAAGTATTTAAGGCACTATTACGGTAGTGAACAGGCCTCTAGTTCTCTAGCCTGCAAGTTCTCTAGCCTGAAATGTACAAGAGATCAGACTAGTTGAACAGGATTGTCACTTCTTATCTTAAAGTCTAGGGGCATGTCTAGACTGCAAGCTTCTTTCGAAAGAGAACATCTTCACCTCAAAACCAAATTAAAAAAGTGATCGGGTTTTTCAAAAGAGAGAGTCCAGATTGCATGAATGCTCTCTTGAAAAAAAGCCCTGATTGTTATTCAGAGGATGGCCACCAGGACACCTCTGCTTTTTTCAATTTTTGAAAAATGTCCCTGTTCTGTGTTCACACACGCCTTTTAAAAAGGCATTCTTCCTTGTAATTTGAGATTTACCAATGTTGAAAAAGCCTCTGCGGTCTTTCAGTTTAATTTCGAAAGAATGCAATTGGAGTGTGCACACAGGTGAAGTTTTTTTCAAAAAATGAGTAGTTTTTTTGAAAAAATAATGTAGTCTAGACATATGGGAGTCTAAATATTCTAGAAAAAAATCTAACTCAAAAAGCTCTGCATACAGTGTGGGCGAATTCTATAAATATATTATAAGATAAACATGTTATATATTTATCTTGAGAGATAAAAGGAACTGAACACAGAACTAAAAATTAATGGTAACTTAGAAGTAAACATAATTTAAATCACATTTAAAATATGCAAAAAAAATAAAGTCTACATCAGGCACAAGGACACATTCACACACACACATACTTTGTGCTGTAAAAGGAAAACATTCACAAAGCTGAAAACAATTGTGAATCAGATCATCTAGGAGGAAATATTTAATCATGTGAATGATGATTCAGTATTAAGAACATGTAGCAGGCTGCTCAATGGCCACAATAGTGGAAAGCCATACTAATGAAAAAAATGAACCAGCTTAAAAGAAATGAGGACAGTTATAGTTATAATTAAACACATACACACCTTAAATGGAAGTTAATAATCATGAATAGAAATCAGAGGCTATGTATTAAAGAAAATTGATAAGATACACAAGCAGAAAGAACACTCTGGCTAGCAGAATTAATGACAAGGAGGAATTTTCACAGTATACTAGGTACAGAAAAGTATCCTTAAAATTATATTGACCCATTACTACATGGAAATGGTAGAACTATCAAGAGTAATGCAGAAAAGGCACAATTAATAAATGTTTCTGTTTTTTGTTAGGGAACAAAAAAGCAGATGAAGTAGTCATATCATATAACAACACTTTCTATTCCACTAGCATATTAGAAGGATGTTAAACAGCAGCTTGTTAAGTTGGATATTTTTAAAATAAGCAGGTCCAGTTAATCTGCATCTAAGAGATTTAAAATAGCTGCATCAGGAATTCACTAGACCATTAATATTGATTTTCAGTAAGTTTTGGTACACCAGGAAGCACCAGAAGACTGGAAGAAAGCTAATGCTGTGCCAATATTTATAAAGGATAAATGGGATGACTGTAAATATAGGCTTGTTACTTCAACACTGATCCTGTTGAAAATAGTGGAAAAGCTGATATGAGTCTCAATGTATGAAGATTTAGAGCAGGATAATATAATTCAGTTAAATCAACATGGGTTTATGGACAATATTTGGTAAAACTGAACTGCAGATTTTTTTTTTCTTAGTAAACTAACAATTTTAGTTGGTAAATATAATAATGTTGATATAATGTACTTCAGCTCGTAGAAGGTATTGGTTGAACCCCTCTAGTCCGGCACCGTTGGGCCCTGACCGATGCCTAACCATAGAATTTGCTGAACCATGGGATATCATCATCTAGCAGCATTACCAACACTTCCACTGCTCACTGGGATGTTAAAAGACATTTAGGGATAAATTAGAACTAAACAACAGCACAGAATATTGAGAGCTAAGACTGGTGGCTATAAACAAACTTTACAGGACTGCAGGAAATTTGGCCACACCCATGTTAAGTAGATATCCGGCCACCTAAAATCATGCCAGGCCACAGATATTGCTGGAGCAGAGAATGCCAGGTTAGAGATGTACAATTGACTTGGTATTGCATGACATTTTTATTAGAAAGTACAAAGATGTATAAAAAACTGGCTAACTGCTAGGTCTCAAAATGCAATTGTAAAGTGGGAATCATCAATGAACTGCTTTGTTTCTGATGAGGTCTCACAGGCATCAATACCTATCCTCACATTGTTAAACTTCTTTATTTAGAGACCTGAAAGGAAACATAAAATCAGCATTGATATGTGTACAAGTAAATAATGTGTGCCACCTTTGGAGGACTCTATCTTGGGAGGTAGTGACTGAAAAAGATTTGGGGGTCATGATGGATAAGCAGTCAAACAAGAGCTCCTAGTGCAAAGCCATGGCCACAGGAGCTAATGCAATCTTAGATATAAATAGGGGATTTCCATCCAGGAGTAAAGAAGTTATTTTACTATATGTGCTTATATTATATTTTACTATGTGTGACGGCAGCTCGAGTACTGCATCCTGCTCTGGTGTCCATAATTCAAGCAAGACATTGATAAATTGAAGACAGCTCAGAGAAAAGTCATGTAAATGATTAAAGGATTAAAAAACATGCCTTATAATGATGGAGTCAAAAATCTCAATGTGTTTAGCTTAACAAAAAGAATGACATGTGGTGACCTTATTATGGAATATCTACATGAGAAAAAAACATAATAATGGGATCTTCAATCTGGCAGAGAATGTGAAACATGATCCAGTGGCTGGAAAGTGAAACTAGACAAATCCAGGCTAGAAAGAAGGCATCCATTTTTGACAATAGGAGTGATTAACCACTGGATCCACTTACCATGGATTGTGAGGGATTTTCTTTCATGGACAATTTTTAAATCAAGACAGGATTTTTTTCTCTCAAATATACTCTAGGGCTGTGTCTAGACTGGCAAGTTTTTCCACAAAAGCAGCTGCTTTTGCGGAAAATCTTGACAGCTGTCTACACTGGCCGCTTGAATTTCCGCAAGAACACTGACTTCCTAGTATCTGAAATCAGTGCTTCTTGTGGAAATACTATGATGCTCCCGTTCGGGCAAAAAGGCCAGTGTAAACAGCTCAGATTTGTTTTGCACAAAAAAGCCCCGATCGTGAAAATGGCGATCAGGGATTTTTTGCGCAAAAGCGTGTCTAGAATGGCACGTGTCTAGAAAGTGCTTTTGTGGAAAAGTGTCTATGCCAATCTAGACGCTCTTTTCTGCAAATGCTTTTAACGAAAAACTTTTCCGTTAAAAGCATTTGCGGAAAATCATGTCAGTCTAGACGTAGCCTAGGAATTTTGTTATTCAGGAGGTCACAGTGGCTTTTCACAGTGGTGTTCTGGCCTAATAATCTATTAATCTATTAACCCTTAAAAACAGACTAGTTTTACAAAACTCCACGTTTCTCACCAACACAGCTAAGTGAAAGAAAGTACCTATATTTTATGCAATTTCCAGGATTGTTTTAAATTTAAAAAAAAAAAAAGGAATAGTGCCCATTTGGGGTCAAATCTTTCCAACTTTATTCTGTTTAGTTTTTCTGGACACATTTTAGGGCAAAATTCAGGAACTACATTGTCAAATGCTTTAAAAGCCAATAGAGCCTGTTTAAATTTGAAGTGAAACAAGATTGATATTTTCAGTGGAAAGAAAAGAGGGATTTCCATATTGGAGAGCCTGCCCCTTTTCTCAAGGCATCAAGTCTCTAAATTCTGGGTATCCTGCTTTATTCACCCTCTAGAGATTCCACAGAGAACCGCCCCAGAGATCTAGAAACACCAAATACATAACACTAATTGAGGCAAAGACCTATGAGTATTCCATAGTCCCATATTATCTGACCTATCTTAGTATTATATATTTGAAGATTTCATACTTTCAAGAACTGGCTCAAGCGTATAGATCAACTGAAACACAATGATCTCAAGATATGCCTGTGTGCATTCTGTCAAAGGAGGTCTCCAAAATTCTAGTCCCCACACCAAAACTTTTACCTAGTGTGTCCTGATACACTTTAGTGCATAACTTGTAAGTGAGCTTTTGAATGAGACAGGGATTATATGTGCAAAATGCTATTAAAAACACACAATAATACTTGTTTAAATTGATTGTGATATTATAAACAACCAAGATAAAAAGGATGCAAAGATGGATGTTATGTAATATTCAACCAATCAGCTACATAAAAATCGCAAGGGAGAATTTCTCCAATTGACGCTCACATTTCTGAAGGGCACAACACAATCAAATGAAACTTCTTAAGCAATGTAAATAAAATGGTGCTCTGAGGCAATGGTCTGGAAATGTATGTAATGATATAATTGTGGCCATGCATGTGAGCAGGAAATAGAAACAAGATGTCAATACTCTACTTTCAAAACCACAAATGGAAAAGCTAAAACTAAAACAAACTGCAAAATTTGTGACAGAAACAGTGGACTTGCAAACAGAAGTCATTTTTCACTACATAGGGTGGTTTTTTTTAGAAACAAAGCAAACTTAAAAAAAAAAGAGGAAAACATGTTAAGGTTAACACTGTCCCTCAAAGCAAGAAGTGCCCTCAATCTAAAACATCTAAACTCAGCCATCAAAACACAGTATTTCAAAAACTCTGCATCGAAAAATTATTTGTCAGTTTTTGCAAAACTGTCAAACTGATGAAAGTGTTTTTTTGTTTTCCAAAAAATAGTCAGACAGCATTATTCAAGT